>NC_056746.1:1009936339-1010003839 GCF_019279795.1 Protopterus annectens | reverse complement strand
AACTTCATAGGATCATGGGATCATAAGAAGTTACTAGGCTAACAGCTCCAGGGCCATTGCAAGCCTAGCCAAGTTCAACCCGTGTTCCCAAGGGTGTCTGGTTCAAGCAAACACTAAAATCAGCACCTATTGCCCCTGTCCAAGAGGGACACAGGTGGAACACCCAGGGTTAATTTCCAATAGGGCCGATGAGGAGCTTTGTTTAACATGAATAGGAAGCTTGTTCCAAAGGTGTGGTGACCTCTATAAGATAAATCTGTCTCTCCAGCAAGTTCTGCTGATGTCACTTACCAGGTTAAGGTCCTCTGAGTGAGTGACCCATGTGTCATTTGACTTGCAAATGCACAGGATTTCCATTAAAGCTGGGTGGTCAGAAATTGCTCTATATGCAAGCGCAAGTCACCTCTAAGCAGTCTGTATGATACAGATTAAAGTGACAATGATTTCAGTCTGTCCACATAAGACACATCTTGAAGACCCTGAATTTTCTTTGTAAGGAACCTTTGTGGTCTCTCCCATTGCTGCAGATGTTTGGAAAGGAACATAACAAAGGGAGGATCGTACACTATTACTGGCCTGATGAGAGAAGAGTATGGGGGGGGGTTATAACCTCTTTTTTCTGGAGACAATGCCCTTACTTATGAGATGAGCAACATAAAATGCCCTTCTTACCACTGTGGAGACATGGTGATCGAAGGTAAAATTGCTGTCAACCTGTGTCCCCAGATCTCTCACTACTGACTGTTTGCTCAGACTATTGCTAGTGATGTGATAGTCTGCAGGAACATCACCCTTGCCGAAGAGGATGATAATGCATTTTTTTGCATTAAGTTTAAGACCATGACTTTGGCAACCTCATTAGTCTGCATAAGACCTTCTTGAGGGTGTTGACATTACTAAGGATTTCAGTGATCGCTCCCAGTTTGCAGTCATCAGCAAACTTTCTCAGCCAAAGTGAACAGTAGGGGTCCCAGAACTGATCCCTGTGGAACACCACTGGTTACAGGTCTGCTGGAAGAGGTGGGGTCCCCTATTTTGACTGTATTAGTTCTATCAGTGAGCCATTTTACAACCCACCTGACAATGTATGGACTGATACACAGCTGGGTGAGTTTATCAATGATGCCTAAGAAGATGACTGTGTCAAAGGCCTTGACTTAGTCTAGGCAGGCCGTATGTACAGATTTGTCCTTGTTTAGGGCTTTGGTGACTGTCTAGAAGACATCCACCAAGTTTAAAAGGCATGATCTCCCCTTGACAAAGCCAAGCTGGATGAGGTTGAACATTTGGAAATTTTCTATATCTTTGTTAATAAGGTCCACGATGATTTGTTCCATGACCTTGCAGATAAGGCTGGTCAGGCTAATGGGTCTATAGTTCCCAGGGTCTGTGGATGCACGCCTTTTGTGCAAAGGGATGAAGGTAGCTGTATTCCATTCTGCTAGGATGAAGCCAGTGTTTAGGCTGTGATTGAAAAGCATGCTCAATGGTGATGCTAATTCTTGTTTTAACCCATATAGAACACAGCCCGGGATGTTTTCTTGTCCCATAGAGGCTGTGTTTTTGGCTTTGGAGAAGGCATTTAAGACTTGCTCCTCAGAGAGACTAGGTGGGGGACAGGTGTTAGGAATGCTTTGGGGTATATGTGGCAGGGACAAGGGAGCGAAGTTTTCACTGAACCTGTCAGTCAGCAGGTTTGCTATATCCACAGGTTCTATATGTGTAGTATCATGCCTATGGTTGAGACCATGAGATAGAAGTTTTGAAACTTCGAATGGTTTAAAATGGAGATCACTGTACAGTGAGGAAATGGAAATTTACCATTCTCTTCACTGTAGTGCGATCTCGGAGTTGGTATATTTAATTAATGGGGGGTGTGGGGGTGAGGGGGCAGCTTGCCTCCTGCACAAATGAAAAATGTTTTTTATTTAATTTTTTTTTTTTATTGAAGTTTTGAACTTTCAAAAGAAGTTTGAAGTTTTGAAAGTTCGAGATTCCAAAGTAGATCCATATATATATATATATATATACATACACACACACACACACAGATATATATATATATATATATATGGATTTGGTATATTTCATCGAAAGCACATTTCGCTGAATTTCATTCCACCAAGACCAAATCGACAAAACCATAAATTGCCGAAAACTCATTTCACCGAATTTCATTTCACCAAAAATAGTAGTGGCAGTGTATATGCACTTTTCCCCACTGTACTGAGATCCTGGAGTTAGAATATATAGTTGGGGGTGTGGGGGTGTAGCCCCCCACCTAGTTTGATTAAAAAGTACTTATTTACCCTCTTAGCAGAAACTGCATAGTAGAATTCAATTTAGGTGTGGGGCTATGCCCCACATCACCCCCAATGTGGGGGGCTGTGCCCTCCACACACCCTCAACTATATATTCTAACTCCAGGATCGCACTACAGTGGGGAAAAGGGCATATACACTGCCAGTACTGTTTTCAGTGAAATGAAATTTGGCGAAATGTGTTTTCGCCGACTTGTGCTGTCGTCGATTTGGTTTTGCTGACATAAGTTTCAGCAAAATGTGCTTTCGGCAAAATGAACCAGACCCATATATATATATATATATACATATATATATCTGTGTGTGTGTGTGTGTATATGTATATATATATATATATATATATATATATATATATATATATATATATATAAGAGAGAGAGATGTATAGATAAATAGATATAAATATACAGATCTAAAGATCTATCTATTTGTCTATACACATATAGGTATGGTGGACATGATCATATATGATGAAAAATCTGTACACAGTGAATAATGATGTGGGGGAAAAAGTACATTTGTGTAAAAATCACACCATAAAGATAGATGTCCTTGCCTTCACTGCTGCAGTATCCTTAACATATGGGAATTCCCTGTCATGGAAGCCGACATCTGGCCAGTCTACCAAAGACTCCTGTTGCTTTAAAGGTATGCTGAACATCACCCAAATGGTCCTTGCATAGTGTAGGGCATAAAGGTGACGTTCAGGCCTATCATGGTAAAAAGTGATTGCCCAAGTAGGAACACCAGTCCAAGGAACCCAAGAGGTAATCTTTACATCTAGGATGGCAAAGGACTAGGGGCAAGGAAGGAAGGAAGGAGTGAGGTAAGAACATCTACCATTATAGTAAGATTTTACACAACTGCACTATGTCCTTACATTCATTGCTGCAGTATTTTTAACATATGGGGGAGTGCCAAAGCTCAATAGGAAACTTGGATGGTGGAAGGAACATAAGAGTCCCTTAAAAGGTATGAAGAATGGCACTAGCAAAGCCAGCTCTAGCTCTGGAAATAGTATCCAAGTTGTACTGCTTGGTAGAGGTATGCACAGAAGTCCAGGTTGCAAAAATAGAATTAGTATCTAAGCCCTTGAAAAAGCACCAGAAGAAGCCACAGCTCTAGTAGAATGAGTCTTCCCTGTAGAGGGAAGGCTCTGCCATGAAAACTGTAACAAAAATAAATAGCCTTAGAAATCCAAGAAGAAATTGTTTGCTTGGACACAGCAAGTCCCAAAGATGTAGGATGAAAAGAAACAAATACCTGATCCAATTTTCTAATATTCAAATAAACCCTGAGTTGCCTATGCATGTCCAAAGCATGCAGTACCCTCTCACTGCCAGTTTGCGGAGAGAGGAAATAGTAGGCAGATTAATAGACTGATTAATTGAAAGCTCATTAACTACCTTAGGCATAAAAGAAGGGTTAGTGCACAAGGACACTTTGTCCTCATGAAAGATCAAAAAAGAGGACAAGTCATAATGGCCTGTAACTTGGACACCAGTCTGGCAGAAGTAAGAGCTAACAAAAGAACAGTCTTCTAGGAACAATGTTGCAAGGAAGCTGAAGCAGCAGGCTCAAATGAGCTTGAGTCAACTTCTCCAAAACAAAATTAAGATCCCAGTGAGGAGGAACAGGTTTCCTGGGAAGTCTAATATTAAGGACCCCTTTAGGAAATTGTTTCACCTGAAATCTAGACACTAAAGGAGAAGGGAAAAGGCAGACAGGCAGAGATAGCTGATAAATGGGCCTTAATAGAAGAATAGGCCAAACCAGCACTGAGCAACTCACACAAATAAGAGAGAACCAAAGGAAGATCCAGAGCAGGTGGGTCCAGATTATGAGAGAGACACCAAACAGAAAACCTCTTCCATTTGGATAAGTAGGATTTCCTAGTAGTAGACTTCCTGGCCTCCTGCAGGACTTGCAGCACATCCTCAGAAAAAAGGTGGCTATGTTGCTGTGTCTTTCGGCTTTTCCCGGTTAGGGGTCGCCACAGTGGCTCTGGTCCACTAATGATTGGTAGTTGATTTTTACATGCCGAGTTACCAGCCCTGACGCACAACCTTCAATGAAGGTACGCCCATTCAAGCATGTCTCCACGCAGAAGACGCTCTAGCTGAGAATCAAACCGGACAGCGTCTTACTGTGAGGCGACAATGCTACCGCAGCACCACCACCGTGGGTATAAATGAGGAATCAAAATCCTATCACCCAGAGTGTCAGTTGAAGCTTAGACAGGTGGTGATGGATGAGATACCCCTTGCCTTGTGAGAGTAGATCAACTTTGCGAGGTAACTTGTGATGATTGCCCCTGGCTAAATGCAGAAGAAGAGGGAACCTGTGCTATGACAGCCAAAAGGGAGTCACCAACAAGATTTTGGGAGCATTCTGTTGAATTTTGAGCAGGACGTTTGGAATGAGAGGAAGGGGGAGTGCATAAAGAAACATCCCCTTCCAAAAAATGAGAGGGCATCCACATTCCACACCAGAGGACCTGGGACTCTGGCACAAAAGAGAGGATGTTGTCTGTTCAGAGGGGAGGCAAAAAGATCCGCTTGAGGAGTACTCCACTTGTGGATAATGTCCAGAAATACATTCCTGTATAGAATCTATTCATGGGACTGAGTTAAAGACCTGCTCAGAATGTCTGCCACAATGTTCTGACTGGAAGGGATATAAATTTGTTGAAGAGGCACTTGATAATTAACAGCAGGATCCCATACCCAAAGTGCCAACTGGAAAAGAAGATAGAATCTCGTTTCTCCCTGTTTGTTGATATACTATATCACTGTGGTGCTGTCTGTGAACACCTTGAGAGGGCCTGGAGAGAAAAGAGGATAAAAGGCCTGAAGATCTAGCACAAGAGCTCTCATCTCTTTGACACCAATGTGCTCCTTCTGCTGATGAGGTAACCACACCCCATGAACTTTTAGTAAGCTAAATGCCACCCCCCATCCCATGTCTGAAGCATCTGTGAACAATTCCTGACAGGGAAGGTGGGGTGAAAAGGGATCCCTGGATTCAGAGACAAATGCTGAAACCACCAGTGAAGTTCCTGTCTGAGGCAAGGAAGAAGAGGAACTGCAAAATCTAGAGGATGTTCATGTTGAAACCATACTGACTTCAGAAACAACTGAAACTTTTGCATGTGAAGTTTGGCCAGAGGAAGCATCAGAATGGTGGATGCCATGAAAGCCAGAGTTCTCAGAAATTCCCTGGTGGTAATGGAAGCCAGAAGAAGAGTGTGATAGGAAGAAATGAGAGTTAAGGCTTTTGGAGGGGGCAGGGAAGCCAGCACTGGCACTGTCTGAATCCTGAAACCCAGAAAAACATGATCCTGAGAAGTAGTCAGAGAAGCGTTTTTGAAATTTATACTGAACCCCAGACTCTGAAAAAGGGGAACAGCAAGATGAAGATTTTGCAAAAGGGTCTCTGGAGAGGACTACTGAATCAACAGGTTGTCCAAGTAAGGAAATATTTGGATTCCTTGAAGCCTGAAAAAAGCAATCACAGCAGAAAGGCATTTGGTGAACACCCTTGGAGCAGTAGAAAGGCCAAAGGGCAAAGCAGAAAACTGAAAATGCCAGGAAGCAACAAAGAAAGGCAAAAACTTCCTGAAAAGAGGCTGGATCAGAATATGGAGATAAGCTTCCTTGAGATCCAGAGACACCATATAGGCCTGAGGAAGCAAGAGAGGAAACAGAATCTGAAGGGAAAACACGTGAAAGGAATGCACTTTTAGAAAAGTGTGTAGATGATAACAGTCTAAAGTACGTCTCCAAGTGCCCTCTTTCCTGGGAGCATTTAGGTGATGTTCGGCATACCTTTAAAGCAACATGAGTCTTTGGTAGACTGGCCAGTCATTGGGGTTCCATGGCAGGGAATTCCCACATGTTAAGAATGCTGCAGCAGTGAATATAAGGTCATTCAGTTGTACTCGTACCTCTCAGTTTCTTGGAGCAAGAAATCTGGACAAAGGCAAAAATAAATGGGGACAAAGGTCCAAAAATAGGGACAGATTTTAAATATTGCTCTTTTAAAACTTGAAAGTTGTTGGAATAACAGGTTTTGGATTAGCATGCATTTTCAGAAGGATAAGAAGTCTATAACTTAAATATCTCCCATTAATTAGTGACTTCACTTCTCAGTGACTTGCCAGAAAGTGACACATTTTATTATAAACTGACTAAAAATATAAGTCAAAACTCTGGACAGTCTGCAAAAATCTAGACAATTGAGAGGTATGGTTGTACTTGACTTCAAATAACTTGTTTGTGCCCACAGTGATACTTCATAAATTATTTGAGTTCATACTTGTTGAGTAGCCAGTAGTTATCAGGATGAAAACACTCTTTCTGACCTTAATACCTTTTTTATATATTACTTTTGCAAGAACCCCTTATGTCAGTATAAAATTGATTTTGTTTTTGTCTTCTTCTTAGCAATTATCCTTCATGAAGCCCTGAAACTGTTTTTGCTGACCTGGGACAGCCTTCTAACCATCTCTTTGAACCATTTCAGTTTCAGCATTGTGCTCCAATTTTAAGGTTTAGAATTGATTTCTGTGCTGCTCTGTTGAGGGCAATGACTGCTCTGATTTCTATTATTTTACTAGTGAAGTCCAGAGTGCAATTTGGAAAGATGGGCTTCCCTTAGCTTATCATTTGTTGATTGCACCATTCGCTGACTCCACTGGATGTTCACTCTTACTAAAGGCATGCAGAGTTCAATAAACAAAGATTTTTGTAAACTTTTCTAAGTAGTAAGAGGAACTGATGGCATACTTCGCTGTCTGGGATCAGTTTTCAATTTACATCTAAAATCAGATTTGGAGAAAACCCTGCTTTTCCATGCTTCTGATTTATTAGTGATCCATATTCTTTAGGTAACTGCCACATTCTTGCTCTCACTACTGTGCTCATACAAGATGCGTGCTCAAAGTCACTATCATAGTAAGACTATTCAGTGTTCCTAATTAGTGACAGCAAAATCATGCTGCTCGGAGATGCTTTAAAAACAATGTCATAATTGATTGATGCAAAGTGATCCTAGAACATTATTTATGTACTATGTATGTAATATATGGTTACTTTCAAACCTGGATATGCACTGCTTTTCATTGTGTGCATGTGTGTGTGTGTGTGTGTGTGTGTGTGTGTGTGTGTGTGTGTGTGTGTGTGTGTGTGTGTGTGTGTGTGTGTGTGTGTGTGTGTGTGTGTGTGTGAGTGTGTGTGCATGTGTGTGCGTTTGTGTGTGTGCATGCATGTGTGTGCATGCATGTGTGTGTGTGTGTGTGTGTGTGTGTGTGTGTGTGTGTGTGTGTGTGTGTGTGTGTGTGTGTGTGTGTGTGTGAGAGTGCTAATGTACCCTATATTCTGAGGGTTGCATATGCTGTACAGCATTAATCCTGATGGGTTGTGCAGCCTGGACCCCCACTACAATGGATTCTCATTCTTACAAAATTCTTAGTGAACTTTCTGTTTATCATACACGTCTTTCGACCAAAATTGTTATAACATTTTACTCATGCTGAACAGGTGGCTTATATCTCCACTGAAGTGGATAGCCTGACATCTTACAGCATCATTTATGTATCTCCACTGTGACAAGCAAGCTTCTATGTGACAGAAATGTTACAGCACCTCTTTTTATACTGTAGAGAGGTGCCAAGGTCCTAAACGTGCCACAGCTGTAATGATAGGTTAAGTCCTTGGAATGTGGTACATCACAGAGCTATGGTGTGTGTGTGTGTGTGTGTGTGTGTGTGTGTGTGTGTGTGTGTGTGTGTGTGTGTGTGTGTGTGTGTGTGTGTGTGTGTGTGTGTGGATGAGTGGTTTATACATCACATTTTCAGTAGCCATGCTACATTCATGGAGGCCTACCTGCCGCAAAAGGACTGATGGATTCCAGAGGTTTCCACAATAGTGAAGAGTCACGGTACACCCAGTAAAATAAATGGAGTTAGAAGATCCACAGCAGGTGATCATTTGTTTCACTGAGATGTCTTTAAACAACAGACCAGTTCAGCAAGTGTTAACATACCCCATGGTTGTGTGACCTTAGACCAGGTTGGTAAGGATATGCAGGGAATTAGCCCCATCAGTCAAGAGTTAATTTACAACTTTTTTTTTTCAAATATAATATTTTATTTATTTTTAAGACATAGTTCATACATATTACATGCAAAACAAAATTAAAAACATTTCAGAGAAAAAAATAAAATGTGACAGTGTACATACAATATAGTGTTTGACTATAATATCATATATGTTTATCACAGTTGCATGTTAATAAACTTTTTAGAAGAAAAAAAAGAGTATGTTTGCACGCTTATAATTATAAGTTATATGTTGTATTAATGAAATTATATACAACTATTTACAACATAGTGCTACCATGGATATAGTCACTCAATGTTTAATAGGGTAGAAGAAGAGATTATTCTGACATTATTTTGGCCTTGATTTAGTTTCTTTTTACTTATACTTTTAGAGATTATAAGTTTCCTAAAAATGTTCATGCTACTACGTTCTGCATCTAAAACACTTCTTTTTGACTTAACCTTTTATTATATTATCTAGAAGGAGATTCCAGTATTTCTGGAAGTAAGAATGTTTGTTTTTATTTTTTGCTATTAACTTATGTCTTCTTCTTCTTTTGGTTATTCCCATTAGGGGTCACCACAGCGGATCATCTGCTTCCATTTCTTCCTGTCTTCTGCATCTTGCTCTGTCACACCAACCACCTGCATGTCCTCTCTCACCACATCCATAAACCTTATTTTAGGCCTTCCTCTTTCCCTCTGGCAGCTCCATCCTTCGCATCCTTTTCTCAGTATACCCAGCATCTCACCTCAGCACATGTCCAAACCAACGCACTCTCACCTCTCTGGCTTTGTCTTCAAACCATTCAACCTGAGCTGATCCTCTAATATACTGATTCCTAATCCTGTCCATCCTTGTGACACTCAATGCAAATCTTAATGTATTTAACTCTGCCAACTCCAGCTCTGACTCCTACCTTTTTGTCAATGCCACTGTCTCCAACCCATATAACATAGCGGGTCTCACTACCCTCTTGTAGACCTTTCCTTTCACTCTTACTGGTACCCGTCTGTCACAAATCACTCCTGACACTCTTCTCCACCCACTACACCCTGCCTGCACTCTCTCTTCTTCACCTCTCTTCTACACTCACCATTACTTTGAACTGTTGATCCCAAGTATTTAAACTCATCCATCTGCACCGACTCTACTCCTTGCATCCTCACCATTCTTCTATCCTCCCTCTCATTGACAGACAGATATTCTGTCTTAGTCCTGCTGACCTTCATTCCTCTCATCTCTAGAGCATATCTCCACCTTTCCAGGGTCTCCTCAACCTGGTCCCTACTCTCACTACAGATCACAATGTCATCAGCAAACATCATAGTCTACGGGGACTCCTGTCTGAGCCCGTCTGTCAACCTGTCCATCACCATTGCTAATAAGGAAGGGCTCAGAGCTGATCCTTTATGTAATCCCATCTTCACCTTAAATGCATCCATCATTCCTACCACAAACCTCACCAATTTCACACTACCCTCGTACATATCCTATACCCCTCTTGCATACTTCTTTGCAACTCCCGACTTCCTCATACAATACCACAATGCCTCTCTAGGCACCCTGTCATGTGATTTCTCTAAGTCCACAAAAACACAATGCAATTTCTTCTGACCTTCTCTATACTTCTCCATCAACACTATCAGAGCAAACATTGCATCTGTAGTGCTCTTTGCTGGCATGAAATCATACTGCTGCTCACAAATGATCAACTCCCTTCTTAACCTAGCTTCCATTACTCTTTCCCATAACTTCATGCTGTGACTGATCAGTTTTATCCCTCTGTTATTACTACAACTCTACACATCACCTTTATTCTTAAAAATCAGTGCCAAAACAATTCTTCTCCACTCCTCAGGCATCCTCTCACTTTCCAAGATTTCATTAAACAACCTGGTTAAAAACTCCACTGCCATCTCTCCTAAACACCTCCATGCTTCCACAGGTATGTCATCTGGCCAACAGCCTTACCATTCGTCATCCTCTTCATTGCTGTCCTTACTTCCTCCTTGCTAATCCATTGCACTTCCTGATTCACAATCCCCACATAATCCAACTTTCTTTCTCTCTCATTCTCTTTATTCATCAGCACCTTAAAGTACTCTTTCTATTCGCTCAACACACTCTCCTCACTTGTAAGTACATTTCCCTCATTATCCTTTATCACCCTTACCTGCTACACATCTTTCCCAGTTCGGTCCCTCTGTCTAGACAATCAGTACAGGCCCTTTTCTCCCGCCTTAGTGTCCAACCTTTCATACAACTCTCCATACGTCTTATACTTAGCCTTCACCACCTCTCTGTTTGCCATACACCTCATCTCATTATACTCCTGTCTACTTTCTTCATCTCTCTGACAATCCAACTTCTTCTTTGCCAACCTCTTTTTCTATATACTCTCTTGATCAACCACCAGGTCTCCTTGTCCTCCTTCCTCTGTCCAGATGTCATACCAAGCAACTTTCTAGCCGTCTCCCTTACCAGCTCTGCTGCAGTTACCCAGCTATTTGGTAACTCTTCACTGCCACCTAGTGCCTGTCTTAACTTTTCCCTGAACTCCACCTCACAATCACCCTTTTTCAACTTCCACCATTTGATCCTTGGCACTGCCTGTACACTACTCCTCCTCTTCTTAGTCACCAACATCATCCTACAGAACACCATCCTATGCTGCCTAACTACACTTTCCCCTGCCACCATTTTACAGTCTCCAATCTCCTTCAGACTGGCCCTCCTACATAGGATATAATCCACTTGTGTGCATCTTCTTCCACTCTTGTACATTACCCTATGTTCCTCCCTCTTCTTAAAATACGTATTCACCACAGACATGTCCATCCTTTTTGCAAAATCCACTACCATCTGACCTTTTGCATTCATCTCCTTAACACCATACCTACCCATCACTTCCTCATCCCCACTGTTCCCTTCACCAACATGCCCACTGAAATCCGCTCCAGTCACCACTCTCTCACCCTTGGGAACACTCATCACCACTTCATCCAACTCACTCCAACCACCACTTCATCCAACTCACTCCAAACTGTTTCTTTCTCATCCATCGCGCATTGAACATGCAAAGCATATGCACTAACAACAGTCATCATCACGCCATTAATTTCCAACTTCATAAACATCACTCTATTTGACACGCTTTTCACTTCCAAAACACTCTTTGCATACTGTTCCTTCAGTATTACCCCTACCCCATTTCTCCTCCCATCCACACCATGATAGAACAATTTGAACCCACCGCTGATACACCTGGCCTTACTCCCCTTCCATCTGGTCTCTTGCATGCACAATATATCAGCCTTCCTTCGCCCCATCATATCAGCTAGCTCTCTACCACACTCCTAAGTTTCCTCATCTCTTTCTGACTTCGGGCACACCTTCATATTTTACTGCCATATTTTTAAAGCCACTCCATTATAATTTGGTTTGATCAAGCCAGTTTGGGGTTATATACAGCTTAATTAATGCAAATACAGTAATCATTACATGCTTGTTTAGTTTGGATAGATTTTGTGATGTTATGTGGAGAATCTTGAATTTCCATGAAGGGGTTGATTTTTTTGTATGGATACCACAATTTATACGTATGTTTACAGCTCCACAACACATGTAGTATATCTGCAAAAGGACAATATGGACAGTATGGTGAAAATCATAAAGTACATTTACTGAATGACATAGGGGTAAGGTATGCATTGTTGTTAATCATAAACTGGGTATGGATTAAGTTTTTAAAAGGAGCAAACTTTATCATACTTTCTATTGCTTGTAGTTTTTGTTTTGTGGCAATGTTTTTGTTTTCTCTATTCCAGTAATTTGAATATAGTATAGAAGATTGATATTTGATTGAGGAGATTAACTTATAAACATTAGATAACATTTTCCCTTGGACAATAAACCTTTCAAGATTACTTCTGTCATAGTAGTATTTGGCTCATTTATATTTATCTTTTGTTTTATTGTATTGATTAGGTCTTTAATTTGTCTTAGTATAATATCTTATTTTTTCTGTAGCTGTGGTATTTTACTAATGTCTTCAACTGAGTGTTCCTTTAATTTATAGAAGTCCCATACTATAGTGTTTCATATTAAGGGATATGAATTTAAATTTATCATATTGTTGTTAATTTTAAGATTTGGGTTTAAATGTATCAGTTGTAGTAGCCTGAGGGTGTAATCTAGATTTAAAGATGTTATCAGCTTTTGAAAAGTGTTAATTTGTTTTTTTATCAGTTTGTGGAGTTTGATTTTTTTTAATGTTTTCTTCTTTAATAAAAGGGGTGATTTTGGATTAATGTTTTGAGTTCTAGTAGGTCAAACCACATCTTTACCCACACTGGGGACCAGTCCTTTTCATATATTAGCATTAACAATAAAATGCATTTACTGCATACTCTAATAGACACCTACTCCCCAAACCTACTATCCCTAACCAAAACCTGGTTAAAACCCACTATTCCCAACAGCGAATTCCTTCCCCCAGCCTATAATGTACTACGTAATGATAGACTTTCCAAAAAAGGGGGCAGGGTAGCATTACTTTATAAAAACAACCTAAAGGTTACTAGTATTGACCCTCCAATACTCCCCCAAATGCCCTCAGAACTACTACTAGCCAAACTTGAACTAACCGACAAAAAATCTATAAACATTATAATAAGATACATTCCACCAGGTAACAACATCTCTACCCAAGAAGCCCTTTTACACTGGACAAATCAAAACCTACCCCAAGAAACAATTATCCTAGGTGACTTTAACATAGACTGGCATTCATGCTCAAGCTCCACACCCACCTACTCCATAAATTTGTACAACTTCTCCCAAATCATTAAAACCAGTACAAGGCTAGGCAATAATATATCATAATATAATAATATCATAGAGATACCCATGTTACTTACTTCCTTATCAAAAAAACCTCAAATAATTACTACAAAATCCTTAAGTTTGTACAATATCCTCAACAACACCCCCTATTAGATGGTGATATTTATCCAAACCCTGGCCCCAGTACTGATAATCCCAATAACCTACACAACCTAACATTGCCTGTTATCACTACCTTAACTAAACCATCTAACTCACTTCTGATAGCTCACCTTAACATCCGTAGCATAAACAATAAAATTACCCACCTACATGCACTCTTAGATGTGCACTCATTCAATATTCTCTGTATTACAGAGACATGGCTAAAGCCCTCAACTCTAGACCAGGAGATTAGCCCTCCTGGATATAATATCCTGAGATGTGACAGTAAAACCAAAAAGGGTGGAGGTATAGCCATTTTGTACAAATCTAAACTCCAAGTTTCACCCTTCAATGTGCTCCTACCATCGGATACCAATTCAGAAACCCTTACTGTCAAACTTCAAATCAACAATTCCAAATCTATCTATCTAATTTGCACATATCTCCCCCCTGGAAATAATATCAATACTCTTGAAAACTTACTTAGTTACCTCTCTACTCACCTACCTCAGGAGACCATTGTATTAGGTGACTTTAATATATACTGGGTTACCTGTAGTTCCCCTAATCCTACTAATCACATAAATCTTTATGGATTCTCACAAATTATAACCACTCCTACTAGAATCCATAAACCAAGTAGTAAGGAAACCACCCTAGACTGGATCCTTATCAACAGCCATTTTGATACTTATACTTGACACTTGATACTTGAACCCTTCCTGACGATATCAGTGACCATATGCTAACCTACATTATTAAACAAAGATTCCATATCACAACTACTAATAATTTTAAAACCTCCAGCTCCAAAAAAATGTTTTAATCCAGACAGCTTCCTATATGAACTGAAAGCATGTGACTGGTCACCAATGTCTCATCTTCAACTTGATGAAACGGTGAACTTCTTTAACACTAAATTTCTTCAAATCCTAGATTACCACACCCCCATCGCTCTTCCTGAATAAGAACCAAAATTGCCCCCTGGCTCACAAAACAAACTAGGCAAAAGATCCTCCTCAGAAATAAAATCTGGGCTAAATGGAGAGCCTCCAAATGTCCATCAGATCACCTTTACTTTAAACAGTTAAGAAATGCCACCAAGAAAGATATTCTTAGAGACAAAAAAGACTATTACCTTCACCTCCAACAAACCCATCAACAAAAACCACAAAAATTCTGGTCAGGCATAAACAAACTTCTTCAGCCAGGGCACTCTAAAACTCCTGCCCCTTCAGGATTCAACCATAATAACTCTAACCAGATTCCCGATGCCTTTAATAACTACTTTACTGAAGCCATTCGAACCCTAGCCAATACTTTACCACCTATTACCACTTCCCCATTAAATACCACTAAGACTCCATCTCCAACCTTTCAAATACAACCTGTACCTGCATCCCTCATCTGCAAACTCCTTCAAAAACTAAAACTGTGCACCCCTTCTGCTGACTGTCTGCCAGCTGAATACCTGCAAATTGCAGCAAAAGCCATTGCCTATCCCATCTCCATTTTTATAAATAGAACTATTTTAGAAAGCAAAATCCCTTTCATATGGAAAGTATCTCACATCATCCCTCTACATAAAGGTGGGTCATCTACTGAGCTCTCCAACTTTCGGCCTATTGCCTTACTCTCTCCAATAGCTAAGATAATGGACAAATGCATTCAAAGACAACTACTTGACCACCTTCTCCAAAATAATCTACTTGCCAACTGCCAACATGGCTTCAGGCCATTCCATAACACAACAACTGCCCTGCTATCCTTTTATGACTCCATAAACAAAAATCGTAACAATAACACTTTTTCCTCTGCACTATTTATTGACCTTTCAAAAGCCTTTGATATGGAGAACCATAACATGCTTATAGACATACTAAAAGCCCAATCATTTGATCCACAAGCATTACAATGGTTTAAATCCTATCTGGAAAACAGACAGCAAGCAGTACTTTGGGATAATAATCTTTCTATATCCCTCCCTGTGAACACTGGAGTACCCCAAGGCTCTGTCTTAGGTCCTCTACTCTTTTCATTGTTTATTAACGATCGACATACCAAAATTCCTCAAGCCACCTGCATACAATATGCAGATGACTCTACTTTAATTTGTTCAGCCAAGTCCATAACCTTTCTCCAGTCCCTCACCCAAACTGTATTTAACAGTTTTGAAAATTGGTTCATGCAACACTGCCTCCTCCTGAACCCCAAAAAAATAAAATTATTGCTCTTTGCTCCTACTCATAAATCACCTCAACTGTACTTCACAATAACCTCTAACAATGCAACTAACATATCCCCAGACACTACAACCCATCAATTAGGAGTAACAATTGATAACAACCTTAGATATGATGACCACATTCATTCTACAATAAAGTCTGTCAACAAAAAACTAGGCACCCTTTACAGAATCAAACCCTTCCTTACCCCTTCAGCCAGAATAACTATTGCCCAGACCCATCTTATCTCTACCCTGTTCTGTGCTTCTGCAGTATATACCAATCTATCTAAAAACAACCTCACCAAACTTTCCACCAGTTACAGTAACATAGCCAGATTTGCCACTGGCACCCCCTTTAGAACTCACCACTGTCTCAACCTCAAACAACTGGGATGGTTAGAACTGCAGAACCAACTACTTTGTCAACAACTTGTTATCACCCAAAAGATCCTTTACCACCCTAATAATACCCCAATCCTCACTAATCTGATAATACCCTACAAAAATCTTGCAACACTATGCTCAGCTAATAAGCTCCTAGTTTCCACTATTAAATCAAAAAACAAAGCTGGGGACTCACTTTTCACCAACACAGTAGGTAAAAACTGGAACCAGCTTCTTACTGAACTTTCCACCCTTGCTTCCACTTTTCTTTTTAAAAAACATCTTAAAGAACATCTTAAAACTCACTGGCTTTGTCCCTGCTCTAACCCTGACTGATGTCTCATTCCCCTTTTTGCTCTCTCTATACTTCTGTACTCTTCTATTCTATGCCGCCTATTCTGTAATTAACAATTTCCTTCATAGTACAAAAAAATATATATATATATTTATGCTTTTATCTCTGTATTTGATCTTAGCTTAAACCTACCAAATGACTCAGTACAATTTTGTTCTGACCAATGTAGCCAATGTACTGCAATTCACTTGACTATTACTATATGTTGTATTCTTTGTCACTGCTGATGCTTGGAGCTTTTCTTCCCGGGCCTCTACTGAAAATGGACATATATCCACTTAGACTAGCCCGGTCAACAAATGCAAAATAAATAAAATAAATAATAATAATAATAAAAACAAAGAAAGCCTCCTAGACTGGACCCTAATAAACAATGCCAATACTCCCCATCATGCAGGTGTCCTACCAGATAACCTCAGCAACCACCAGTCCACCTTCCTACTAAAACTCAAATCCCACACCAACTCTGAACCACCAACATGGACCATTAGAAACAAAAGAAACTTTGACATAACAAAATTCAAACTAGAACTACAATACCAAAATTGGAATCTTCTGAAGACCCTCCCACTAGACAAAGCAGTTGAGATATTTAACACTACCTTTTTAAACATTGTAAACACCCATGCCCTGCCACACATAAGCAAACAAAAAGTTAAAATTGCCCCCTGGATCACTATGACCACTAGAACCATGATATCCCAAGGAAATAGAGCTTGGCATCAATGGAGAGCCAATAAAACCATAGCAACCAAACAAGAATTCCAAAAACTCAGAAACGAAACAAAAAAACAAATCCTATTAGACAAAAGGAATTACTTCCTAAATTTGCAAGGCAGACACCAAAACAACCCCCAAAATCTCTGGGCAGGACTAAAGACACTACTCCATCCCAGCAAACCAAGTACACCAACACCAACCACTGTAAAGGATAGTACTGAAATTCCAAAAGGCTTTAATAGATTTTTCGTAGAAACCATTTCAAAACTGATTCACCAACAACCCACAACACCTACTACTAGCAACCCCAAATCAGCTACCAATACCACCTTCCAATTTGAACCTATTCTCACAGATTATATAAAAAGAATACTAGGTAAACTCAAGCCAACTAGCCTAGCTGCCGACAATATTCCAACCGAATACTCACAAATAGCTGCCAACGAATTAGCCTATCCAATATCAATCCTCCTGAATAGATCAATTAAGGAAAGCAAAATACCAACAATCTGGAAAATAGCATATATCACCCCATTACACAAAGGTGGAACCTGTACAAACCTGACCAACTATCACCCCATTGCCATATTATCCCCACTTGCCAAATTACTAAAAAAATTTATTCACCACCAGCTTATGCAATACCTACTAAAAAAACAACTTCTCACACCTTCCCAACATGGATTTAGACCAGCCCATAGTACGACAACTGCCATCCTCTCTTTCACCAACCTAATAAACCAGAACTGTAACCTGGGGAAACTATCATCAGCCATATTTCTTGACCTATCAAAAGCATTTGACATAGTCAACCATCCCAAACGTCTTGAGTCCATCTCTGACCTTGGAATAGCCACTAACTCACTGGCCTGGTTTCAAAACTACCTAATAGGTAGACAGCAAGCAGTCAGATGGGATAACAAACTTTCCACACTGCTCCTTATTGCTACTGGAGTCCCACAAGGATCAATCTCAGGCCCTCTATTATTTTCAATATTCATCAATGATCTAAATAAGATCATCCAAGATGCAACAGTCATACAATATGCTGATGACTCAACTTTAGTCTGCTCAGTCACCAACCCCCACACACTCCTTTCCACAACCCAACAGGTCTTCAATAACACTGAAGCTTGGTTTCTCAGTAAAAACCTGTTACTGAACCCAAAAAAGACCAAAGTACTAATCTTCAAAACAAATAAATCCGGCATAGACACTACCTCTTTCAATATTACTTCTAGTGATGGTACCATTATCTCTCCAGATTCCCACACAAAATTACTAGGTGTTACAACTGACAACAAACTGAGGTTTGACTTGCACATAAATCTAACCATCAAAAACATACACAAAAAAAATAGGCAGCCTATACAAAAATAAAACATACCTAAATCAGCAGACCAAAACCACCATGGCACAAACTATGCTACTATCCACACTCCTGTATGCTTCCTCCATCTTCACCAACCTATCCAAAACAGAAATCACAAAACTAGACACATGTTATAATCAAATCGCCAGATTTGCCACAAATACCCCTTATCATTCTCATCACTATACCAACTCAAATGGTTGGAATTTCAACATCTCATCACATTCCACCAACTAGTCTTTGCTAAAAACCTCCTACTACATCCAGAGAGAATACCAACACTGTCTAATTTACTTAAAATACAAGAAAACCCAAGGCAACTACGCTCTAGTAACAGGACCTTAATCAAAATCACCAAATCCAACAACTCAGCAGGAGACTCACTTTTTCCTAACTACATAGGTAGAATCTGGAACTCACTGCCCCCCAATATTACCTCAGCAATAGGCAATGCCCATACCTCCCACCAGGTTGACCCCCTACTCCTGCTGTTCCCCCAACATTTCCTCTACCAATCTCCAAATACTAACTTGTCCTAACTCTCAGAATTTCTGGTAGAAAATACTGGTACTATAACTGATATACCCAGCTACCATTTACAGATACTACATTTTATGTGTGCCTAAGTACCTCCAAAATGTGGAGCCATAACATTGTATTTTTTTCTAAAAATGTCATGATGTTGTACCTGTCTCTGTATATGTGAAATAACCCTGTATGTAGTATGATTACCTTTTTGATTTGTTATATCTACTAACTCTGGAGCTTTGCTCCCCGGGCCTCCGCTGAAAATAGACATTTATCCAGTCGGATCCTCCCGGTCAACAAATGTAAAATAAAATAAATAAATATAGATTGTAATTTGCTATTTGAATGATTTTGTTAGCACAACTTATTTCATAGTACAGTTTAAAATCAGGTATGCCAATTCCACCTTTTCCTTTGGGTAGAAGTTAATTTACAACTTACTGTTTTTGCAGTTTTGATTAATCATGCTATCACTGATCAAAAGAAAGTCACGGTCCCACCTCATGAACCTATTCTAGGGTCTAATCAATGAAATAAAAAACAGAATAATTGAAAGGTGGTACTGAAGACTCTTACAGCAAGATTAAATGACAGAAGCAATGACAATAACATTGTGAGTGTGCCAGTAGCATATTTTATGAAGCCAAAACTTCCTTAGCAAAATTGCTATTCTTTTATGTTGGGGTGGGGGGTGAGCTTAGGTGGATTAACAGAGTCATGGAATGCAACAAAAAAAAAATAGATTCAAAGGAGCAAAACATCTATAAGAATGAAAACTACAGTCCTTCACCATTACAATGTTTTATTTCACTCCTCCTTTACCTTTAACCTTCTGAGTCTTATCTTGTTAATTTTCATAGACTTGGGGAGCAGAATATTGCACTGTTAGGAAAATGATTTCTTTTTTGATGAGTGAAATGAGCTAGGATGGGAACAAACTATCCCCAACTGCTAGCATTTGCTCTGACCATTCTTTTTATAGGTTTATAGGCGAATACTAGGTTAGCTGCCTTAAAAGGCCATTTTAAGCCTAGCCAATAACCTGAGGCCAAAATAAAATATCCTGTCTTTTTTCTGTGAAGTGAAGACCGTAACCATTATACCAAACCCACAAACATAATGGAGGTGAGCAATGGGAATGATGATTGCTAAGCTAATGACCTACAGGACCCTTTTGAAGCTTAGCTGTGTTTTCCAAAGTGAGAATCAAACCCTGTACTAAACACCTTAACCATTATGCCAGTCCTCAACCCTTTTCTTCTCTTCTGTTGCCCAAGGTAAACCCTACACCCTTTCATGTAGAAAGAAGAACTGGAACTGGGCACCCCTAGATAGACTTATAACACATAAAATGCTAGTTGATCTCAGCTCACTGACAACACAGCCAAATGTCAAGCTATTTTGCC
This sequence comes from Protopterus annectens, assembly GCF_019279795.1. Lineage (NCBI taxonomy): Eukaryota > Metazoa > Chordata > Ceratodontiformes > Protopteridae > Protopterus > Protopterus annectens. The sequence goes on along the minus strand of NC_056746.1, from coordinate 1,009,983,430 downwards.
AGCAGCCCAGCCAGACATTCAAAATTATTAGCAAAATCAGGAAGATCTAGCATGCTTAAATGAATGTCAAGGGGTGTCAGAAAAAGTAATGGGTTCATGACGCCCTGTCAAAAGATCAAAAGAGTTAGAAAGCCTCAGTAGGCTAACAGATTCAGGGTACTGCAACAAGATGAATGGAAAGAACTGATTCTCTGGGGGATTAACTGGATCAGTTTAAACTAGCCAGGAGTCTTTGATGTTTTACTAAGAGTCACCCCATACAGATAAGTTTGGTCTGTGTACTGATAATTAAATTATTTATTTTGTATAGAAGCCCTGATAGCATACAGGGACCTTTATAAAATCAGTTAGTGACTTGAGCACCTGACAGATGTGATAGAGGTCACTCCAAGGGGGCAGAACTGGTTCCATACTCCCAGCAATCCATTAGAAGAGGGGCAACAATGCAAAAGTGCATCCAGGTAACAGATGATAGGCTCGCTATGCCACTGGCTGGTGGTGACCTTCAACACAGAAGTGTGGAAGCATGAACTCACATACAAAAAGCATTGTGAACATCTGTGGTGATGTGGATCCCATGTTCTCCCTCTCCTCAGAGGCAGGATTAGGCCATTACTAAAATGCTTTAATTGCTGGAAATCGATTAAAGTGTAAATCACTCTTATGACAACCTGAATGATGCCTCCTCTGGATAACTTGCACCCTGATTCTAAGTGAAATTCTACTGTAAGTAAATAACTGGACTATGTTCCACTTGGGGGAGGACTGATGGTTTGCAGACACAGGGACAAAAGTCACATAGAAAAAAGTGAATATTTTTCAGTATAAATTAAAAGTATATTAGAATTTTAGAGGACAGCAGTAGCAGAAAAGTAAATGTACTTCAGGTTCCTGATCTAATGGTATCCTGCTCTGTTTGTTTTACTAATAGCAAAGAATGGCGCACAATCATTTCACTGTTTTGTGAAACTTTATGAGCAATGCCAGCCTCACCCAACATAGTGGGAGGATTTGAGTCTAGAACCTACTCACCTTGAGGTTCTGTGGTACTTTGGTATTGCAGACATCTCATACCATCAGTTCTGCAAAAGGTCTAGTACAGGCATACTACACTATGTGTGATTGCCTGATCATGGAATGTGTATATTTATATAAGAATCTCAGAATTTAAATCATGATACTCTGAGGCACGAAATGTTAATAGTAATGAAATACTTTTATAGATGGCTATTTCCTGCAGTGGAAGAGACCTAAAAATCTATATGCTCCATCATAATTCTTGGAGAAACCACAGATCTAAGGAAGGAAACATTACCTGGTCATTTGGAATATTTGGTCTCAAAACATCACTATTCAGATTTTGAGACTTAAATATTGTCATAGGTTCCTAGGTAAGTGTTAGGCTATCTGCCCTTGTAGGACATTTTGAGCTTAGTCAATTTCCCTTATAAATGTGAGAATTAATCCTTGTACTTTATGTCTGTGAAGCAAACACCTTTACCATTAAGACAACACCTAGTCCCCTGTACAGTTCTTTTTTTATACCCCCCCCCCCACAATTACAAGTTTATATCATTAGTTCAGAAAGAAACATCAGATCTGTATCAAAGAAGTTCTCCAAATATAACAGGTCAGCGGCAGAGGATGAGAAAGAAAACGAAAGCTTCATCGTTAAGCCAGAGATTTTAGTACAATGCATTGGCAAGCCAGCCTAAAGCATTGTATAAGAAAGAAATTAACATTTATAGAAAACATCACAGCAGTGTAAAATTTGGAAGTGTTATTCCACTTTTAGATGTTAGGAAACAGCATGCCTACGATAAAGTGACTGTGTATGTGTGTTTGTGTGTTTGTGTCCGTGCATGCATGTGTGTGCATGTGTGGTGTGGGTGTATGTATGTATGTGTGTTTGTGTGTGTCAGCCAGCTGGTTGATGTTGTTTATCATTTAACACATAAGAGCTGTGTTTCTGTATCATAAGGTGTAAAAGATTTTGCAGTGCATTCAATTAACCCACACATTGCCAGCCAAACTAGTGCTCAATCATGTGTGATGTGATGGGAACAACACATATTCTAAATGCAACATCTGCTTCAAAAATATGCTTTGTTCTGTTTAACCTCATATTTATTCCACTAGGGACATACAACAGCAGCGACTCTGTCACTTGTGAGTAATGCAGCATGACTCCCTTGTGATATGCATGCCAGATTATACAGTACAGTGCTAGTTATCCTCTCTAAATATAGCATTGTGGAATATGATAGCCTGCCACTAGAATTAAAGGATTTCATACACTGACTTTCCTGTTGTACTTCTCCAGGCTTAAGAGTAAGAGCTGCAAGTCCCCCATTCACTCAGGGACAGGTGTGCATTTATTTTGCTTACCATTCTGATAAAACACAAATACTACTACATTCAGTGATTGATACTACCTCCTGTCTGTCACACAGCAACTACAGAGACAGGCAGAATAGTAAACATTTACTGTTGGGTTACCACCTGTCCCTGTTTTCACAGGACAGTCCTGACCTGGGTAAGTTGTACCCTGCAGAAAAACTTAAAAATCAAAAACTTAAAAATGCAAATGTCCTCATGTTATAAGGAAAACATATTTTCTAATTTTCCTTTAACTATGGCAAAAAATAATAACATCTTACTAGAAATACTTTAATATGAAACAAAAAAACAGAAAGAACTAATCTCTGTACCACTGAACATTTGCTTTGATAATAAAGTGACTTTTTTGCATGGTTTGTCTTGCTAAATATCATTTTCAGTAAGAAATGTCCCACTTTGAGCATCTGAAATGTTGGCAAGCCTAATCTACTGCAGACAATGCAAAGTGGCAGGAAACTACAACATGTTATTTTATAAGCTGCTGTACTCTTGTGGCACCAGATGTACTCAAGCAGAATGATGCCAGCACTCAGTCAGATGACTGGAAACATTGCTATAACATTCACAAAGCTCTCACAGAAAAATGGACAAGATTAATAAAGTATGATACATAACACGACTATTCGTTTAAAACATGTACGTTAAAATTTAGGAGCTAAGCTGCCCTAGGATTCAAAGAGATTCTCGCTGCCTTGCTAAATGGGTGATGCAGATCTGCCAGGTAGTACAGCAGAGTGGATCGCTGATTCAGAGACATTGTAAAGCTAAACCAAGGAACACATGCACGCACACACACACACACACACACACACACACACACACACACACACACACACACGCACACAAGAACAGCTCTGTAGAGAAATGATTTTATATATATATATATATATATATATATATATATATATATATATATATATTTATGTGTGTGTGTGTGTGTGTGTGTGTGTGTGTGTACATGTACCCATCTGTATTTGTTTTCCAGGATAGAAAATTATCTCCATAAACATTTTCTAGACTCAGCCCAGGAGTGGTGTCTGGTTAAGTGACTTGCACAGTTACACAATGGAAGGTGAGGGAATCAAACCTTGCACTACTGGAATAAAGGAAGCAGCTCATTAATAGCTCATATACTTAGTCAAAACTTCAGTAGATCGACATTAAAAAAACTGATACAAGATATTGCAAGAAACACTGACAACACAGAGCGCATGCTCTGAAAAATAACTCCAAAAAACTCAAACAAGAAACAGTATTTAAATCTTCCTGTGCCTTCTGTACCCCTTGCTAATTACCAACAACAACAAGATAGCACAATACTGAGGAAAATGCTTCTTGCACAAAAGTCATAGCTTTGCTGTAAACCAAATTAAGCAAGCAGGAAAGCTGTGGCCTTAAACATCAGTTAGCCAATGTCGATATGAGTGTGTGTGTGTGTGTGTGTGTGTGTGTGTGTGTGTGTGTGTGTGTGTGTGTGTGTGTGTGTGTGTGCGTGTGTGTGTGTATACATGTATACATACATCTGTGTATCTATCCATCCACATCAAGCTATCCGTCTATATCTATCTGGCTATCTGTCTATCTGTCCATCTATCTATCTATCTATCTATCTATCTATCTATCTATCTATCTATCTATCTATCTATCTATCTAGCTATCTAGCTATCTAGCTATCTATCTAGCTATCTATCTAACAGTATCTCTCTGTTCTCTATCTGGTTGCTTACTCTCTGTCTAGGACCCTGCTTTCATCATTCCTGGGGTTATTGGATGTTCCAGGACTATGGGTAGACATATATCAGGTAGTCATTCTTTTTTGACACTAGGCGACAAACCTTCAAAACATCCTCCTAAAGTGGATAAGGGAATCCCTCATGCCAGATGACTTCAAAAAGCATGATGTACTATAATTCATTGTTATAATTATTTCCTTAATAATTTTAATGCTATGCATGTTGTTTTAATATTTATTTGTTTATTGTAACTGTACTTGCTTTATTGCTGTTGTTTAGTAATTTAGTCAAGTCTGACTCTTTGTGATCTCAAGGACTTTAGCATACCAGCCCTGTCTGTCTGCAACTGCCTTATGAAATGCATCTTGGACATTTTTATTAATATTGCCAATCATCTTCAAGATATATCTATTTTTTCTATTCTATTATCTTCTTCCATTTGTGCACTAGTCATTAAAATATACCTTCTTTTCTCTTTATGCTATTTTTAAAAGTTCTGCCTGCAGTTGACATATTTCCCATTTTTATTACCTTTTTCTTCCTTTTCTTGGCCACTTCAAAAGCTGTCATAGCCATTTTGCCTTCTTAAATTTTCTGTTTGGAATATTTGTTTTAGATATTTATTTATTTATTTATTTATTTATTTTTTATTTGTAGTTGATTTACCAGGATAGTCCATTGGGCCCGAAGTATCCGTTTTCAATGGAGTCCTGGGGAGAAAAGCTCCAAAACAAAGTACAAGGAATTACAAGTAATTGAGGTTCACACTTTAACACTTACAATCATATTAAACAGATCATATTAAAAGCAGTTATCAACAACAGTGGTAATAAGGCAATAATAGTGGTTGATAGGAGTAGTCAAATGTGGGTCTAAGTCAATAAGGAGATGGTTACATAGAGAAGGGTCTAAGTTATAAGTAGTAAAATTCTAGTATTCTGGTTACATTTTATATGTAAAGTATAGCATAGCAAATGGCAATAACAATTGCAATATGATGTATCTTGAAAGGAAAGTAGAATTTGAGACTTATTAGGAGTTGTTGCTTACTTATGTTAAACTAATTAAGAGAAGAGGCAGTCAGTAGGGGATGGGTTGAACTAGGAGGGATGAGAGCAGGAGCATTCCCAGGAGGATGATAAATGTGTATGCAGGGATTTTTTAAAAGCTGGGAGGTTTGTAGTAGTGCAGATGAAGGGGGGGGAGGGAGTTCCATTGACGTGCCAGGGCAAAGGACAGCAGGTTTTTTCCTGGAGAGTGAAGAGGTTTGTACAGTTCTATTTTATTTTGGTTATTAGATCTTAGGAGTCTTTGAGGCATGTGCATTTTAAAGGTGGAGGTGAGTGAGGGACAGAGGGATGGTTGGAAAATGATTTTGTGGGCAAAACTGAGCTGAGTAAAGGACAGATAGTTAGGAAGCTCAAGCCAGTTTAGTTTGTGGAGAGATACACAATGGTGGGCAGATGCGTTGTGGCCAGTGGCAAATTTTTGCAATTTTATTATAACATGTGGACAGTTTTGTTTTAAGGGATGATTGAAGGTTTGTTAGGATAGGAGCGCCGTAAAGAAGGGAAGGGATAAGGAATGCTGTAGCTAGAGTGAGCTTAGTAGTTGTAGAGAGGAATTGATTTTGGCGATAAAGCATGCCAAGTTTAATGTGGGTTTTTTTTTTATGTTTAGTAGTAAGTGGCTATTGAATGACCCCTAGTAGTTTGCTTTCTGATACTAGTTCAAGAGGTGTGTGGTTTTGGCTGATGATAGAGAATGTATTTTTTGTCAATGGTTGTGTTTTTTGAGGGGGTAAATATCATAAGCTTGGTTTTTGATGCATTGAGAGCAAGGTGATTGTTTTTCATCCTCTGTTCAGTGGTAGAGAAGGCATCTTGGGTTAATTTTAAGAGAGTTGGAATGGATGTGGCTGTGCAGATAATTGTGGAGTCATCTGCATATTGAACGAGTTTGGCGTGGGGAACTGAGTGATAGAAGTCATTTATGAATATATTGAAGAGGAGAGGGCCCAAGATGGAGCCTTGTTGGACTCCAGTGGGTGTGTTCAGGAAGGGGGAGATGGCTGTTTTCCATTTGACTGCTTGTTGCCTGTGGGAGAGATAGCTGGTGAACCAATTGATAGTGACAGGGGAAAGGTTTAAGTTAGATAGCTTAGTAAGGAGAAGGCTATGAGATATAGTATCAAAGGCTTTAGAGAGGTCGAGAAGGAGGGTGTATACAATACAGCCAGAATCTCTAGCTGCATTTACAGTTTCTAGGAAGGAAAGGAGGGCAGTCATGGTGCTGTGGCCGGGTCTGAAACCATGTTGTGTGGAGGTTAGTAGGTTATTATCTAGGAGATAGGGGAGGAGTTGGAGATGGATGCATTTTTCTAAGAGTTTTGATATTGGAGAAAGGATGGCGATGGGGTGTAAGTTAGAGATGTCGTTGTTTTTGCCTCCTTTATGCAAAGGTATGATGAAAGCTTTTTTCCAGAGTATTGGAACATAACTTTCTTGGATAGATCGGTTTATTAGGATGCTAATGGGAAAGGAGATGGCTTCGGCAGATATGTTAAGGAAGGATGAGGGTATATTATCAGGTGCATTAGTACATGGTTTAAGCTTTTGCAATAGTTTTTTTATGGTAGAGGTAGGGATGGGTTTTAGGGAGAAAGATGGGAGATGAGAGGTAGGAGATGGGGGGTAGGAGGAGGGGTGTGGGCATAGAGGGTGGGTTGATGTTGGAGAAGGAAGTGGTTAGTTTAGAGATAGAGTCTCAGAAGAAAGAGTTGAATTGGGTGGTGAGATTAATATCTGGAGCATTTGGGTCTGGACTTGGGTTTACTGTAATGCCAGGTTTTAGGAGTTTGTTGATGCCTTTCCAGAATTTTTGAGGATTTGTTTTATGGTTGTTTTGAAGTGTGGAGAAGTAGTTTTTTCGATCTATAGTAATAAGCTTTTTAACTTTGTTACGAAGAGTTTTGAATTCGTTAAGGTTTTGTTTAGGGGTTTTGTTTCTTTGGTAGCGTGCCCAGGTTTTGTCTCTCAGACGTATGGCAGTCAGTGTGTTTTTTGTTAACCAGGGGGCAGTATTGTTCCGTATTCTTTTGGTTTTTATGGGTGCGAAGCTATCCAGGAGATTTAGGAAATTAGTATTGAAGTAAGCTACAGCATTGTCCAGGGGTAGAGTTTTTAGTGGGCCCCAATTTATTGATTTTAGGGAGTCTGAGAAGGTTACTGGGTTAAAGTTTTTTAGGTTGCGACTGCTAATATAGTTATGTGTTGCCTATAGTGTACATGGAAGACGTTTGGTGAAGATGGGAAGATTGTCACTGAGGGAGATGGGAAGAGTTCCACTGTCGGCATAATAGTGGGGGTGAGAGACTAAGATCCAATCTAGGGTACTGCCAGTGGAGAGATCTTTAGAGGGTCTTGTAGGTAGGTTGATGAGCTGAGAGTATTTAAAAAGGTTAATATGTATAGGGTGTGTGGAGGATTGAATGGAAGACCAATTAATATTTGTGTCACCCATGATAATAGTTTTGTAGGTGATATTGATAAAAAGCCAGGATAGGATATCTTCTAATACTGAGACATTGTTGCCAGGGGGGATGTAAAGTGAAACTATGCAGATGTGTTTATGTTTATTTAGCTGAAATATAGCTAACACTAGTTCTGCATTGGAGAAATTTGGAATGGGTTTGTTATAGGGGGTAATGGATAGGATGGAAGAATATAGTAAAGCTACCCCGCCACCGTTTTTGTGAGTTCTGTCTTTTCTGATTATTGAGTAGTTTGGTGGAAGAATTTCAGTGTCTTTTATATGAGGTTTTAGCCAGGTTTCAGAAATAGCTAAGATGTCAGGTTTGTTATGGAAAAGCCATGAGTGAAGATTAGGGATTTTATGTGCTATACTTTGGGCATTTAGAGAGGCTAGTAGAATGGATTTTGATATAGAGGTAGTGGTGATTGGGCCTGGGTTAGGGTGTATGTCACTGGATAGAAGTATGGTTGTAAGGTATTTGATTAAGTTACGAATGTGTTTGGAATGTGTAGTTTGAATACTATTGATTATTGGATACTTGTGGATACTGGAGCTTAGGAAGGGACTATGGAGTTTATAAGTAGAGGTTATTTTGAATTTAAAGAATAGATTGAGGTTAATGGGATAGAGTTCAGGTGTTATTGAGTGAAATGAATGTAAGTGGGAAGGGGGGAGAGTGCTTGTGGAGTGAAAGGGTGGTATATGGTTTGTGGTGTTGTGTTGAGAGAGGTATTGGAAGTATGTAAGGATGAGAAGTAATAGTAGATGGATTAGGAATGATGTGCACTTAGTAGTCATGATGTGTTGTTGTTAAAGTGTAGTGTATAGTGTAGTTACAAAGGGGTGTGAAAATGTTATTGTATGATAGGATATGTTGAGAGGTGTGATGAGGTGTCTTATGAGAGAGTTATATTTAGTGAAAGTTGAAAAAGGTGGACTGCTGTAGGTGCTAAGTAGGTAGTTAAGGATAGTGGTAAAGGTAGGGGGTGTGATGAATGTGATGGTGAGGGGGGAGTGGTTTAATTAGTAGAGGGGAAGTAGGAGGTGGTTAGTGTAGTTTGGGAGGAAGTGGGAGTGGATAGGAAGGTATAAATGTAGATGTAGTGGGGGTGGGTGGGAATTGGGGGTAGGGTAGGGGAGCGGAGTGAGCCCGCAGGGCGAACGGAGTGGGTACACCTAAGGAAGGTAGGCAGCAGGGCAGTGTGAGAAACAATCAGTTAGATGTAGGTAAGAACAGAGGGAGGTAAGGGAGGTGGAAAATGTGACTCTTGGAGTGTAGAATAAAGGAAAATGGAGAAGACAGAAAGTAGAGGTAGGATGGGAAGTCAGGTGTAGGAAAATGCACCAGGGATGAGGCAGATATTTGGGGGGCACCTAGTACTAAGGGCAGGCTGCAGGCTTCTCTGGTCGGGACCCTTCACTGGCACCAGGCAAGTGATAGGACAATAATCTCAGATCAGAAACAGGCAGTGATTATAGCATGTTACATACTTGTGTATTTGTCCTCTAGCTCTCTCTACTGTCTCTCTACTGTGAGAAAGAGCAGGAGTGTCTCTGTAGAGAGACAGGCAAACAAGGTGAACTTTGCTGGTCTTGGAAATCCAGGAGGGCTTGGCCGGAAGGCAGAGCAAGCTTAGGAGGAGAGGCTGTATAGCTGGGGAAAAAGAGAGGTTGGAGTTTATAAAATGTAATAGTTGTATAGGCACTAGTTGAATTATAATTTAATAAAGTGTAGAAAGTAAACAACAAACATTAGGGAGCAGTAAGAATGTTTCAAATTGTGACAGCAATTAATGAATAAAACAGTCTTAACACTTGCTATTAACTTTTCAGCACAAACAGTTAAATGTATCAATAGGTTAGACAGCGAGGTCATCCATGCATGAGTCCTTACAAGTAGGTGTTAACGTCTGAGCAAAAACAGTAGAGCAAATGCATCAACAGTTACAAGAGAAGAATTGTTTAGATATATGCAAATTACTGGTAGTATTACTATTTCCAATGTGATGAGGTTCAGTACTAGCAGTAGCTAGTGGGAAAAATACTTGGTGCTATATCATGACAACAGACTGGAAGATGATTCTGTGGGCCAGGCGGGAAAAACGCTTTTCACATAACATTAAATGAAGGGTACATGTAAACGCTGAGAATAGCGTGGCCCTTTTCCAATAAGCTAAGGCTCTAATATAATTTGCGTTCGCTCGCCATTGCCCTAATTCAGTTGATAAGCGAGCCCTTTTCCAAGCTACTAAGGTATTGGTATAATATATTAGGCGTTTATCTGCCGTTTATATTAGGTGTTTATTTGCCATTTCTCTAACTCAGCTGATAAGCGAGCCCTTTTCAAATATACTATGGTTCAGGTATAATATGCTATTGCTCGCCGATTCACTAGCTCAGCTGATGGGAGGGCTCTTTTCCACTCTATTAACCCTCTAGTATAATGCACATTCTTTCATTTCCCTAACTCAGCTGGTAAGCGAGTTTGGAGATGAAGTGGGGTGAGAAGCAATGCTGAACCTCTCTGAGGGTAGGTAGCCTGGCTCATGGTTCAGCACAGACCACAGTTATAGTTGTTGCTATCGCAGCTAGACCGCATAGAGGGAAAAGAGCACCTAGGAACGGAAATGAGCATTGTGGTGCTGGGAGCGCAATATCATGGCAGTGACACAACTGTAAAGCACAGTTCTTTTGCCCGCACTACAATCTCTGAGTTTTGTGGCTAACAGGAAAGATTAACAATGACATTATATGGCTGACAGGCAGAATTAACAATGAAAGTAAGCATCATTTGAGTTATCAAACAGCATTTAACAATTGAGCAAATTCAGGACGCATTGAAGGTGTTCCTTTGCAATTGCCTCTATAGTTCTACTGTATATGGAGCACGCTACACAATATAGGTCGTGAAATCAACGAGCAGGGTTCAGTTATACAATAGTACTGCAAGAGCAAATAAAAGAAGCGTTTGCAGCTATTTCTTCCAGGCTTAATTATAGTACACAGTTGAAATTAGATAGGCAAAAACATATACAAATGAACATGCACTTACTGCGAGTGAGAGGGAGCATATCTGCTAGACAATATGACAAAATTATCTCCAGAGATTTTCAGGTGATCTAAACACCAGGCCTAATTGCTTCAGTCTGCTCTTTGTCTCCACTATATATTCATTTGGAGTATTGTTGCTCCTATTATCTAGCTGGCCTAAAGTCTTTTCTTTCGTTTTTTAATTTTTTTTCTAATCTTTCTGATAAGAAGATAATTGTCTGAAGCACAGTTAGCTCTGGGTCTTATTCTTGCTGACTATATAGATCTCTACCATATCTGATTGCAAAGTATGTAATCAGTTTGATTTCAGTACTGGAACCAAAAACTGGAACTTGTGAATGTGTAGCAAAAAATAAGACCCAGAACCAAAAAGGAATGCCTCACATGGTGTACAGGGTGAAAATAATGAGTAAAAACTAATTCCAAAGCTGTCTCCACATTCATTAAACTCCATGATGTAGAACACAAACCAGTTACTGCTGTTTACTTGTTTCTACAATAATAAATCCAGACTGCTCTTTACCCACCTTTGTCATTTCTGTGTTTTTTAAAGAAAAACCACACCTCCTCCTGCAGTTTAATTCAACCCTTAGGTTGCCTTTCTCCCAACAATATGATTCTAGTACTGTCTAGGTACCTGAAACCTGCTTGTACTTTATAAAACTTTCATTTCCTCACTTTGGCATAGCCGGCCTTAGGAATAGGCCAACTAGGTGGCCACTTAGGGTGCCACTCTACCAGGGACACTTTTCCAGTATTTATTTAGTGTAGGTAGACCAGGATGGGGCACCAGGTGGTGTGGTGGGGGGCACCCTTGAGCCCTATTGCCTAATGCACCAGTTGATCTAAGGCCACTCCTGCACTTTGGTATCAAAGGAAGGGAAAGACCACCCACTTTTTTATGCTTAACTTCTCACATAAATTGCAGAGGAATTTTTCTGCACCAGCATGACATACCACAGACACAGAGAAATTTGTAGTCAGGAGTTCAGGCTACTTTAAATAAGACAGGGACGTGTGAACATGTTTTCCATTGTTTTTATTGCAGAGAGGAAGATAATTCCCACTGATTCACAGCTGCTTACAATGTAGCCACAACTCTTATAGCAAAACAGAGCAATTAAATCAGTCAATGGTTCAAAGGCAGTTTACCTAGTTTGACAAATTTACATAAGCAACATCACAGTACTGAAATACAAAGCTTTAAACCATAAATGTTTGTTGTTTATACTACTTTACATTTTAAGATGACTTGAGTGCAGTGTCAAAGATGTCTTTGACATTTAGAGAAACATCAGACAATATTTTTTCATGCAATTCTTGTAAAGTATCAGCACATTTACCAAAGTGTGGGGGGAGGGGCTGTCAATTCACCCTGGACTACAAAAAGATACGTTGAACAAAGGCCTGCAGTTTAGCAATTGTTTTGGTTGTAGCTGGATAATTCCTTAGTATACTATAAAACAAGTCGTGGGACACACACACACACACACACACACACACACACACACACACACACACACACACACACACACACACACACAAAAGAAGTCCTGTTACAGACAGTATATAAGATGACAGTGACTGACATTAATACTATTCTATGTCAGTGGCATGGGAATACACCACTACATCCTTATGTCTGTCTATCATGACATATATAAAGCAGACTTGAAATAGATTATGGGAAAGAGAAAAGGTTGAAGAAAAATAAGATAACATTGATATGTCAAGTCCCATCGGCAGCCATTTTGCAGAAAACATATTAGAATTCTGTAAGAAGCAGTCAGAGTGATTTTGAAATGTTAAAATAACTCAAAGATAGAGTGTAAAAATATAATTTGTTTTTAGTTCTAAAGCAGAGTTTTCCTTTAATAATGAATACAGCCTGGCCATTTGTATTCTACATCATGGAGTTTATTGAATGTGGTGATTGTTTTGGAATTCGTTTTACCTCGTTATTTTCACCCTCTACACTATGTGAGCTGTTCCTTTTTGGTTCTGATTTCAGTACTGGCCTTCAGGTGATGTCCATGTGTAAAACAATCTCTTAGGCTGCTTAAAGTGAATGCTTGCTAAAACTAGTGAATTATCTTGGCAGAACTGTACTAGCCTAAGTCCCATTTAATTTCATATTCTAAGGTCAAAATTGTCTATTATTACAGATGTTTTTGAACAACCAACTTTAGCCTTCCTTTCACATATGGTGAAAGTAATATATCTTCTATTATTTCCAGAATAGCTGCAGATCTTCATAAAACTGATTTACTTGAACATCTGTAGTTGGAACATAAACTTTATTCACTGTAATGTTTAAAGGCACTCATGCTTTACAAGCACATTAATAAATTTATTTGTTTACCTATTTATTTTTCTTTGTTTACCAGGAAAGTCCAAGTGGGAGGCCCGGGGAGAAAATCTCCATTTGATTACATTTAATTATACTAAGTTCCATTTAAGCACAGAGTAGTTACATTTCTATTTACATTTATACACAAACAGTAGTTACATTTATTCATTATAAGGTTTTACAGAGGTGGATGGAAGTTACTAAAGAGAAAGCCCACTTGCAACTTAGTGAATTGTACAGGCAGTAGTTATGTATACAAATTGCTGTGTCATTTCAATGAGAGGTTGAGTATTCTTTTTAACGAGAGTATTTGGAGAGTATCATACGGTGAACACAAAGTCTCTACCTTGTGATCAGCATGTGCAGGACCAGGACTGGTTAAGATGTTGAAGATGTAAACTATCACTTGAGTGGAGATTGAGGCATTACAAACTTCTGTTAACAGTTTAATGCTACTTATACAACAGCTAACAGAGAGTTCACAGGTTAACAGTTTGCCTGGCTTCCAGCATGTTGTACAAGACTCACATTTGCAGTCTGAACCACTTTCTCTAATTTATGATGGTATTCCACCAGGACAGGAACATTTTAATATGCAGGCTGCTGGTGGGAGAAATGAGGCAGATGGTTCAATGGTCCCAAATATTTTTACAACTTCAAATGGGGCAGGCATTTCCTTACTTGAATGCTGGTTAAATCATGAAGCACTAGATATGAATGAAGGGGTAGCTCCAACACGTGAAATTAAGAACTGCTTGTCTTCATATAAGGACTTACTTATAAGGTATCATAAAATTTATCATGAGACTATGTATTTTCCTGAGTGTTTAAAATGTAAACACATACCAAAGGGCTTGCGCTGTTGGATGTTCAAAGGGGTTTAAAAGATAATTCCCCACTCCACATTGATCTGTTGCAGATGTTTGACAGACATGGATGTGAGTTGATGGAATTATTGGTGCAGCACAACAAACAAGGAAATGGAGCAGATTTATGTAAACATTAAAAAATTGAATGAATCAATAATACAGGACAATATTTTTCAGCAGTATAGAACCCAATATGAAAAAATATTCTTGGATATAGATCGTATGTGTCATGGCATTAGCCAAAGAAAGAATCGTACATTGGAGAGAGATCGTCTTGATTATCTAAATGGAAGGGCATATCCAAAGACCCCTGGGGGCCAGCAGGGAACTGTTTTATTTTCTGAGTCAGAAAGCCCAGAGGAACAACAGGGTTTGGGCCAACCATCTGGACAACAGCCCCCTTTGGATTATACCACTGTACATCATTCAGAGAGGATCCACAACAAGAAAGTGACTGTCAACAGGATATGGAACCAATTCTTGAATCATCAGATGAGAAGATTCTCTCATTTCAGCAAGAGGAACCCATTGAATTGGTAGGTGGGATTAATACTTTAAAAATTCTACAGAACTGCACTGGTGACTTTAATGTATATAACTGTAGTAGTTACAATGTAACCCAAGACCATGCTGAGTTATTTAGCAATGGTTTGGCTTTTGTGGTGTCTAGAAAAGCTAATTTACCCAGGTTATCGATTGATCGAAAGCTTTATATGAGAAAATTGAACTTGGAGCTTTTGTTTAATGAGTCAGTGCCTTTTACAAATAATAATTTAAGGATTCCTAGTACTTTTAATCATGATCTTCACCCCATCTTAAAAAAGTTCGAGGAATTTTGTGAATTGGATTTAAGAGCCTTATCTAGTCCGATGTCATCTTATCCATTGAATTTGTCTAGAAAACGGTGTCAGCTAATGGAAGATATCAAAAAAAGCTGGGACTTTGAGACTCATGCAACCTGACAAAGGTGGGGGTTTGATTATTATGGACCAGGCTGATTATAAACAAAGTATGTTACAACTTTTATATGATGGTTCTTATACAGAGGCATCAATTAATAAAGTAAATTTATCTTATTGTAAAATTCATTATTTTTTGAATGATATGTTGACTCAGGGTCAGTTGTCACTGCAGGAATTTAACTTTGTAAATAATGGAGCACCAAAATTGCCGACTATTTTTGGTGTGCCAAAATTGTGCAAAGATATTTATAGCCCCCCCCACCTTCGACCAATTGTTGATCGAACATGCTTTAAGACATACTTTATAGCTAAATTTACTGATAAACAGTTAAAGGGCTATTTGGACAAGGTTGAACATATATGTCAGGATTCTTGGGATTTCCTTCATAAGTGTAATCAGTTGGGTCCATTTGATGATGGGATATTAATGACAGTTGATGTAAAAGATCTTTTTACATGTATACCACATGACATTGGCCTGAAGTGGTTCACGGTCTATTTTACTCACCATATTCACATACAACAAGATCGTATTAATACATTGCCCCATTTGATGGAATTAGTGTTGTGTAATAATTTTTTATACTATGAGGGTCAGTATTTTAAGCAAATAACAGGGCTCACTATGGGGTCCCCCATGGCCCATTCTATGCTAATGTGGTAATGCTGATGTGGGAACTTTATCATCTGTTCCCTAGTGAAATTTTTAAACATGTGTCCAAAGGCTAGAACAGTCAGTCGTCTGTAGCAACCGACTACAAATATCAGCATTAACTCTCTTTCAGCAACTGAACTAGTTTGTAGGTATTTTACAGTGATTACCTAGCTTTCTGGTCGGTAATCCATTTCTAAATGCTAGAACAGTTTGTCGTTTGTATCGGCTTTAAATACAGTGCTTTCCAAACATCTGGCTATAACATTGATGGGGGATGGATATTATTCTGCTTATAGGGCATTTTTTGTCTATTGTTAATCAGGAGCGCCTAATTAAGAGGTCGTCTTGGCGCTTGCACATTTATTTCTGTATTTACGGTGTGTATCCTATTTTTGTTTTCATATCTTGGAAACTGGGAAATTTTATGACCGTTGCTCTGCTGGTACCTTCCTAAAAAGGGAAATAGTTAATACCCACCCTTCTGAAAAGTAATAAGCCTACTAACTGAAACTAAAAAGCCTACTAATTTAACCAAATGTAGCTGAAATGTAAAGATGCCTATTAATTGAACCTTGACCGTTCAGGGTTTCTGTAGGGATAGATTAAGTCAAATACTGGGCTAAATGGAATACTACTGGTCCCATTTGTAAAGTGAGCAAGCGGTTTGGGCTTAGATCAGATGGCAAAGCTCTTAGTGGGAGAAAAATTCTAGTGGCCATTACTTGCACCTTGTCTTGTTGAATATCTACCCAAATCATGTTAATTACTTTCAGTATGGCCTCTTAGGGTTTGTGTAATTTTGGGCTTGTTGTATTTCACTACTTGTCTACTTACCTCACTGTTCCATAATACTGACTAATTTTTGCTACCTGCTTTCTTTTTCTCATTAATGCTCATAGCAGTGGGAATTAAGAATCTTATTGTTTTCATGTCTCTGCATAGAACTGCATGCTATTAGTTGTCACCATAGCTTTCTAAATATAACTATATGTTTTATTGGGACAGAGTTGTATTTCAGGTGTTAGCTCAGAATGTTATATGTTAGCAGTCCCACAAGGTGTATGCATTCAAGGTGCTCTTTATCACTATAATAAACTGTGTCTACAAACTTGACATTATTGCTGCCTAATCAGTTAATTGTACTTATTTTTTTTCTGTCTCTAACCTTCCTAGCTTATCTACCTTCCCTCCTGCACTAAGAATTGGGAACCTATCTGCCTGGTCTTTAAGGACCCCTTCCATTAAATTTCCATCCCCTCCAGCGTCAACCCAAAGAAACCTGCTGCCCTAGCACAATTTTCCAGGTTCCAAAGTGAATATGAAAGTATGTTCTTCCCTTGACCTAAATGATAAGCTGAACCTTTTTGTAATTATCTAGTGTTGTATATATTTTAGTGACCGAGCCAGGAATCCAGCAGCCATACCCCTCCCTACCCCTTAAATACTGACCTTCTCTTCACTGACTACTATCTAAGCCTATTGCTGTACCCTACTCTTTGTCCACTAGGTGGCATTCTAACCTCAGGCTTGTGCTGCATCCTTTACCCCACTTTTCCCATACTTTATCTCTGACTACTTTCCAATCTTCCTGCTGTATTACACTTTTCTTCAGGGCTTTTTCCCCCTCCATCCAGCTATACTTCTATCATTTTTTCACTCTATCCCTCAACTACCAAATAGTTGCATTATCACACACTACTCACCTGTAAATACCAAGAGTGCCTCAGGAAATCTGCTATGCACAGATTGTCTCTGCAGAATCTTCTTTCTCCTGCTCCGTTCGCCCTGCGGGCTCACTCCGCTCCCCTACCCTACCCCCAAATCCTACCCTCACTCAGTGCTCCTACATTTATACTTATCAAACCACACTCCTTCCCTAATTGACTATTAGCACTTCAGTACTCACTTTATATAATTAAATCCTACACACCCACTTTTCATACTGCTTACCATTCTACTACCCCTGAAATACTATCTCATTCCAAACAAACTCATTATTAGGCCCTACATTTTTTAAACTCTATTTTATTCTTCACTGCTAGTATGCCTTTAATTTTCAAACCAAAACTTATTAACCTGTTGCTTTTACTTCTCCAACTACCTATTCTATCTGTACCCTATATTCTTACCTTATATGAAAACCTACACTATACTGAATCCCACCATCCCTTAAAGCAGACATTACTACTAAGTCAACTACAATTCCAAAGCCATTCTAACATAACATCCACCTCCACCTACCTTTTACCAAAGTTTCACAGGGTTGCCCATATGACTTACCTACAAGCTAGGAAGTCACAAAATAATTTCTGTAAACTCCTGAGGTTTGCACATATTTTGAAATAACATCCTCTAATCTACAGTGACATTCACCCTAACCCTGGACCAATCAATAATACCCCAATAAATCCCTACCTACCTCAAGCCAACACCCCATTTACCCCCACTAGCACCCATAATTCTCTGCTCATAGCACATCTCAATATACAGAGCTTAAACAATAAAATTAGCCAACTACATGCCCTGCTAGACATTCATTCATTTGATATCCTATGTTTAACAGAGACTTAGCTCAAACCAGTAACAAAGGATAATGAAATTATCCCACCTGACTATAATATCTTAAGATTAGACCGTACAACCAAAAAGGGTGGAGGGGTAGCAATTCTATACAAACCTAAGTTACATGTCACTTCTTTAGATGCAAAACTACCTTTTAATATAATGCTGAAATCCTCATCTCTAAACTACAGATCAATGCTAGTAAATCTTTGCACATTATATGCTCCTACCTACCTCCAGGCAATAACATTAACATCCTAGAAAATATCCTTTGCTGGCTTCCTACATCTTTCCTACAAGAAACCATTCTACTTGGTGATCTTAATATAAATTGGAATTGCTGTACCTCATCCAAACCTACAACCCATATCAACCTTTATGGCTTCTCCCAAATAATTACCAGTCCAACCAGAATCCATAAACCCAGTAGCAAAGAAAGTATCTTAGACTGGATCTTAGTAAATAGCCATAGTCTCTCTTATAAATCAGGTACCCTTCCTGATGATATTAGTGACCACTCCCTTACTTACATAATCAGACAAAAACACCTTTATTCCCAACCAGATTCTCTTTAAAATTGCCCGGAACAAAAAAGATTTCAATCCAGCAAGCTTCCAAGCTGAGCTTCAAGCCTGTGACTGGTCACCCTTAAAACTACTCCCTCTTGAGCAAGCAGTAACCTATTTTAACACTAAATTTTTGCAAATCCTGGAATACCATGCCCCTAATCACTCTATAAGAACTAGAAGTAAAGCTACTCCGTGGCTCACTAAAGACACTAGGCAGAAAATCTTATTGAGAAATAAAATCTGGTCTAAATGGAGTAACTCTAAAAACCCAACAGATCATCAAAAATTTAAAGAGCTGAGAAATGCCACTAAAAGATCAATAATTCTTGATAAAAAAAACTTCTTCTTTAAACTCCAAGAAAATCATCAACAAAAAGCACAAACTTTCTGGTTAGGTATTAATATACTTCTATACCCAGGCCATTCCAAGACACCAACCCCATTAAGTCTCTCCCTTAACAGTCCCTGCCAGATTGCTGATGCTTTCAACACCTTTTTTACTGAAACTGTTCAATCTCTAGCAAACTCCTTACCTACTGTTAGCTCAACTCTCCCATCCTCATTACCTAGAATACCCCCCACCTTTCATTTAAAACCAGTTCCTACATCCCTTATCCACACCTTACTCCACAAACTTAAACCATGTACCGCCTCAGCTGATCTCCTACCAGCTGAATACCTGCAAACTGCAGCAAACATACTTGCCTATCCCATCTCCATTCTAATTAATAGAACCATTACTGAGGGCTCCATCCCATCTCTCTGGAAAATCTCTCACATTATCCCACTTCACAAGGGTGGTAACTCAACCGAACTCTCTAACTTTCGCCCCATAGCCTTACTCTCTCCTTTAGCTAAAATTATGGAAAAATGCATCCACCAGCAACTACTTGATCACCTTCTCCAAAATTACCTACTAGCTGACTGCCAGCATGGTTTTAGGCCCTGCCATAGTACCACCACTGCTCTCTTCTCTGACGGCATTAACAAACATTGTAATAACAACATGCTTTCCTCTGCACTCTTTATTGACCTCTCTAAAGCCTTCGATATGGTTAACCACCAGACACTTCTAGGCATACTTAAATTACACTCTCTTGACACACAGGCACTGAAATGGTTCAAGTCCTACTTAGAAAATAGACATCAAGCTGTCCTTTGGGACAATCACCTATCCACACCTCTCCCTGTTACCCTTGGTGTCCCTCAAGGCTCTATCCTGGGACCGCTCCTTTTTTCCATTTTCATTAACAATCTAAATATAAATCTTCCTCAAGCTACCTGCATACAGTATGCAGATGACTCCACACTAATTTATGCTGCCTTATCTTCATCTGAACTCCAATCCATAACTCAAACTGTATTTAACCTAGTAGAAAACTGGTTCCTTCAACGGTGTCTCCTCCTAAATGCCAAAAAAAAAATTGTTGTTATTTACTCCAACACTAAAATCCTCCCCAGTAGACCTCACAGTTACATCTAACAAAGGTACTGTTATAGCACCTGACCCAACCACCAAACTCTTAGGTGTAATAAATGACCACAACCTGAACTTTGACTCCCATATTAACTCAACTATTAAAACTGTAAACAGAAAACTCGGTACCCTTTACAGGATAAAACCTTTCCTTACCCCAGAAGCTAGAACTACCATTGCCCATACCCATCTGATCTCTACACTCCTCTATGCCTCCCCCATCTTTACTAATCTTTCCAAAAGCAACCTTAACAAATTGGCAACCTCCTATAACAACATTGCCAGGTTTGCCACTGGCTCCCCATTTCGAACTCACCATTGCCAAAATCTTAAACAGCTAGAATGGCTAGAACTGCAAAACCAGCTGCAATATCAACAACTTATTATCACCTACAAGACTTTGTATCATCCAGGTAATACTCCTATTCTATGTAGCCTCATCACCCCCTACAAAAATCTGACAACCCTTCGCTCAGCGGATAAATTACTAGTATCCATTCAAAAATCTTACAACAAAGCAGGTGATTCGTTTTTCTCTAATTCTGTGGGAAAAACCTAGAATAGGCTTCCCAGCAAACTAACATCTCTTACATCATTACCACTCTTCAAAAAGCAACTAAAAATACTTCTTAAATCTCAATGGCTATGCCCATGTACTAATCCAGACTAACACCCCCCCCCCCAATTTATCCTTACTGCTTTTCCTTCCTCCCAATACCCTTACATTTTGATAGTAAGCCTCCTTACTTTGATATCTAGTCTCGCCTCTTCAGGTAACTACCACTGAATACATATTTCTGTAATAATCAACTTGCTGAGACCACATATGTTTCCACTTTGTATATATACTAACTTCATGTTGTTTTTGTTACTTTGAGCATTTACTTTTAAAAACAACCTTAATTATTAGTTTGAATCTGTTCATTTCCTAGCCTTCTATATAATTGTCAAACCTCTCCTATGTAAATATGTTTCTAGTAATGCTGCATTGTTTTTTTGTAAACCTTGTACTGAAGATCTGGATGTTTAATCTCTATTGACAATGTATTTCATTTTTTTATTTCTCTTTTGAATTAATAGTGTAACTGGAGCTTATCTCCCTGGGCCTCTACTGAAAATGGACATGTATCCAATTGGACTAGCCCGGTCAACAAATGTAAAATAAAATAAAATAAATGTAAAATTGTTTGCCCATTTTTTAGATGATTTGTTTATCGCACAGACTGGGCCAGCTGAAGATATTCTTGTTTTTTTTAGAATATATAAATGCTAGTACAGAGTTTTTGCAATTTACTTGTTATATTGGGACTACATCTATTGCATATTTAGATGTCTTGTTAACTAAAGCATCAACAGGTTTAAAAACTGGCATCATTCATAAAAAACCTATTCCAACAAATATCTGCATTTCTCTAGCAATCATCCTTATCACGTCAAAAAAGGAGTAATAAAAGGACAGATGGTGAGGGTGGCCAAAATGGTTACTGATATAGTGGAATTTTTTGAAGAATGCCATTTTATTGGTTATATGTTTAAAAATAGGGGGTACCCGAACCATATGATAGATGATATTAAATTTGAAGTTATTAGGAAGCGGCACTCTGGGCAATATTGTCCTATACTATTAGATAATACTATCGCTGGGAAGGGGCCCAGTATTAGGGAACAACCATTATAGTACGGGCGAATGATGTGGAATTGATGGAAGGGGCCCAGTCATCTGAAGTGACCATGTTAGAACAACATGATAAGCAGAATGCACATAATGCATTTATTTTTACACATAGTATTGATAGCAAACATTTTATAGATATTTTGATTGGTCTATGATTAGGCAAGACAAATTAATGGAAAAGAAGTTAGGAGATACTCCCAAATTTGTGCATAGGCAGGGGGGTAACTTCAAAGATTAGTGTGATGGTTTGTCACATCACAATGCACATGTGCCGCAAAAAATGCAGAAATGTGGTATGTACACACAGTGCACATCTATTTTGGAATGTGAAAGTGTAGTTTTGGGCATTAAAAATATTTACATCACAAGTTCTTATACGAAAGGAGTAGTATATGCTACAAAGTGCTGCCAATGTGCAGCCTATTACATAGGAAAAATTGAACGAAAGCTCAAGCAGCATATTTATGAACAAAATAATGATGTTCGTATAAGAAAGGAAACTAGTGCTTTAGTTAAGCATATAAAGGAGAACTGTAATCATAGTTTTAAATTTTTGGTACTGGAACAGTTACTAGAAAATCCTAGGGGAGGATCTTGGAATTTATTATTAGAACAACATGAATTGTGGTGGGTTTTATTTTTAAATGAATCAGTATTTCCAGGTCTAAATGACATGGTATCTATATCAAGTGTGTTAAAATTAAGAACTTTTGATAGATAACCACAGGATTGTAACTGTGGTTATCGCAATTTTAATTTTAAATAATTTTTATATTATTTTATCTTGCTATATGCCACTGTGCCTTTAACTTGATTTCCTATGTCAGAGGGTATTTAAAAGGATGTCATATGACTGCATTTGAATTTTGAATCTTTCTGAGGAAGGCTGGTATTTGTTCTTGCCAAAAGCACTTAAAATAAACATTGTTTTTTATATTTGCGAGTGGTTCCTGTCGTGCCTTGTACTCGGATTACAAGATGTTGTTTAAGCAGTGTTTTAAAATTACTGAGTTTGTCAGAGAGTTTTATTTGTGTGGGACACTATTCCAGAGTTTAGCAATGTACTGGGAGTAGAGCAAGTCTACCGCAACATTATTTGACTTATTTGTAAGTAATAAGAATTTGTTACCAGAATAGAGGTCCCTTGCTGGACAGTAGGTCAGTAATAAGTTATGCAGTGTAAGGCATTTTTCTGGATGATGAATGAGTTTGTGTGCTGTAGTTAGTTGTTGAATTGCTTTAAGCTATGACAATGGTGCATCCTATGAGGGAGATTGGTGGCAGATTTAGGTATTTTATTGTAGCAGAAGGCAAATTTCTTTCTCTGAGTATTGTTTAAGTTTGTTAGGATAGTAGTGGCATATGCAAGAGTCTGCAATAAGAAGGTGGTTGCTAGGGGTCTATATTATAACATCGAAGTCTTAAAAATTCGAATGTTATAATATCGAACCCATTCGATTGAAAGACCAAATCGAACACTCAGAATAGCGAATTTTTTCCCAGGGCAAAAATTCACTGTTCCGACAAACATACACACAACACAAGCACACCAAAATAAATAATCCATACACATACACTTCACAAAACCCTACACTAAACCATACATACACTACTAGCTATCCACTTACCTTAACCCTACCCTAACCCTAAGGTCCATAACTACTGCACACTCACCTTACCCCTAACTATCGCACACTCACCTTACCCACTCCCTAAACCTAAAGTCCCTATTGCACACTCACCTTACCCGCTCCTTAACCCTAAAGTCCCTATCGCACACTCACCTTACCAGCTCCCTAACCCTAAGGTCCCTATCACACACTCACCTTTGTTCGCACACTTACGTTAACCCGATCCGTAACCTTCACTCTACAGTCAAGGAAATAGCGAAGCTGCAGAAATGGCCCACCGAATACTTTCCTTAGGAAAGTATTCGATATTCTGCAGCTTCGCTATTTTCAGCGTATAAAGTGGGAATTAAACTGCATGGGGATAGAGTCTGTCAAATTGTCTGTTTTTGGTAAGGGAGTGGTGGTCTTGCCAGGGTAGAGTAGTTTATTTTGTGATGACCAAAAATGTTTTGGGTTATTTTTATGTTTGTCTTGTAGGCTGGTATAATATCTTTGCTTATTATGTTTCACGTGGAGTTTTGCAAGGTTTCTAAGATATCTAAATTGCTGGAAGGAATTTTGAGTTCTATTTTTATACCAGTTTTTCCAGGTTTTATCCCTATTTATCATGATTTTTCTTTAACTGTTTCTTTTGTCAACCATGGTGCAAGGTTCAACTTTACTCTTTTATTATGTACTGGTGCTAGATTATTTAAGTTCTGTAAGAATATATTATTAAAGTGTTCTACAGCAGTATCTAGTGGCATTGTTCTAAGTATATGCCAGTTACATTGTTTTAGTTCTTCACTGAAAATATCTTTGCTAAAATTGGTTATATTTAATATTTGATTATAGATAATATATTTATCTAGGTTATGGTATGTTCTAATAGCATCACATATGCTACCTGAGAGGCAGCCTGCTTTTGTCAGTTTGTCTGGTTTGTTTGTAAGAATCCAGTCTAATGTTCAGAGTCTCCCTGAAGTTTTATTGATTTGTAGTAAGTGTGGTTATTAATTGTTTGAAATTGAACGAGTTTATGGATTCAGTGGGGTAGTGGAATTTATGAGTTGCCAGTCTATATTTAAGTCTCCAAGTATTAGAGTTTCATGGTTAATTTGTTGGGATATCCAATACAGGATATTTTCAGCAGTATCAATAGTATTCTCTGGTGGCATATACATTTTTGTTAAACATATATAGTTTTTCTATTGTTGATTTTTAGGAGTGTTATTAGAAGCTCAGCATTGTTAAATTTGGGTATTTCCTGTGAAATTAAGGTTATGGTTAGGGAATTTTTATAGATGATCGCTAAACCCCCTGCCCACTTATTTTGTCTGTCATGCCTTAGTATATTGTATCCTGATTGGGGGGAGGTGATCTCCTTATCCTTTTTTATTTTTTTAACCAGGTTTCAGTAGCTATGACTACATCAGAATTGTATACTGCAAGGTAGGCATTTATGTCATGGATTTAATTGCACATACTTCTTAAGTTCATATTTAGTAAGATAAGTTTGGGTTCTGTTTTTTTGTTGAGATGTACTAGGTAACTGGTTTATTTTGGGGTTGGAAGTGATGGTTTTATGAACAGTGGGACCAAGATTGGGTTGAATATCTGCTAATTTTTTTAATTGATATTTTACAGAGGGAAGAGTGTGGTCAGTTATATTTAGGGCTTGGTTTGGTATTTGATCATAAATTTGGATACTTAGTTTTAAAATACTTATAGATAAATGAATCAGATATGGCTTGTTTGTAGAGATAGGGTGCTATGGAGAAAGGCAGCCAGGTTGCATGTTGATATTCTTTGTGACTCCTAAGTATTTGAAGGAGGTGGATTTGATAATTGGTGATGAAGGATTGTAGAGGGAGGAGGAATAGTAAAATAATCTGAGTTAAGAGCATCTTATTTAACTTGGGTTTTATCTTTGTTGTAAATTAGGATTAGAAAACATTAGGAGGGTACTGGGTTGGTTGTAGAGATGTAATTTGATAGTTGTAGGGCGCAAGAATTAAGATAGTTTGAAATAGAGCCTTGGGTGGTAAACAAAAGTGGATGTTACTATTGGGAGCAATTCTATTTATTGTTTGTCTTCTGGAGGGAAGTGATGGCATTGGTTTGAGGAAATTGTGGGTGGTGCTATAGAAGTATAAATATAGAGTAAAAGGGGGTGGGCAGAAATTGGGAGTACGGTAGGAGAGTGGCATGAGCCAGAGCTTTAGTGAGGGTGAAAGAAGTAGGTGTAAACTTGGCAAAAAGACAGAAGAAAAAAAACATCAGTGACCTAACTTAAATAACCACAAATCTGCTTAGAGAGATAAGTAAAAGGAACAATGCAGTTTAAAAGTCATCTGAGCTAGTACATGAAAGTCTTGATTCTGTTGTTCTAGGACACAGTTTTAGTAGGAGAGTTACTCAATATATCACCTGACTAATGGTGATAATAGTAACAAAATTGCATTTGACTGTTTGAACAACTGTGTAATGCAAGGAGGTTTCTATTGACTTTGAAATACAAAGGCCAAAGGCCACCACAACCCCCACAGACCAGCAAAACAAGGAGAAAAAGTAAGCCAGAATGCAGTAGTGCAGCTGTAGAAAAATACTGGCTCAGAACTCAAAGTGATTACACAAGTAGAGAACGAAGGGAGACAGTTGACTGCTAAAAATGAATGAATTGAGCACAGTTAAAGGAGAAAGTACAAATACGACTGTTGCGGTATAAGAAAATGGAGCTATTATAGTGGACTAAGTTCTTTGTTTTTGGCTTTTTAGCATCAGAAAAACCAAGGAACACTGAAAAATTAAGGATAAAGCATGAACAAATTTGCAAAAATAGTTTCAAACCTCACAAGCACTTTAAATTGAATAGAAGTTTTAGCAAGCACTAACTTTACTTTACATTCCAACAAACTCTTTTTGGCAATAGTGCTATGAGCTCGCTACAGTTTAGGTTACCTTTCTAGCTTATTTAACACCAGTTGTAAAGAGTAATGCTAATAAAACAAGCATTCAGTCATTTTAAAACACAGTGGAATTATGTTGACAAATATTGTGCACCAATACAAAAATTGCTGACACAAATCAATTAAAGTACAAACAATGGTTGCAAGTCAAGCACAGTGGAATGTACATTTACAGGTATAAATGAGGTTCAGCAACAATGTCTGCAAAGCACCTGTTGCTCATCTGGTCAGGATAAAATAGATGAACATTCATGAGTTCAGTTCAAGCAGCTTTATTACACACAAACATATCAGGAATGAGCTTTTGTAACTTAAACTTAAATAAACTTATAAACAGACTACCACACTCATACTTGTTAACACTCTGGCTGTTCTCTCTAAATGCCACTGCTGCCTGCATAAGCTATTTATATGCACATGCTACATCTGGAAATGCTTCTTAAATGTGCATACACATGCTCTGATCTATATCCTCCCTCTTTGTGAAATAGTTCATATACTAAATAACAGTATTCAATAACATGCAATTTCCAGAAAGATCTTTTGACATGCTGTTATACAGAATTAATTATTTGACATGCAATCATACAAAATTAGACACATAAAACAATCATGTCCAGGTTTACTGTGTATTTTACACTAGGTCTAGAAATATGAACTGATCATGTAACATAAATGTCAGAAATAGATCTAGTAATGGGAAATCTCTTCAAGGAATGTTCAACTTTGGGGACAACTGGCACATCAACAGGAACAGGAACAGGAACGGATACTGAGACATGTTCTTTGTTATGAACATTGTCAGGGTTGCTCTGAGATCTAGAGTCTGTATCACAAGTCCAATGCTGCAATACCATTTCTGATACAGGAAGAAGATGCCTGTGGTTTCTCCTGTATTCTATACCCTCAGATTCCACTAAGTAGGATCTTGGCTCGGCACATATACCTCTCACTTGATCGATTCATTCAAAGCCTTTCACCATTTGCATCCTCACTGTCTCTCCATCTTTTAATGGTCGAAGAAATCTGCTTGTTTTAGCACACCTGGACTTCTGAGAAGAATGCTTCTTAAAAAGTTAGGCTTTGATTGCTCTGTTGTTTTTAGCATAAGGCACCAACAAACTAAAACTGATAGGCAAGGGTGTTCTGGTTTGCCTAAATAGAAGTTTCTGAGCACGTGAGCCAAGTAGGTTGTCATGGGTTATATTTCTGAGATTAAGTAAATTCAAGAAGATATCAGTATTGTCACACTTTGACATCTCGAGTAATTGCTTTGCACTCTGTATTGCATGTTCAGCAAGGCTACTAGTGGATACTCAAGACTACTAGTAACATGGATAAAGTCCCACTCTTTTGCAAATTTCTGAAACAACTGACTGGTACACTGAGAACTATTGTCAGAAATAATGTTGCGTGCAACATTTCATCTTAGTAATTACAGCACTGGACGTTAGGTTAGGTAGCCAATCGATCTCAAACCAATTTGAATAAGAGTTTACCAACACTAAGTAACGCTGACTGTTCCACTCAAATATGTCAGTTGCTACTGCTGACGAAGGTAGTTCAGGAATTTGGCTTAGCTGAAGTGGCTCTTTTTTGCAAATGCGGCTTAGTACTGTTGCACACTGAACAAGAAGAAAGCACTTTATCAATGTCTTTCAATAGAGAATGCCAAAATACTAGTCCTCTCACCCTTCTTTTGGTAGAATTGGAACCTGGATGGCCACAATGCAAAATCTGGACATATTCACATTGTAAGGAAGTAGAAAGCAAGAGAAAGCTGAGAAATGTTAGAGATTTATTTTTAAATATTAAAAAAAAAAGTTCTGCACGAATTTTTGCATGAATATTTCTTATTGTGTATAACTTACTTGTAAACTTTTATGTCATATTTAGCTTTTGCAGTGTTATATTTTATCCAAGTTTTATTTGTTCACTTTAATGGGAATTTTTATATCATTAGTATTAAGTGAATAATGGGCAGGTCAGTTGCACTATCAACCTATTGTGTTGCTTGAGAAGATATTTAAAGAGAGCTATGGAGTGTAACTATGTCTTCTGATGAAGTCTTGCTTTTGTGGAGACAAAAGCGCTTAATACATATGTTCTTTATTAAAATTATTTTCATCCGGTATCCTGTTCCAGTATGTTTTATTGGATTAGTTTTTGTTCATGCTGGGTTCAGTTACAAGAGCTACTGAGTTGGAGGTAGCTAATTTAAGAGAAGAAGTGTCCGTATTGAAAGGTGAAGTGACCAAGCTTATTGCTTTCTTTACCCCTAAGGATCTACCTGTGACTGTGATTCCTGGTACATGCAATTTCCATTCAGCCTCCTCGACTCAAGGAGGAGCTCCTAATAACTGCTGGAGTAACTTGAATGAACTGCGGTGTCATGTGACCACTCAGGAAGAGACAGAAAGGCAGAATGGAGCTTGGAGGAGTTTTTCGGATGACTGTGGGTCTCAAAGTGCTGATAACGATGTTATTCTATGTGCACAGCATCCAGCTTCCTCTGCCAAGGAGACTGTTGGCCTTGAGCCTTCAGGTACTGTTTTTTCTATGGGGCTGGATGTTAGGCCAAACATAAGTAATATTTTGGATCGTAACATCACTGGTGATATTTGTAATACAGCTAATATGGAAAACAATGAGGTGTTGGACAATAGGGGCAAATTTAATGGGTTGCTATAGAACAAGTTCTCTTTTTCTGCTAATTTTGGAGATTGTGGACAAGAATGTTATGAACATTTGGACTCTGTGACCCATAATGGTTATCGTTCATTAAAGGACATGATCTGGTTTTGAAAATAAACTTTTTAAATACAAAACCCTTCAAATGGACATTATGTATTTTAAGGAATGTACTGCATTAAAAATGTACCTCAGGGTTTAAGGATGTACAAATTTCCATTTAGTGTGATTCATAGATTCATAGATTAGTACTAAGCTAACTGCCCTTGCGAGCCATTTTAAGCCTAGCCAATTATCCCTTGTGAGACTCAAACCCTGCACCTTGTGTTTGTAAGGCAAACACCTTAACCATTAGGCCACCCTCCCAACCTTCCTTGGTGGACATTCTTGTCCACCATCTCCAAAATTAGCAGAAAAAGAGAACTTGTTCTATAGCAACCCCTTAAATTTGCCCCTATTGTCCAACACCTCATTGTTTGCCATATATGATGATATGTGCTATATGATGAAAATGTTGTGCAAGATTTTGTGTGTTTTTTTGATACATATAGTCTGGAGTTTCTCAAAAAAATGATGTATTATTATGAGAAACAGGTTACTGTTCTTGCTAAACGAGGTTTGGTAACAAACCAATTTGTCCAGGGACATCTTCAAAAGGGGGATTGGATAAATGTACTAGTAGGAATTAGAGGGTTGGAAATGGAAAGGGTTAAATAGAAGGAGGAAAGTGTGGGAGGATATGAGGTAAGGGTGGGGAGGGGCTTAATGGGTTTAGACAAGTGCAGCTGGGTAAGTAATCACATTTTGGCGTAAACTTACTACAGCAAGTATTACGTCCATGGCAACCTGTAGGTATTTGTGTTGCAGGTAGGCCTTGGACTATGTTTAGTGCATAGGTATCATGGTGCAGGTAGGCCTTGGTCTATTGCTAGTCAGGAACTGCTTTGTGCAGGTGTGATCAGCAGTACAGTAGTATGGAGGAGAGTACCAGGGTGTTTGGCAAAGCTGCTATTTTGTATTTAGACTGTCTTAGGTAATAAGATCATATTAAAAAAAAAAAAAGGAAGGGAGAATTTGTAACTTTATCGCTCTTGACTTAGATAGCCCAGTTGAAATTAGAATGTCCTATTTTCTTTACTAGAAATAAATTCCCCTCACCACTACTAAAGACACCGAGGGTAGACAAATGAACAAAGAAAAAAGACCTTGGGTGTCGTCCACAGCTTCAGGCTTCAGACTGTTAAAACACAATTTATTAATCACTTAAAAATTGAAGCTGACAGGATGTAAACTTCACTAGAATATGGTGAACTGAAAAAAGTTAAGTATCCAAGCAGTTGTCATCCTCAGCTTCAAACTCAATTTATTGAAAACTTAAAAAGTGAAGCTGACAAAATGCAAGCTTCACTGAGATGCTGAAATAATTAGCCTAGTAATTAACATCCACAACTTCAGGCTTCAAGTTGTTAAAGCACAGTTAATCGATGCTTTGTAAGCAAAGCTGACAAAAACATAAACTTCACTGGAGTGTAAAAAGCTGATGAAATTGTCCAAACGATAAGCGCTTTCAGCAGATGCCTTCTTCAGATCGTATAAAAGTGTGGTTAGCTCTTCCTGTTTATAAAGGAAACACAATCAAGAGCTGGTAGCTAATTGTCTTTGGTGTTCTTAAAGGCACAGGACAAAAATAAATTTTCAAAGTGGAGATTTGTCTCCTATAATGTAGTTCAATATTAAAAATGCTAGAATCATTAATTCATGTTTGGTAGGTTTCTTCTAGATTTTAGAACAGGTCTGAGAGGTACTATTGTATCAAGACCTGGGGATCGATTGGCTGTAAAATTGTTGATCCAAAAGATCTCTCTCAATTCTGTCCTGTTATGGACATCTCCTTCCCTGATGTTTTGGGTGACCACTTCCACTGCTTTGAACAAGAAATTATGCGTAGGATGGACCAATACGTGTGCTGCTAAGGCATTATGTGGAACTTTCTGATCAATGTCTCTGACATGTCGTAGAATACGATCCTTTAATCGTTGGTCAGTTTTACCAAGATAGAAAGCTTGGCACTTGCGACAGGTAACCAAATAGATAATATGGCTAGTAGTACAATCAGCATAAACATCGAAATGAAAGTTACATCCAGATACTGGGTGTAGAAAATTATTACTAGTGTCTAAATAAGGACAAGCTTTGCATCTGCAGCATTTAAAAGTACCTTTGCGGTCTGATAGTGGACCACCACGTTTAAAGCCATCTTTATGGCATAATAATCTCTTGATATTCTTTTTATTCTTATAGAGAAACCTGGGTCTCTCTCCAACGATGTTCTTTATTTTATCATCCGCTGTCAGAATCGGCCAAAATCTCCTGATCACTTCACAGACCTGTCGATTGTCTGAACTGTAAGTGAGTATACATCTAAGTTGTTGAGGTGTTGTGTCATTAGACTGTCTTCGTGAAGATTGTTCAGACCTCTCTGAGTAATAAGGTTGACCTCTTTGCTTTCTGTAGGTTTGCACCTGTGAAACTGGTGGAAAATTATTTTCCTGGTAAGCCCTATCCTTCAAATATCTACGTAGATTGGATTGCTTTTCCAAAAATTCCTCCTCATCAGTACATAGTCTTGAGACTTAAGATTTGGTTGTCAAAGATGTTATCAAAAATATATCTTGGATGCATGCTCTGCCTGTGTAAGAAATGATTTTGCCAGGTCTCTTTCCTATGCACCCCAGTAGAGAGACCTTAAGTGGGATGTAAACATATCTTGACATCCAAGAAATCTATGACTGAGGATGAGTGTGTCATTTTGAACTCAAGGAAGTCAGTGCTGTTGTTAAAGAAGCTGACAAAAAGATCCAATTGGTCAAGACCTCCTTTCCATAAACAAAAAACATCATCCACAAATCGCCCATAATAGACAAGTTCATTCTTCCAGATATTTCCATCACTGAAGATTGTTTTAAATTCCCACTCAGCCAAGACCAAGTTTGAATAACTGTTGGCACATGGAGTTCCCATGGCCACACCCCAGGTTTGCAAATAAAAGGTATCTCCATACATAAAGATGTTATTCTCAAGGACTAATTCCAGCAGAGAACAAAGAGGTTCCATTGTTAAATTATGTCTAATCAGAGAATCATGTAAGGCCCTCAGGCCATACTCATGGGGGATCACAGTAAAGAGACTGGTTATGTCCATAGTTACAAGTAGAAGGTTGTCAAAACCATCCAGAGACTTAACAGTGGAGAACAAGTCTTTCAAGAAGCTGCCTGTATCCTTCAAGACAGTGGTAGCATAAGGCAAAGCTTTCTTGAGTTCATTTTCAACATACATGGATATGGATTCAGTGATCCATCCTCTCCCAGAGACACTGGGATGTAAGGGAGGGTCCAAAAGATCTTTAGGTATCTTAGGTAATCCACCAATGCTGGGAAACATAGGATGAGGTGTTTCAAAAAATTCATATAAATCTTGACTGATCCTTCTTTTCATCAATAGATCATAGGTCCTCCCTCTGATACATTCAGTTCTCTGATTTACTTCTTTCTTACTCAATTTGCGATAAGTCATGTTGTCATCCAACATCAGTGAAACTTTATTACAATACCAGTCTGCATCCATCACTACTATGCAGCCACCTTTATCTGCTGGTTTGATCACCAAGCTATCTGTCCTTCTCAACTGTTGGAGAGCCTCTTTTTCTTTCATGTTCAAGTTATAGAAACAATTCTTAACTTTATCTGTTGTACCTCTCACCTTGTTTATCTCATCCTCACACAATTTCATAAAATGTTCTACTTGAGGAGGATTAACTGGAGTAAATAAACTCAATTTCTTATAGGTCTGCTGTTCTTTCTTAGAACTTTCTCCAAAAATACATTTCAGGGACACGTTCCTGCAGAACAACCTAACATCTGTCATGAATTCATTCACATCAGAAGAAACAGCTGGAATAAAACTCAGTCCCTTATTTAACAGGCTGATAACATCAGGATCCAGTGTGATCTTGGATAAGTTAACTACTAAGTCATTACCCCCAATATTTAGTCCACAAACTTCTTCCGTTTGTGTTCTTGACTCTGCGTCCTCTGTGGCCTGTACAAATTCTCCCTCACAAAAACCAGCAATGGCCAGTTTACTGGTAGGTGCGTCGTCATTTCTTTAGGTCTAGTATCACAATTAATGGTGGTGTTGGAATTACTACCATCATTGGTATCATTAGCACCAGTACCTCCCAGATCCCTGGTGACAATATCAATGCTAACAGTAGTAACCTCCTGTCCTGTAGATGAAGTCGAGGAGGGAAGAGAAGTTGATGAGGTAGTAGTTGTTCGAGAAGGATGCAAAGTGTTAGCAGTCTCTTTTACAGCCAAACCTTGTATGGCTTTCTTTTGTTTAGTAGTAGAAAAATGGGGACGTCCTCAATTGGTGTTATCCTCATTAGGCCATTCAAAGATATGACCGTTAGTGAAATCCCTATGATCTCGATTCAATTTACTCATTTTTTGTAGTTTAAGCTTATTGTCATAAGTGTTTAAGTTCACTTGTAACTGTTCAATCTGGCATAAATGCTGGTCCTGCAAATCACAACATTCCAGTTCTTCTTGTTTCTTAGAAATAAAAGAGGAAATTTGTTCTTCTTCAGGTTTAAAAAAATCGATGAGCAGCCTCATGTATTTTTGGCTAGTTTCCAAATTAATCCTTTGCCATTGGGCTAACAGCTCTGGATAGGTGTTTTCATAAGAGGGAAGGCATTTAACTCTTGAGTTTTAACAGCCTGAAGTTTGAAGCTGTGGATGACAAGTGCTTGGATACTTAACTTTTTTCAGTTCACCATATTCTAGTGAAGTTTACATCCTGTCAGCTTCACTTTTTAAGCG
This sequence comes from Protopterus annectens, assembly GCF_019279795.1. Classification (NCBI taxonomy): domain Eukaryota; kingdom Metazoa; phylum Chordata; order Ceratodontiformes; family Protopteridae; genus Protopterus; species Protopterus annectens. The sequence continues at coordinate 1,009,949,440 of NC_056746.1, read as the reverse complement.
ATCAATAAATTGTGTTTTAACAGTCTGAAGCCTGAAGCTGTGGACGACACCCAAGGTCTTTTTTCTTTGTCTATTTTCTTTACTAGTGCAATTCTTCTTTATCTAATGTTTATAGCAAAATTAGGAGCAGATTACCTTTTAAAGACAATTGTCCGTAATGAGTTGGAACAAATGCAGACAAGAAAGTCTGGCAACCAGGACTTTTTCCATCATCTTTCCTCAGTAACTGTTAGCTGGTTTTATACTTCCTTAATTAACATACACATGGCAAAGATCAGCAAAAGTATTGGTCAAAAGAGAGGAAGTGATCTGTAAATTAGCAGAAGCATACTGGTTTATTACAATTCGGTTCGGCAGGGGTTCAAGTAGCGCAAGTATGCCCAGCCAGGCATTGGTATTGGATAGGTCATTTTTCATTGGTGGTTGTTGTAGGCATGGCAGGGAGCATTAGGTTGTTTTGTCGCTCGGAGGGGTATACAATTTGGTGTGTCAAAACGTTCTGAAACATGTTTCCTCCACTATGGCAGGCCAGAGAAAGGCCGCTATCACGGTCACTAAATCAGTACCTCATCTTAAACACAACATCAGTATTTTAATAGCGATCCCAGAAATGCCACACTAAGTCTCTCCTGATGTGCACTGATATTGTGTGCTGGTATTGTGCTCGGCTTCTTTGGGTGAATGGGGGAAGGTGCATGTGCAGTTCGGAGTTCGTGGCCTCACTGTTACTTGCTGGTGGTGCTCCTGCTATTTTGCAGGTTTAAAGAGGTGAGGAGAACAGTATTTGGGGTCTGTCCCTGACCTGGTTTGGAAGTCAGTGTTGGTCTTGGGCTCCTGGGTCACTTGTGGCATATATAATTATTTTCCACCATAGAAGAAATGCTGCAGCTTCCCTTTCGCAGGCTTTAAGGTGACAAGAGCATTGTGCAGGGCACATGCGCAATAGGCTCTGTGCAGTGTTGTTAAATACATTTTACACCACAGTTGATAAAACATATTTTAAGTGTCACTTAGTTTTGATAAGGCTGGAACAGTGCATAGGAGGTTCAGTGGTAAATATGCCTCATCATGGCTCTCTCTCTTGGGGGTACAGATTTTTACAGAATGTCCAGACTTTACCTCATGTTTTGGTCCACTGCTTGGTGTAGCAGATGGTCTCATTGTTCAGTGTAGAATTGTGGCTTTCTGGCAAATTACTGGCTGTTCATTAAAGACTCAAGTTAAAAAAAAGAGAGAGAGAGAGAGAGAGAGAGAGAGAGAATAACAGCAAAGAAGGAACAAGGGGAGAAAACATTTGATCTCGGCTAACTGATTCAGCTAGTGGGCTCAGGTGCCATGTAGCATGGCTGCCTGACAAGAGAATACTTGCAATGTCAGTTAGGAGCATTCAGGTGCAGGGTGAAGTATGGGAACTACAGTTTAGAGTTACAGTTTAGACTTGCAGAAAGTATGCAGGGGAAGGTGACTTCAAGCGTAGCCTTCAAATGCTGCTTGATTGCTGTATGGGAGATCGTCATTGAAAAAAGGTTTGGGGAGAAAAGCTGGGCCTGCCATCGATGCTTATCGGAAGGTGGGCAGTCATGGGTGATGGGGATGCTGTGTCCTTCTGAAATGGATCTGCTTAATTTGCAGGGTTCCTGGATCTCGAGGGTAGGCGAGTTAGTTTGGCAGATCCTTGGAAGCAATTTCAATCGTGCAATTCAGGAACTCCCTGAATTTGATTCTCAAAAAATAAATAAATAAATAAAACAAAAACAAAAACAAAAACAAAAATGGAGTGGGTGGGGGGATTAGCAAATAACAATTAAAAAAACAAAAAAAAAACAAAAGTGTGTGTGTGTGTGTGTGTGTGTGTGTGTGTATAAATATATATATATATATATATATATATATATATATATATATATATATATATATATATATATATATATATGTTCAATAACACTAATAATAATGGAAGACGTTAGTGAGCAGTGTATTATTCACAGGGAGTGAGTCTTTCATTCCAGATTAGAGTAGTTTGTGGTAACTAAGGGTTACGAATTTGAAGGAGGTTGTAATGAAGACTTCCAAATTTCAGGACGTGGCAGTGTCAGGATGGACACCTGCTTTCCTTCACTCTAAAAGGTACGGGCTTTAGATTTAAGCTTTTACTATAATATTTTATTGAGTGGAGCTAACGGGGGAAACGGGAAATAGTCCGTCTGTATATAGGGTGTGGTGGAGTAATGCTCGTAATTCCCTACAAGTTGTAAGTTAAGTGTGTTACTTTGCAGATTTTGGGACTCTATCTAAGTCACTGTCAGCCAAAGATTGCATAGTTTTTATTTGGTAGGGTGGTGGGTGCTGGTCATCACTATCATCTCCACTGCTCCAGCAGGACTGTGCCTCCTTAATGTTGGTCTCTGTTTGTCTGGGTATACAGGGCCAGGTTCTCTGTGTGTTTTGGGTTTATTCCATGTAATTTGTTTTGCATTTTAGTCACAGTTGCACTAATGTTGCATTAGATTGCAAGTTAACCTGCATATGTGCATGTCGAGATCTTGGGGGAATGGTGTGAACACTTATACTTTGTAGTGCTTGAGGCCATCTGCCAGATGGGTCTATTAGGATAGTGCGGATTGCTTCCCATACCTTACAGTGGCATACTAGAAGGCATTATGTGAATCAGCTTGTTTTCTTTACTGTGGCGAGTGGCTGGAGTTTTTGGCAGCTAGAAGGGAAATGGGATCAAGAGTGCTTATTCATTCCAGGCATACTGGTCACGTGTATTATGCTGGCTATGGTTGCGGCATCATCTCCTCGGTGCACATATATAAAGTATCAGTCTGTTGGTACACTTTGGCAACAGCAGGAATATAATAATTGGATTTATTTTAATACCATTTACTAACTGGCCCACAAATAATTACAGTATTATGTTCAGCCTAAGAGTGTGGGGATTTGCTTAGGGCTACATAGTAGGCAAAGGGAAGCTGTGGAAATTAATTACATTTTGCCTGCTCAGGATAAGGTAGCATGTTTGCATCTTAATTCAGAGGGCTGCAGGTTCTGTGCTCTCTCACAGCAATCGAAATATGACATCTCCCAATAGTACGGTAAGTTACAGGAAAAGCTAAATGCATTGCATTCCAAGTGACATTGCTCCAGTTTGCTGCTCTTCAGCAGAAATGCACTTTCACAAAATAGATGGGTTATTAATTCTTCAGCTAGGACTATTGGTTCCAACATACATTGTATAGTAGATTTTTAATAAGTTTGACTTTTCTTACGTGGGTGGTGTTATGTTTACTGCTTTCATTTTCCTGTTAATATGGCCATGGGTTCATAGGCTTATCATTTGAATGCTATTCTTTGTTGGTAAAAGTAAGAAGAACAGCAGTTTTATTACTATGACTTTCTTAGTCCTTTTCTAGCCATGATTCCACATCTAAGTATTCCACCAGTCTTTCTCTGCCTTCATTAATTCTTTTCTCTCATGTAAACAAAGATTGGATACTTCTTAGGGTGTTACCTATTAAAAAAAAAAACAAGAAAAAAGTTTGTCATTTCTAAATGTTTTGATACTTGTGTTAGCCCTCATAATGTGGAACAAATGGGCAAAATGTGGAACGCGTGCTAATGGTTTACTAACAGCTTCAACTAGGTAGGTCATAGGGTGGGTAAAATATGCTGGTTACTAACAAAGAAGATCTTTTTAATGAAGTAATATGATTCAACTACGTAATTCTTAAAGTCACTTAATATGAGATATACATTAAACCCGGCATTTCCCATTTCATCATGTTGGGTCTATTCAATAACATGGCATTTTTGGGTCAATTAGTGACTTCATACCTGACAAGGAATTCATGCTATTGCTAGTACAAACTTTAAGGTTTTAGGAGCAATGGATGAAAGTGACTTTGTCTAGTTTCTTGGTTTAAATGAATAGTATGGTTCAGGAACTGGTTATTGCTGCATTTTCAGGGGGGGGGGGGGGTTAGGATAAAAGAGGTGAAATTTATGAGCAAGGTAGCTCCTAGCAGCATCTATTGTGAAGGAGTTAATGTGCAAAGCTATTATTCTGTCTTTTATTTTGCAGATGGGAAGCGCAGAGGCTCATCAGTTGGTGGATTGTATAAGCATTCTTGAGAGATGATGGTTGCTAAGCCTAGTTCGATGTAAGCAGTCGGGGCTGGAACGAAGTGGAGTTGGAAGGTGATGGAATTGTCCGGGTGGTTGTTCCTGCTGTTCTGAATACACCGTTCGCAGGAGATGTTTTGGTCATCAGAGTGGTGTGCAATGAGGTTGTAGAGGACAGTTAGAATGAGCAAAGCCTTGAAGGAAACTGAGGTGAAAGGTGGGAAGTGCAGAATGGCAGCAGTCAGTGGCCTGAAGGAAGTAGATGTTAAAGGTGAAAAGAGTAGCACTGGAACTGGTCAGTGATCTGAAGGAAGCAGGCTTGAAGTGATGGAGGTGGTTATGGTAGAGGTTCCAGTCACTAGAGTAGTGCGCAATGACATTCTAGTCAGGGAAGTGCAGAGTGTATAGCACTCAGTGGTCTAAGGAAATGGAATTCTGTTGGGGTGGGTTATTATATTTTGCTTATATTGCATAGTGGGACTTTTGGAAGGAAATTTCAATTTTGTTATCACATATTGGGTGGGAAATAGGGTTACAGCTAGGCAGGTCGGTGGTAAGTGCCCTTGTATGGTTTCATGTGGTGTTGGGTAATGCTCTGGATTTGACTTTGGCATGTAAGGCTCTAGGACTCATTAGGATATTACTGGTAGTTAGGGTACAGGAGGGTTAATTAAGGTATACAAGGTATACAAAATTACGATTATTATAGTACTGGAGAGGGATCATTGGATTATTTTAACCATTTAGTCAACTGGTGGTTTAGGGTATTTATATGACAGGGTGTTCAGTTGATGATAGGGATCCAGTTTGGTTTAGGATGGTTTTAGTATCACTGTATTATGTTTGGCCTAGTCCTTCATTTATGGGTGGTTAGGTCTGACAAATTTCGGTATGATGGATGGCGAACATCTTGGTCAGGCTGGTGGGCAGAGAAGAGGGACCGGCTTGCCTCTTCTGTTCCCCCTCTGGTGTTTAGATGTTCATTTTAAGGGTTTGGGAAAGGAAAGTGAGAAGCTGGAGGCTGCTTGTTAAATAAATAAACAGAGGTAAGGATGCTGTTTATTTGGTGGAAGGTAATTCAATAAATGGTGTATGAAGTGAGTCTTGGACGCTGCTTTATAAGTAAGGTGAGCGAGCAGCGGTATGGATGCTGCTTATGGGGGCAGGATGAGTTGGTCACGCTGTCCTGATTAACTTTACATAGATGTTATACTGTGATTAAAAGCAATTATTCTGTGTTCAGTTCTATTTAATAAATGTTGGTTATCAAAACTATGTTATGGAAGTTTAATAAAGGTCGTCAAATGTCATTCTGTGTGATGTGTTTATTGAAGGGACAGGGACAAAGAGGTTGAAGGAATGGAGCGTACAATTTGTGATGATTTATTGTTTCCACAATACTGTGAATTTTATTGTAGGATACTAGATAAGGTAGAAAAAAGAAGTTATTCATTGTTTGTCAAAAAGAAACGGAAATTGGAAAGCGATGTTAAGTAATATAAAAATAGGGAAGTATACCCATTGCCACTTTCTGTTGATATACATTCTCTAGAAAATGGGAGATTTGAAGTGAGACAAGGTGACTTAATGAGGGATGCCCAGACCGGGGAGGAAGAGGAACGTGAAAGGTATGAGAATCATGAAGCCATAAGTTATGATGTACCCTGTGAAAATCCTGAGCAGGATTTTCAGGTATTAAGATGCTCAGAGAGGCTGGCAAGCAGATATCTGGAGAAAGGACAACATTTAACGAATTACACATTCCAACCACAGAACAGGAATTACCACAGGGACAGGGGCAACTACATAAGGAGATAATTAACATCCATAATGTCTACACCATTTATAATTATACAGAGAGGGCTGTAACTAAGGATTATTTTAGATTATTTTCTAAAGGTTTCAAATTAATTCCCAAGAGAGTAGAATTTAAGATTTATTTAAGGAGGGTCTATATTATTACCTTGAAACTGCATTTCTTCGAACACCTAAATGTTGACACTTAATCAGCGAAATCCGAAAAGCACGAATGGCCACTTCCCTGAATTTTTTCACAGGGAAATAAAATTTACTTGGCTGACCAACAGGAAAACAAACTTTCAAACCCTAATCAAGTGGGGTTCATCGCTCCCCACAACCCCCCTAAGTATACCAACTCTGACATCTCTCTGCATTGGAGAAAAGGGAAAATTCCTAATAACGGCCAAGCAAATTATTTCCCTGTGAAAAAATTTGCTGAAAATGACCATTCGTGCTTTTTGGATTTCGTTGTTTAATTGTCGACATTTAGGTGTTCGAAGAAATGCATTTCTGAGGTAATAGTATACACCCATTTAAGGAAATTTAATTTCAATATTATGTTTTCTGAACAAGGTGAGAAGGTACAGCAAGCTACTGAGAATAGGCATTCTATACTTAAAAGGAAGAGCACATTCAATCCGCCATTGCACTCCCTATTGAATGAGTATGAAAAAAATAGTTTTGGAAGATATTTATAATCTTCACTGTAAGAACAGGAAGAAGGATTATAACCTTTCTAGGGATGAAATTTTGTTGCTACAAGATTTAAGACAGGGCACTAGTATTCGTATCATGACACCTGACAAGGGGGGTGAACTGGTGATATTTAATTCTGTGGATTATTCTAACAGCATGCAGGCTATCCTATTTATTGAAAGAGTTTATAAATCTGTATATAAAAATGAAATTAATATAGCCTACTCTAGGATAAATTCCTAGCTTGAGGAACATGTATTAACACAAAGAATCACTGTGGAACTGTATGAATTTTTAAGTCATAAATATCCTATTATCCCATCCTTTTTTGGTACACCAAAACTTTATAAAAGCATTGAGGAACCCCCTTTTAGACCCATTGTGCCTGCAAGTAGGTCTAAAATGCACCCATTAGCTGTCCTGGTGGACGGATGGGTTAAGCCTTTGCTGGAAAATGTCCCCCATATAGTTAAAGATTCTTAGGACTTCCTTGGTAAGTTAAAAAAGGAATTATGGAGCCAGGATTTATCTTTTTTAACTGTGGACATCAAAGATCTTTTTTCAGTGATACCTAAAGAGGAGGGGTTACAGCTATTTGAAGAAACTTTGTTCCTTACCTCCTCATTTTCACATAATAGAATCATGCTTCTGTGTGAGATCATGTCACTAACTTTGTCTGGTGACATACGAAGTATTATCAGAAAGAATTGGAATATTTTTAAGGTAAATCCACAAATTTATGGGGTACTGGGTAATCAACCGATGTATGTTAACAAAACGGGTGCCAATTTTAAACAGCTATTGGAATAAAAAACTAGGATCAAGGAGAATGAGGGAAAGGGGACTAACCCCTGGGAACATTGTAGGCAGTGTACATATATCAACAGGGTGGCACAGGTAACACTAGGGAATGTTATGAAAACAAATATTAGGTTTAAATCTGGGAACTGTGCACCAAGCGGGTGATATATCTTGCTATATGTGGCAAGTGTGAAAGTTTTTATGTGGGCAAGACGGAACAGGCATTGAGGAGCAGAATTTACAAACAGATATACAATATTGATAACAAAAAGGAGAGTAATGCCTTATTTAAGCATTCCTTATTGTGTGAGGGGTTTAATAAATTTATTTTCAGCATTTTAGATACTATTACAATAGACCACAGAGGGGTAACTGGAAGAACAGTTTGATGAAGAAAGAGATGCAGTGGCAACTGAGATTGGCTGCTAATCCCCCCCCCCCCTCGGTCTGAATGAAGTCATCTCCATATCACCTGTATTGGAGCAGAAAGCTGAGAAATGTTAGAGATTTATTTTTAAATATTTTTTAAAAAAATTTTCAGCATGGATATTTGCATGAATATTTCTTATTGTGTACAACTTGTAAACTTTTATTTCATATTTAGCTTGTGTGGTGTTATATTTTGCCAAAGTTTTATTTGTTCACTTTAATGGTAATTTTTATATAATTAATCTTCTTCTTCTTTCGGCTGCTCCCATTAGGGGTCATCACAGCGGATCATCTGTTTCCATTTCTTCCTGTCCTCTGCATCTTGCTCTGTCACACCAACCACCTGCATGTCCTCTCTCACCACACCCATAAACTTTATCTTAGGCCTTTCTCTTTTCCTGCTACCTGGTAGCTTCATCCTTAGCATCTTTTTCCCAATATACTCAGCATCTCTCCTCAGCACATGTCCAAACCAAAGTAATCTTGCCTCTCTGGCTTTGTCTCCAAACCTTCCAACCTGGGCTGACCCTTTAATATACTTATTCCTAATCCTGTCCATCCTTGTCACCCCAAGTGAAAATCTTAACATCTTCAACTCTGCCACGTTAAGCTCTGAATCCTGCCTTTTTGTCACTGCCACTGTCTCCAACCCATATAACATAGCTGATCTCACTACCCTCTTGTAGACCTTCCCTTTCACTCTTACTGGTACTCGTCTGTCACAAATCACTCCTGACACTCTTCTCTACCCACTCCATCCTGCCTGTACTCTCTTCTTCACCTCTCTTCCACACTCACCATTACTCTGAACTGTTGATCCTAAGTATTTAAACTCATCTACCTTCGCCACCTCTACTCTCTGCATCTTCATCATTCCTCTATCCTCCTTCTCATTCACACACATATATTCTGTCTTAGTCCTGTTGACCTTCATTCCTCTTCTCTCTAGAGCATATCTCCACCTCTCCAGGGTCTTCTCCACCTGTTCCCTACTCTCACTACAGATCATCTGCAAACATCATAGTCCATGGGGACTCCTGTCTGATCTCGTCTGTCAACCTGTCCATCACCACTGCAAATAAGAAAGGGCTCAGAGCTTATTTCATTAATATTAAGTGAATAATGGGCAGGTCAGTTGCACTATCAACCTATTGTGTTGCTTGGGAAGATATTTAAAGAGAGCTATGGAGTGCAACTATGTCTTCTGATAAAGTCTCACTTTTGTGGAGATGAAAGAGCTTAATACATGTGTTCTTTATTAAAATTATTTTCATCCAGTACATTTTATTGGATTAGTTTTTGTTCATGCTGGGGCTGATTTTCTTGTTGACACTGAGAACCATTGTCAGAAATAACTTTCTGTGGACTACCATTGACTGAGAAATGACGTTTCATCTTAGTAATACAGCACTGGACATTAGGTTAGGTAGCCAATCTATCTCAAACCAATTTGAATAAGAGTTTACCAACACTAAGTAATGCTAACTGTTCCACTCAAATATGTCAGTTGCTACTGTTGACTAAGGTAGTTCAGGAATTTGGCTTAGCTGAAGTGGCTCTTTTTGCATATGCAGCTTAGTACTGTTACTGAACAAGAAGAAAGCCCTTTATCAATGTCTTTCAATAGAGAATCCCAAAATTCTAGTCCTCTCACCCTTCTTTTGGTAGAATTGGAACCTGGGTGGCCCCGATGCAAAATCTGGACATATTCACATTGTAAGGAAGTAAGGACAACAACTTTTGGATCTTTGAAAATGATACCATCTTCCATCAGCATCTCATCTCTGTAAGGAAAGTAAGATTGTACATTTGGTGGTACACAGGATTGCTTTGATGGCCATCCTACATTGATGAAGGGGTTGAGCTTTTGCAAAACTGGATCAGTCTTTGTATGATCTCTCAGCTCATCAAGTCTCGTGGTAGAAAAATTATGCACTTCCATGACATCAAAGTCAATATTCTCTGCCTCAAGCTGTTCCTTGGTATGTCTGAGCAATCTGGATAAGGTATCGGCCAGAAAAAGCTTACCTTTTGTATAGACCATTTTAAAATCATACTTTTGCAATTTAAGCATCCTTCTTTGTAGTCTTGCTGGAGCTCAATGCATAGGCTTCTTCAAAATAGTGACTAGAGGTAGATGGTCAGTTTCTATCTGGATAGCTCGGCCATAAATATAATCACGGAACTTCGAACATGCAAACACAATTGCCAAAAGGTCCTTCTCAATTTGAGCATACTGCATCTCAGTTTGGGTAAGAATTCTAGATGCATTGGCAACAGGTCTGCCATCTTGAAGAATAACTACACCAAGACCAAACTGAAGCATGACAGGAAAAAACTACTGGTTTATGGACATCATAGTATTGTAATGTAGATGGGTTAGCAATTTGATGTTTGAGGTTATCAAATGCTCTCTGGTGTTATTCTAACCATGACTATGCAACATTTTTGTATGTCAGCTCTCTTAAAGGTGCTGATAACTCACTAATGGCAGACATAAATTTGCCTAAATAGTTAACCATACCAAGAAACCGGTGTAGAGACATAGTTCTCAACCAATCCGGGACAAATCTCAACAGAATCAGGGACAATCAGTGGCATGTTTAAACTATTAGCATGAAACATTGACATAGTACAATAATGTGAATTAATAATATACATTTTCTGAACTAAAAGAATTCTATAAATTAAGTACAGTTCAGCACTTTTTCTCCAACAATCACTAGTTTTAAGAGGGACAGATCTAACATTTTAGTCAAAATCAGGAATATTCCTGAAAATCAAGCACAGTTAAGAGGTATGTGTAGAGCTTGGATTTTGTCTGGAGCTGACATCTCAAGAATGACTGCTTGCTTAGAAGGGTCTGGCCATAGGCCTGTCTTCTTCTTCTTCTTCTTCTTTCAGCTGTTCCCATTAGGGGTCACCACAGCGGATCATCTGTTTCCATTTCTTCCTGTCCTCATCTTGCTCTGTCAAACCAACCACCTGCATGTCCTCTCTCACCACATCCATAAACCTTATCTTAGGCCTTCCTCTTTTCCTGTTACCTGGCAGCTTCATCCTTAGCATCTTTTTCCTAATATACTCTGCAACACTCCTCAGCACATGTCCAAACCAACGTAATCTTGCCTCTCTGGCTTTGTCTCCAAACCTTTCAACCTGAGCTGACCCTTTAATATACTTATTCCTAATCCTCTCCACCCTCATCACACCCAGTGCAAATCTTAACATCTTTAACTCTGACATGTCCAGCTCTGACTCCTGCCTTTTTGTCAATGCCAGTGTCTCCAGCCCATACTGGTGAACAAACAACCTACACAAGTAACTTCTGGTAGTCTGAATTTGCATTTTAGAGGATTGAACTTTAAATTCACTTCATGTGCTCTGGTCTGGAGCTGGCATCTCAAGAATGGCTACTTGCTTAGAAGGGTCTAGTTGTAGGCCTGTACTGGTAAACAAATGACATACATAAGAAACTTCTGATAGTCTGAATTTACATTTCAGAGGATTGAGCTTTAAATTCACTTCATGAGTTCTCATCTGGAGATGGCATCTCAAGAATGGTTGCTTGCATAGAAGGGTCTGGTCATAGGCCTGTACTGGTAAACAAATGGCCTACATAAGTAACTTCTGGTAGTCTGAATTTACATTTCAGAAGATTGAGCTTTAAATTCACTTCACACTCTCTGTACAGAACTTTGCTGAGGTTTCTGTCATGCTCTGCTTCACCATTATCTCCAACCAGTAACTCATCAACTATTATTGAACATGGGTAGCCTGAAAATATTTGCTCCATTGCACGCCGAAAGACTTCACTGGCAGAATTTATTCCGAAAGACATCCTGATGAATCTGTATCTACCAAATGGGGTACTGAATGTAGTCAGTAGTGAAGATCTGCGATCAAGCATTACTTGCCAAAATGAATTCTTTGCATCTAAGACAGAATAAATGGTGGCATTTGGCATGAGGATTGCAATTTCCTTGACTGTACACATAGGATTACGAGGTCTTTTTAATGCCCTGTTCAAGTCTCTTGGGTCAATGCATATTCTGATTTAATCTGAATTTTTCTTATGAGCAGCTACTGTGGAAGACACCAGTTGGTTCTGTGACTGGACAAATCATACCTTGCTGCACCATTTTGTCTAATTGGACCTTGACTTTGCCCTGCATAGCTATTGGAACTCTTCTTTCTGGTCTAACCACTGGACTGACCTCTAGGTCTACTTTCATGGAGAACACAACTGGAAGTTTGATTAGCTTGTCATCGAAAACATCAGCATACTCTGAGAAAATAGTATCCGTAAAGCTGGAACTGGAACATGTACTTACATGATGTACTTGTTTGGTAAAAGAAAGTAGTTTCATTCTCAAACTGTCTCTGAGACCTAATAATGACTGCACAGGTCTTCAGACTACATAAAATTGCATGCTGTAACTGTTCCCAGCTGAATAGCATGAAAGCAGTACTGAGCCTTCACTTCAAATCTCTTCACCTCCATAAGTAACAAGCTTTGCACAGTTAGAAAAATTAAGTTGCTCACTAGCTCTCACTCTAGCAAATGTTTCTGCTGACATTACATTACACTTTGAACCAGTGTCTACCTTGAGCTCTGTGGATTTACCATTGATCAGGACAGTACAAAATGCTTCACTCTTTGCTAACAAATCTACTGCATTAACCTTTTCACCAACCATTGATACACCATCTACATAGAAAGTATAGTTGCAGCTCTCTACATGATCAACTTGCTTTTTTGAATGACCTTTCTTAATAACTGAATGAGGCTTAATTGATTTACAAAACTTCTGAAAATTATTCCATTTTCTACACTCGTGGCATTGCTGATCAAATGCTAAGCACTTTTCTGATTTAGACTCATGACTGGCACCACAGTTACGACAGTTAACAATAAGAATTGACCTGGGTTTTGCTGACTCACCCTTATACTTCACTGAGCACACCCTTTTTACTGAGCTAGTCTTGGAACTTGCTAGAAAGCTACGGGGTCCTCCCTGTCACACCCACAGGGGTTGCAGCTGCCATGTGCTTAGGCCTGTTTGTGCTTGCCATGTGTTACATGCTGTCTATATTTGCTCTAGAGGCTGTTGAAACCATGTTCATATCACTTGTAAGCATATTTGTGTGCCTTTCTGTGAGTTCATTGACTTGACAAATCTCTATGGCTTTGCTTAACATTAAATCACTGTCATGAAGCAAATTCCTTCTCACTGCAGCACTATTAAC
>NC_056746.1:1009913839-1009931339 GCF_019279795.1 Protopterus annectens | reverse complement strand
TTATTTTTAATATTTTCTGTGATTGAAACTCTTGTGTTTACTGTAAATAGATATTTAGTATTTTTGTCTTCTTTTATTATTTATTATTACATATATTTAAACTTTTCATTGTGGCAGGACTTTTTAGAAAATATTTAAGCTTTGATAGTATTTGCATATATTTATTTGGTGATAATTCTGGCTACTCCTGAAAGCCTTATTGTTTGGTCAACATTACCATTTGTATTAATATTAATTTCACTCAGTATAATTGGATTCCCTTTTAAGAGCCTTGTAGTAACTGACCAGTAGCAGTGAATCTACCTTATAGTCTGGGCAAAGTTGGTAGTGTGGGTAATCTGTGTCAGACTTTCTTAGGTATGTGTGTGTGTGTGTGTGTGTGTGTGTGTGTGTGTGTGTGTGTGTGTGTGTGTGTGTGTGTGTGTGTGTGTAAATTAAATATCAGAGAGTGTGTGTGTGTGTGTGTGTGTGTGTGTGTGTGTGTGTGTGTGTGTGTGTGTGTGTCTGTTACTTGGAGCAGTGACACAAAGCATTGGTTTCACAGAGAGAATGCTGGAGGACTTGGCTTGTAACTCGGCTGAGGACCTACTGCTTTGCCAGTGGGAAGGCTTAAGGGGGTCCTGGGGGGAGACAGAGAGAGATACCCAGACCCCAGGTTGAGTGTGTGTCATGTGTGCTCTTAAGGGAACTTCTGCTTGATGCAGAGAGGTCTGCATCTGGAACTACTGAGTGTCTCTATTTGTAGTCCAAGTGAATGTCCCTCTCTAGTGTCAGTGGTGAAGATTCAGGCTCCTTGATTACTGGCCCAGAGTGGGGACATCACATGGAATACTGGTGATAACCAAAAGCATGCCTTTTTAAGGAAATCTGGTCATTTAATTAGCACATGTAATCAATGTGGGGTGAAAAGGACACAAAGCAGAATACTGCAAACTTGTATATTGTAAATGTAAGAAATAAGGTCATTTATAGTTTGATTATGATGTTTTGAGAGAAGACACTGCATCAGTTGAGGTGGATGAATAATTTGCAGATGGTGAAAGAGGAATTAATAAGAATATGAACACTGTTGATGTTACTATAAACAAAAATAAAGATGAGAATGCATTCAAAAAGAAACAGGAGGTTGTGAGGAAAGTGAGATAGAGTAAATGAATATGAAAATACATTGTTTTCATTTTTGTTTGAAAGTAATGCATATGCGGTATTAGCAACTGAAGGGGATAAGGATGAAAGTGTTATACATGTGATATGAACAGAGGAGTTAATGAACAGTCTCTTTAGACAAAGGTGAAACAAGCATGCAACATGAGAAAACAAAGCAAGAAAGCTAAAGGCATGGGGTGGATAATGTATATATCATATCTGTAGATGTTAGCTTCTCAAGAGCTATACACAGACTTCTTATTTTTAAATGGCATAGGAAAATACAGCGAAATATGGTTTGTTTGTTAATAGCAAGATATATTGCAAAATTGAAAAGGGAACAGTTTGGATTTTTATGGATCAGAAAAGTAATATATCTATATCATCTGAATGGTATGAATATATATCCATGAATAGTAGTATTATTTGGAAATAAAAATGTTACAGTTCTTGATAATAATAAGACCTACTAGAGTGATAGTAATAGATGCAAGAATTAAGGGGAGGTCTTCAGGGTGATTTCATCTTACACATATCTTGGTTATCCTGAAGGGGTTACGTTAACTGAAGAAATACAGTAGTTTTTGGTGGTGAATATGGATTATAATGATGCATGGCATTAACAGTGATATTCATAGAAAAGAAAGTAAGTTATTTCAAGATGTAAAGTTATAGAAACTTTCTTAAAATGTGGGCTTGTAATAGTGCAAAGGGTGTTATTTTACTTGTCACAGAAGAAGGGTTAGAACAGAGATTATTTTTCTATTTTCAAATACTTTGATGGAAATTAGAGGAGAAATGTATGTTATGGTTTATTATTTATGATATTACTTGGGAGACGTTGGTTTAAAAAGAGCTGATTAGGGATGGAAAATGTATCAAAAGACCGATAGCTTGCTGCATGGAACCAGATGAATGAAAGGAAGTTATTAGTGTAATATGGAAGTTTTATGAGTGTATGAGGGGGGTTTACAGGAAGTGGACAGAGTGATGGATAATATTTAAAGAAAAATACAGGAAGACTTATTTGTGGAGGAAAAGGGGAGAAAAGGCAAAAGAGAAGGAAGAAAATGGCAGGGCTGTTATAGAATATGATGACATATTTGAAGAGCAGGATGTATGCTTTTATAGGAAGGAAGGAGAGACAAAAATGTACAAAAAGAATAAAAAAATAAAAGAATTGTTGAAGAAGCAGATTTGTTTTCTTAAAGTAAAAAAGGACGAGGTGACTGTTATTCTGAAAATTTATTAAACGGGAGGAGTATTTTATTAAATGTTTGATCAATGAAGGGAGCAGTAAAAACATATGCAAAATAAAACAAAGAAAATAGTCTATAAGCATATATCTATGGTATAAAAAGAACATGGTGTTAAGAAAAAATAGACTGTGAAGTTAAAACTATTAGTGGATTTGTTTAACAAACTAATGTGAAAGATCTTTGCTATATCCAGATAAATTATATCTGCTGATAATCATTAGTAGAAACTAATCAGATTTGTCACACATGGGCATCCTTCCATAAATCAGTTCTGGCAAATATCTGATCCCTGTTTACTGCATCTGGTAATAGCTTAAGAATTATTTTATATATATATATATATATATATATATATATATATATATGTATACTGCATGAAAATTATAATGGTAATATTGTTATAGTTTTTCTTTTCTATTACTGTATGTGTAGCCTGGTTACTTTTTAAAAAATGTCATGTTTAATCAATGTTAAAAAATAAAAAGAATTATGCTTGTTAGATTAATAGGTCAATAATTATCCGTGCTGCTCTTTATGTTGTTCTTGGGATTAGGAATAACAAATGCTCTCTTTCCATGCTTTAAAATAAATGCAAAAGATAATATCTGAAAATGATAGGTCCAGCACAATGCTAGGCTCTTAAAGACATTGCTTAAGAAAAACCTGTCCAGCTCATCAGGATCTACAGCAGAGCTAGGTTTAACAGCTTTGACAGAATTGTAAACCAATTCACTTGAATTTTATGGCAATTATCAAATAGACTAATTCCCATATCCACAGTTACCAAAATGACTTTCATTACACTATTAAAACCATGTCATCAAAGATTATAATCTGCTGTGATCAGTAACTATTGCATCTTCCACTAATAGGCTGACATTTGAATAATCATCCTTCATACATAACTATGCAGATGTTTGTACAAAGCTTTATTGTTCTTATTTATATGTTCTGCTAGTTTTGGTACATAGCTATATTTGGCTCTTATTATACTTTATCTTAATGTTGCTTTTGCTTTTTAATAATGTGCTGTGCTGTTAGAGACAGGAAATCTCCTATACAATGGCTAGCAGTGTTTAATTCTATTCCTCAGCCTTACTAAGTGATTTTCCACCATGGAAGAAATGACCTCATTTTCTCAAAGAAATAATCAGGAGACCATATTTATCGATTATGTTTTGTTTTTAATATATTCATAAAATACATCTCAGCATTCTTTAGTACTTAGATTGAGCATAATAGCTTATCATTTTTATTCCTTCAGTTTGTATTATGGCATAAAAATTGGATTAATAGAATTTCTTACACTTATGTCTAGCTTCATACAGCTTATTAACATCAATCTTAACCTTCCAGACTATACAAATATGATCAGAAGTGTTCAGTTCTGGTCCAATATCACAGATAATTATGTTAGATTTGTTATGTACCATTCAACATCCAGAACGTTGCTCATTCTTGTTTGAAATTTTATGGTTTGGTAATGCTTATATTTTAGGATTGTTGCATTCATATTGTTTTGCTCAGCATTTTTGGAAGAGTGCAACTCCAAGTTTACACATGCCACATTGAGGTCTTCTAAAATCATTGTATATTGTTTTTTATTTAATTTCAGCCATGTTTTTTGTAAATGCGCAAGTTCTGAGTTTGGAGATCTGTAGAACAATATAACATCCTACTTAGCCTTCCCTTTGGAATTGTGAACAGTTATAAGGTTTCTCTCCCAAGCTTCCTTCGTGCATGAAAAACTCAGATGAATGTCAACATATACAGACTTCACACTCCTTTTCTTAATTTCCTGTACTTGTGATAACCATAGTACCCGGCTAGATTTCTGTCACTAAACCAAGCCACTGTTATAAATATGATGCAATTTCCTTTCTCAGCAGTTCTTGTTTCTAGGCCTTTGATTTTATTGTTTAAGCTCCTTGCATTGCTCACAAAGCACTACCTGACAGTGTTACTGTTCTCTTGTCATTTGCCTTAATCCTAAAAATACTGAATTATATATATATATATATATATAAATAAAATCAAATGAAATCCTTAAACATTTCCACCTTAAAATACTAACAAATAGCAACTTTATACATTGATCCTTTGTATGGGAGAGTTGTTAGATTTTCAAAACGATTACTTCAAATCCCCTGTGCTATGATCCTATATACAAACAAAAAGCTGTCATAGCAAATTCTTCCATTATTGTTCTTTCAACTACTACTACAGTATCATATTTTTATGTTTTGTATTCCTAAAAATAGTTTGCAACGCCTTTCTGATATCATTAATTTTATAGCCTCTAAGATATGTAATCAATATAAACTCTTCTGTTAACCCTGGAAAGTAAATTTCTAATTATCCTTAAAACAGAAAAAAAACATATTACCAGAATATGAGGCCACTGAATTGAGATTATGTTACTTGAAACACTTACTAGAGTTGCCATTTGCTTGATTTGTTTGTACATTGGTTGAACAGATACTTGTCTGCATGACCCCCTTCCCCATACATGCCTTTTTTCTTTCTCTGAACCTGCTTAAATTTGATGTCTCATTTATAACTTTACTGCGATTGTTTTCTTTTTGGGTGTGATAACTCTGTCCTTCCATTTAGCAGCTCTCCTGAGTTCTCCTTCACAATGCTTTATTTATTATGTAGTTTATCACTATTACAATCACATTCTTTTACTAAATCTATTTCCTCTTCACCCATGAAAATTATAGACTCACAATTTAAGTTTAATGTTCATGAAGCATTACCCATTAAATTGTTTGAATGAAGTATCCAGTTACCAACTGCAATATTTTCCTGATTTAAACAGTTATCAGTTACATACAGTGGATATGAAATAGAAAGCCTGCCCATCATTGGATGGTTTGCACTTTCCTTTGTATATAATTTCTGTATCTTTGCTGTAGTAGTTTGAACCTCTACATTAAAGAGGATTTTTATAATCATATACATATGTTGGTGTTTTAAAGTGTCCCTGTCTCAACAAGTGTTTGCTGTGGCTTATTCATGCATGTCTTACATAATTTACTGGTAATATCCCAGTCTTCTCTTCTGTTACTAAACATTTTACAGCATATACATGCTGTTAAAAAACACCAAGTCTTCCAGACAATACTTGTCCATTTATTCCATTATAACAAACTTTTCTTGAGCCCAGTAGTATTATACAGTTTTTAGCAGGGTACACATTCTTATCAGTAAAATAAATGAAACATGAAATGCTGCACTGAATACCCAAAGAGAACCTGACACCACAGTTACCTCACTGCAATTTAAGAAATAACTACTGCTACTACATGGCAGCTCCTGTAACTTTACTTTTTAAAAGGCAGATCAATAGCTTGTGACTAAAAGGGTATGGGGGGAGTTTAAAAGATTAAAGCACAGATACGTAATATTCTTTACTTTTATATTATTAGTTTTATGTACAAATGTAAATATAGATTGGTACAGATTGTACATGAGTGTATATATATATATATATATATATATATATATATATATATAGATAGATATATAGATATATATATATATATATATATATATATATATATATATATATATATATATATGTGTGTGTGTGTGTGTGTGTGTGTAACTAAGTAAATATTTTCTTTTAATGATTACAAATATTGATTTCCCCCTGGATTTTATCTTACATTTGATAAGGACCATGTACTCTTAATAAAAAAAAAGTGCTGTGATGCTTTACATCCAGCTGAGCTACCACAAACTCAGACAGATTATACATCAATTTAACATCTCATCTAAAGGATGGCACACTCAGGAGTGCAGAACAGCACCTGTGCTGTACTGCAGTATCAATTATGGAAAATGAATCCAAGCTTCTGGGATGGGAACAGAGCCCACAGTATTCTGATCTGTCAGTATTAAAGGTGAGGGTACTACCTACTGAATCACTGACACTGAAAAATGAAATGAACTTCCCTGTAACTATACCTGGAGTGAATGCATTCATATTCAGCTTCTCTCTCTCTCTCTCCCTCTCTCTCCTTTGCTACCCATCCATTGCCCCTTTGGTATCCATCCATTTGCCCTGTGCTATCCATGCATTTCTCCCTCCCTATCCAATATACCAATTATTCTACTTTACCATGGCTAAATAAATAGCCACCTTTACTAGAATTACATTCCATTTGTTCACCACTTACAATCCGAGACAATATTTCAGAACATCAGTCATAAACCTGCATTCATCATTGGCCATTCTATTTTTTTTTCCAATTCTTTTTGTCTTTCTCTAGCAGTATGCCTCCACAGCTCCCATCTTCCATTATTCTGAAAGCTTAGATTAAGAATCCCAAATACAGTCTTTCTCCTAAATTTTATATGTCCAGGATCTTCTACTTTCTTTACAGCACACTCTGTCCATCTTAATTTCTTATTGTAGGTTTAGACCCTCCTGTAATAATCAAGCCTTCATCTTCTACTGACCTATTCATTCCTCTAACACCTAGCTTCCTGGTACTTTGCAAGAAATCCAGAAATTGTAGCTGTTAGCCAGTGGAGGTTAACATATTCTTTTTTATTTGCCCCCCCGACACACACACACACACACACACACACACACACACACACACACACACACACACACACACACTTGACAGAAAGTGCTGTGCTTTCTGTACCAGGTTTCTGTGATTGCATGTTTGCATACCCCCGACAACTAACCTCTGTTAAAGTTTGATCCCCATTAGCAGGTTGTTCCTCCCATGTCCCAAGTGCTGATGATGCAGTCCTTTGAATTTGTCCAAGTGAAGCCCCTATAGTAAGAATACACTATCACTATCCTCTCAGGATGGGTGAGCCAGTAATAATCACTCACTGTCTTCCTTCTCTGGGACTATCTGGGGTATAATCTATGTCAAAACCTTTCCACTACAGGGAACAATATCCTTCTCACCATGTTTGTTACTCTCATTCCTGGATATTTCCTCCCTGCTGGTGGTTTTCTTAATGTGCAGCCTCCAGAGCTGTGATTTATTCAAAGCAGGGTCACTCCAGAGAACATTATGAAGATGCTTAATTTTCTCTCTCTCTCTCAGTCTCAGTCTAGTTACCATGACAACGAAACAAACTACCCTGTTAGCTAATATCACCACCCTTACACACTGTGTGGAGTGATTGGCGGGCAAAGCTAACAGTTTAGTGTGATCTTGGGATTTTACAACAGGTAGACAGGAAACCATTCAAAATGAATAGCTTCAGTGATCATATCTGGTTATCTTCTCTTTGTGGTAGTCTAGTAATGATGCAGTAATACACTGTTAATCTTAGCTAAGAACAGCTATAATACTCGGGACAAATCAATAATTCTTCCAAAAACATGCATCATTATTTTGCTAAAGCAAACAACCAAAAGAAAAGGTATATGGGAGATGAAACACAACAACATTTGTAGTATCAACTTACCCTTTTTCAGAATTCAACATGAAAATACTGAACACCTCAGAGACAACAGAAAGGTAAAATCATCTTAATTTTTAATGTTTATTGAAACTCTCAGTTTCACAAATTTACTTTTTGAACTATGCTATTAACATCTTTTATCTAAGGTGAAAAGTACATTTTAGAAATATTCTAAAACAAATGCACATTTAAGGACATACTCTTGTGACTGTCTCCTTCAACCCACATTTTTTATTTTTAGAACACTATTTTTCAACTAAGACAAGTTTGTTGCAGGGCAAAAAAAGGCAACACAACCCCCTTCCATGACAAGTTTTTAATCAGAGCATGGCAAAAATGAACTGCAAGGCTTCAATATAGGACATGTTCATACTGATACATGTACGTAAAACGTTCTGCAGTGTTTCGCTTATGATTTCCCACAGCTGTCTTTGTCACAGGATGATACAAAGACTCCAGCAGCAGCTTCAGGATTTAAATTTATATATACAGTCAATCCATAGTCATGCTTTTCAGGACTGCAGTACAATAGAATACTTCAGGGAACCTTTGAAAGCCAATTAAATCATGCTGTGGCACATATTTATGGAGATGTACAAATAGGATTCAGCACTCTGAGGGATGCAGTGAAAGTATACATGATGTCCATTTTATCAAAGGCAGCAAAGCCGCTGTGACATGTCAACCTAATACAGACTCCTCTCTAGGGAGAAGTGCTGCATCTTGTGAGTGTCATAGCTAAAACAAGCTGTGTGTCCTTAGTTTTAGTGTGATAGCTAAAAACAAGTTGTGCATTCTTAGTTTGCAAATAAAAAAATGTGTTTCCAGATGACCAACATCCAGGCTGGAGCAGGTGACAGCGAATTAGAGGACAACTTTAAATTACTACAAATCAGACAATGCGTACTGTAAAGTGGATAGCATTTTGTGAACATTTTTTTTACTTCTCTGATTTTTCTATAGGTTCTACTAAATAAGTCTTTTGAATGAATACAACTGAAAATGATTTGTGTGAACTATAGAGTCTGTTTTACATTTTGTGAATGTATGCTTTCTAAGTTAAAGTTTAATTTGTACAGTTGCAAACATTTTCTTCTAGTTAAGATCCATTATATATCCCAAATAAATAAATAAAGAAAAAAATAAGTGAACAATTACTTTTAAATATAAAGAAGATACTTTTATAGGAATGACTTATACAATTTCTGACTTTTCAGTACCAACATTAAAATGCTTGATGATATAGTCTATCATTGTTTGAAAGTGGTCTTTCATTGCTTAGCTGTTTGTCTATTATTTTTTACTGTAATCATGGCTTACACCTCATATAAAGTTCTTCAAGGAGATGATTATATGCGGATAGTGACACTACTCCCCAGGCCTCAATCACTGTTTATTGTTTCTTTGTTGGGTGTGAACCCCAAAAATTGGTATGTCTCCTTTAGCAAAGCATTTTCTACCACTTGCAGTCAGTCATCACCAGGTAAGATTCTGCTATGGCACACCCACAAGATGCTTTTAAGTAGATAAGGATCCCTGACTACTATTACTTTTGGTATGGAAAAAGACCCTGACACAAACCTTTTTATTTCTGTGAACAGCTAATCTGCCTAACCGCTAGTCCATACAGCTTTACAACTGCGAGTTATGCAAAATCTCACCTGTATCAGTAGATAAGGTGCTGTGGCAGACAGCAGTGAAGTGTGTTATTTTTTTTTTCAGTACAGGTATAGACAAGTAGTGATGTAATGCAGCAAATGGCAACATGGCCACAGCAAGTTTGCTGTTCCATTTGCTACACAGAATCCAGCACCTGTGAGGCACTGATAAGGTGTATTATTGAGATTACACACAGACAGTCCATTCTTCCTCTGTGCAAATGCCACTTGTCTAGGCTTACTTATGAATCCTTTCTTCATGATGTTCACTTAACCCCCATCCACTGTAGGGTCAGCTAGCAGCAAAGGTGATCTATTCTTTCCAAAACAAAAAAATTAGAAAGGTTTTTGAAATGCTCAGTATATCCCATCTTCTTAGAGGCCTAGACAGGACCACTAACACATTTATAAAGTAATGCAGGACAGTAAGCTCTATAACACAGAGGAATAAAGCCCTGACAGTGACACAGATATCCAGGGATTTAATAGTGTCACAGACACTGGAAGAGGTGACAAAGGAGGGCATAAGTGAGTGGCTGACACAAACTTGTCCATCCTGAAGGAATGGCAATTGTGAGATCTGCTGTATAAAAAGCACCTTCTGGAGATTCAGGTGCACAGCATGCAGTATGAGCCAGGTACATGTTCCTAGCTCTGTAAAACCATGTTCACAGAGTAGCCTTCATAGACAATGTGCAGGAACGGGCATGCCCAAAGGGAAAGGCATAATGGGCTTTCACTTCTAGAACCCTCCCCATGGCTGGTTGAATTATAGCTACAATGATACTAACTCCTGCCCAAATGATGAGAAATGAATAAGAACAGCTGCAGTAAAGGACAGATGGTTAGGCAGGC
Source organism: Protopterus annectens (assembly GCF_019279795.1). Classification (NCBI taxonomy): domain Eukaryota; kingdom Metazoa; phylum Chordata; order Ceratodontiformes; family Protopteridae; genus Protopterus; species Protopterus annectens. Next base: position 1,009,920,979 of record NC_056746.1, on the reverse strand, counting down.
AAAAGAAAAGAAATAGCATTAAGAAAATGTAGGAAAGGGCTTCATTGTATTCAAATGATGTTTATTTTGATGAATAACACAATAATTTAATACATTCATAGCATTCAATAACTATTTACAATATTTACATTCAGCCTGACAAAAAGGATTCAAATAAAAACATTTGTAGTTAAATAATAAGTTAATATATAAACTATGATAGGAAGAGTTTGGTTCTATCTGTAGGGTATCAATCAAATTCAAAACTTTCCTCCACGGACTATTAACCAATGGCTTAGGAAAAGTTCTTAACTCTTTAGTTCTTTTCTGCATTAGTATGCATTTCTTCAGTGATGATAGGAATTCCTCCATTGTGGGTGCTATATTAGAGTTCCATCTTCTAGTTATACATTTTCTGGCTATTGCTAACATTGTCCACAACAAATACAGGTCATCTTTCTTCATATTGTTACTATTAAAAACATTCAATAAAATGAAAGTCTTTCCCCGGGATTTATGAAGCTTGCGCCAGGTGCAGGTGTAGCGTTGGCATTCTAACACCAAAGATGGTCGCCGAGCGATTCAGGTACGAGCTGTTTCCACACCATGCATTACCTGCGTACGCTACGCCCGCACAACTCCCGAGCCTTGTATGCTAATTACCACATGTGCAGAAGTGTAGCATGTAAATGAAAGTATGTAGCGATTCAGGAAGTGGTGCAGGCATAGTGTAAGCATACAGAAATGTAAACCATAGAAAAGTTACATTTTTGCAAACATAAAATCGGAGCCATGACAGCCAACCAAACACATATTATATTGTTAATATATGCCAATGGCTAAATATATAGCCATTGGCATAAAAAAAATGTACAAAATATAAAATTAACATTTAATATATATAGTCGCACTATCATGACATGGAAGCGCAGGGCAGCAGTGCACAAAGGGGATCACAAGGAATATATAAAAATATAGACTAAAACCACAATGAAGCACATATCATGATTTCCCCATAATAGTCAATGGCAGGCATGCTACACCATACTCATGGTGCAAGGGTTGCTAAGGGGCAGTGACAGTGCTATGCACAGTAGCTAGGAATTAGCAGGCAATGCCATGCAAATGAGAGGAGTAATAGTGAATCGCAGATTCCCTGCTGGTGTAAGGATGCACCTCACAGCATAGTGTTATAACACCGAGGTGTGCCCTTTAGATAAAGATAACATCAAGAGAGGGGTGTGTTGCCATTGCTGTACTCACATTAGAGCATTGCTAAACTGGTCTGCCCCTAGCTAGGCAAAGCTGCAGGATAGGAGTGTGTCGAATTGTCCATAGCTATGCTTAGCTGAGAGTACACAAGGTAACTGAGTATGCATGTGAACGGAGATGAAAACGCACATAAACCTGGTAAATGGGTATCTGCGGTGCGCACTGCAGCTGAAACAGGAAGGATATAGGAAAGAAATAAGGAAATGCTGCAGCAGTGAAACTGGAGTACAAATGACTAATTAACACCTAGGAGCCTGCAGTGGGCCATTGACAACAGCTAACAAGGCTGCAAGCAGCTACCTGCAGAACAGGCAAGGGGAGGGGCTGTACTGCAAAGAAAACAGCAAAGTGTCAAAGCAGAACAAAGCCGATATGCAGTATATCAGCTAGAAGGCACATTTTGCCATGACTGGGTAGGGAAAGTACAAAACAAGAAAGATGGCAGGTGGATGCATGCCTGATAATGGGAGGGGATCCAGGTCTAAAAATGATTTAAAGGGCATCAGATTAATCAAGGCAGGCAAGTAGATCTCCACAGTAAAGGCCCCACACTTGTAGTACTCATTGCAAAACCCATAATTAAGACATGCAGCAGCTGGAATAGCTCATACACACCCACTTACATCAGCAGCATCCATAGCACAATACTATAAAGTGTGAAAGCACCTCACACACATTTGTGTATTCCCATACACTCTGCACCAGTGGTGTATATAGACGGGGGACTTTTATTATGTACATGTTAGAGGCTGCCATAGCTTTGATCCACCAGCATGTGTTGGAGACTGAAGGTGGTGTGGAAGATGATGCACACAACCACCGCAGGCACCAGAGGAGGAGGAGAGTGTTCAGACCCAGGGTAACCTACCAGGGGCTACATGATCTGGAGATAGTAGGGCATTACAGGCTGGACAGGGACACCCTACAGCAACTTGTGGAGCTGTGCCAGCCACACCTCAGAGCCAGAACAAACAGAGGGAGACCCATCCTAGTGGATACGCAGGTATGTGTATGCCTGAGAATACTAGCTACAGGTACCTTTCAAAGACCAACTGGGGATATCATGGGAATCTCACAGGCATCAGCATCCAGGGTACTACACCAGTTCCTGGATGCCATGTTACCACATGCCAATGAGCACATATACTGCCCCCGAATGCAGGAAGAGTTGGCCAGCAATATGCGTCTCTTCCACCATGTGGCAGAATACCCAGAGGTACTGATTGCAATAGACTGCATGCACATACACATCAAGTCACCACCCAGTGAGCAGGGTAGGCGCTACATAAACCACAGGGGATACCCCTCCATCAACTGCCAGGTCATGTGCAATGCCCAGGGAATTATCATGGATGTGTGTGCTGGCAGCCCTGGAAGCTATCACGACTCCCACATCTGGCATGCCTCACAGCTGTATCGGTTATTTGCCAGGGGGTGACATCCCAAATGGCCACCTGGTGGGGGATGCTGGAAATGCACTGGAACCGTGGATGATGACTCCCATTAGAAATGCACACACACTCATGCAGGAACACCATAATGAGGCACACACACAAACCAGAATCATCATAGAGTGTGTGTTTGGGATGCTGAAATCATGTTTCCATTGCTTGGACATATCTGATGGAGCCTTGCAGTACTCTCCCGGCACATGTGCCCACATCTTCATAGTGTGTGCCATGCTACACAATATTGTCCTGCGGAAACAACTCCAGCAGGGACAGAATGGTGAAGGCCCTCACAGCCCACCACCATTGCCAAGGGCCCCACAGGCACCGAGGTACTCAGACCACGAACACCCTGAGCCAGCCCCAGTAGGCAGATGGAGGCGTGCCCAGTATGCCCATGCCTTAGCAAAGAGGGAACATATAGCACACACACTGAGTGTAGGCGCCTAGGGACTGACACCTTTCTCCACCTGCACACACAGTAAAAATGGATGGCACACACACAAGACTACCTGTAAATTGTCATGTATAGGCAGTCTACTGTGTGCATCCAACATAGGCAGCCCTCAACTATTGCACACACAAGAGCCACTGGCACAAGGTAAGTCAGCACCTGAACAGTAAATTAAGCTATCAGCATATGCAGATACTGTATGTATAGATTCATAGGTAAGTACTTGGCCAACTGCCAGAGGCCATTCATAAGGCCAGCAAAATGTATGAGCTTTCGCCACCCCATTGATTCATTAACTGTCCCTCTGTGGAACAGAGCCAATGGTGGGATCCCTGGGGTGCATATACTGTTCCCCATCCACCCTTCAAGGTTTCTCTTGCAGAGTGTTAGTGAGGGGCTCTGTATAATGTAGTTAGGGATGTTGTTCCAAAGTATGGGGAGTGTCTGTGACAGGAAGCTGTCCCTCCAGCATCTTCCAGTTATTGTTGTGGCAAGGTTCAGCTCACTACAGTGTGCAGCTCACTGTGACATGGATTCCCATAGGTGGAGCATATCCATCAAGCCTGAGTTCGACATGGCTGTGTTGGCCAGTGGAGATCATCTCTGGGTAAACGAGATGCCACTGAGTAAAGCAGGAGTTTATTCAGTCTGGCTGCATAGGCCATATGTTGAAGGCCAGTATTCCCCTTGGTGAGGTACATTCGTGGACCCCACAGCTGTTGGACATGTCCTCTGAGGTACATTCCACATGGGTTATTATACCCTACGATGGGACTGATGAGTGATGATTAAAGGGGCATTATAACCCCAGTATGTCTACATGGGAATCCTTTAGTTATAAGATGGCCTACATAGAAGGATGTCCTAACTACTGTGGAGATATGATTGTCAAAGGGGAGATCACTATCTACCTTAGTCCCCAGATACCCAATTACCTCATCTGTATTAAACTGGCTGCCACTTATGTGTTAATATGTGGGTGCCAATTCCACAATGGGATGACCATGCAGCTAGTGGCACTTGGCTGGAGGCCATGTCGTTGGTACCCTGTGACATTCTCTGTGAGGCCCCTTGAGGGATGTCATTGTGAGCTGGACTATCAATCATGACTCCCAGTTCGCAGTCATTGCCAAACATGGTCTGCCGTAGTCCACCTGTGTTTGCCTGTACCTCTGAGACATATATGCCAAACAGTAGGGCTCCCAGGACTGAGTCCTGTGGGACACCAGTCATGACTGTTCAAGAGTTGGACCTGGAGACTGCTAGTGGTACCATGTGGGTTCTGTGTGTAAGCCCGTTGGCAACCCAACTTGTGATGTATGGGTGAATGTACAGGCTGATGTGTTTATCAATAATACCTGCATGAGGCATGGTGTCAAAAGCCTTGGTGAGGTCCAGGTAGTATATGTGAACCATCTCCCCCATCTTCTAATGTCTTGGTGACTGTATGTAAGATGCCAAACAGGTTCAGTAGGCATGAACTGCATTCAACCAAGCTGACCTGGGTTGGGTCACGTGTTCGGAGGTTACCAATGTCATTGTTAATGAGTGCCATGAGGATGAGAACCATACCATTGCAGACCAGGCAAGTTACGCTTATGGGGTGGTAGTTACCATGGTCAGTTGTGATTCCACCTTGATGGAGTGGAATAACCATTGCCACGCACCATTGTATGGACATGTAGCCTGTGGAGAGGCTGAGGTAAGAATGCTTAATTAGGTGGGGGGCAGATTGTCTTGCACAGTTTGCAAGATGCAGTCTGGGTCAACATCTGCCTCCATTGATGCTGTGTTCTGCTGTTAGAGAGGGCCATATCCACCTGTGTGTCTCTGATGGCTGGGATACTGTACCTTTTGGGTTGTGTTGCGGGCTCTTTAGGGGATGAAGTATGCACTGAATGTATCTGCAAGGATGTTGGCGATATCAGTAGGGTCAGCATATTTTGTGCTAAATTTCACCAGCACAGTGCAAATCTGTGTGTCACCACATAGATCCTTGACATAGCCAAAGAAAGCTTTGTGATTATCTTTTGAATCCTTGCATATTCTCCTGCTGATGTTAGCCTTGGATGATGTCATGAGCGACCTACGTATCATACTAATAGTGGTCATGGATGTCTGCCCTTTGTGGGATTTGCTGTGTGTCTGGAACACTGTCCTACTTCTGTAGTTTAGCCTGTTTACTGCAGAGGTCCACCAGACCGGTGCCCTTGTCTAGGAGGAGTGAATCTTGGTTTACCAGTGATGGCATGATTCATACATCCATGTAGGTGCTTATAGACTGCATTTGTAAATCTGTCTGTCTCTTGAGCAGTGTTTCCCCTTAGCGTGGGGGCTGTGAAACCCCCCACCCCTGTCACTAGTAGTGTAAATTTAGCTGTAGGAAAGGTATACACTGTGGTATCCATGGGTGGGGGAGATGCTAGGGTGTAGAAACTGTGAATAGTTCATGGTCAGATCTAACCAGTGACCAGTTAACCTCCGCTGTGGTGCACCTGTTGCCCATGTTGGTGATGACCACATCTAGTAGTTTCCACCCCATGTTAGGGAGGTTGCCACCTGATACAGGGCATAAGAGGTGATACATTCCAGGTAGCACTGGGCCTGGAAGTGAGTACCGGAGTACGTTTCCCAGTTAATGGTATGGTAGTTGACATCGACCAATGCCAGGGTGTGCGTTAGGACTGTCATGTTCTCCACTGTCTCCAGGTAGGTGGAGTGGAGGTCCTTGGTTATGGAGGGTGTTCTGTAGCAGGCCACATTCCACATTGCAGTTGTGGCTAATGTTAGCTGCACATGGATGATCACAGAGGTATCATGCTGCCCCACTAACCTGGAGGAGTAGGTATCCCTGATGAATATGGATACAGCCCCTCCTTGTCTGTCAGTCCATGTTCTGTGGCTAAAATGTGTGGTATGGGTTGTAGTCTGGTAGTGCTAGTGTGCTCTCAGGAGCCTTAAGACAGATTTCAGTTAATGCACAGATGTTGATGTTGTCCATCCTGAGGAGTGCTGTGAGTGCATGCATGTTGTGATTACAACCCCTGGTGTTGAGTAGCATAATCCTCATTGAATCTGCTACTGTGCTGTTTATGGAGCTGGTATTCACCTTTGAGACTCTCCTAAATAGGGCACCATGGGGGCACCAATAGCCTTGGCCAGTATTCCAAAGCCTATAAGGCTGACACATAGGCCTGCATGGTATCATTGCATGCATGTTCCCCATCTGTGCTTGATTTTCATCTCCCCTGTAGGTAACCTACTGGTAAGCAGTAGAAAGCCTTAAACTTATACAAGTCTTCTAGCTTCCAAGATAGGCTTTTGGAGTGACTAAGTATTAGTGTTCTGTATGTTCTTGCTGTACTCAACTGTTTCCTAACTACATGGTGATTTCTCACTGTATATTGTGATCTCAAGGTCTGTTTATTCACATATTATGGCTGTGATGGCCTGCATGTTAGAGGTTCACAGATAGCCTACTACCTATCTGCCCAAGGGCAATTAGAAGCATAGCTACAGTGTGTTGGCCTTCCCCGCACCATTGATGAAGTAAATGAGCCTCTGTCAAGCATAGCCAATAAAGCAATTCCAGGCAGAGTTGCTGGAAGCTGTTGGAGACTGGGGTTGTGGAGGGTGATAGGGGAACTTAGTGATCTAAAGAGGGCACATTAATGTGACAATTCAACACCATTCAATTCCCCCAACAGGTCTTGCAGCTATCAAACTGGACAGGTTCCCCCACCCCCTGGCTGTATGGTTCTGGGACACATGCTCCCAGAGGTGTATAGTCTATTACCCAGTCACACAACAAGGTTTCCCTTGAAGTGTGTCACTGAAGGGCTATGCCTAATGTAGTTAGGAATGTAATGTATTGTCTCACAGATGTTGTTGTTGTATCTTTCGACTTTTCCCGGTTAGGGGTCGCCACAGCGGAACTCCGGTCCGCTAATGATTGGCAGCAGATTTTTATGTACCGAGTTACCAGCC
>NC_056746.1:1009898839-1009908839 GCF_019279795.1 Protopterus annectens | reverse complement strand
TGTTCCCATTAACTACCACCTAGGCAGCAGTCAACATAATGGCAACTGTGTGTATGGGATGCAGCTGGACAGTACTTCCCTTTGATAGTTACGTCACCACAAAAGATAGGTAGTCGTATGTGGCACCCCTAATCATGACAGGGTGCTATCCAGGAATAAAACACTGAAAAAACCAAGAACCAATACCTCCAAAAACAAACGTGGGAAGAAAGCACAACAGCCAAAGTAGAAGTGCTATGTCGTATATTGTCCAGGAATATAGAGATAAATGCTCAGCCATACTCAACACCCATGTGACCCATAATAGATCACATATTTCCTTTAAGGGATATTGCTCATGTGTAGATGGCCTACACTGCCCTTCCCAATCCCTAGCTGCACTATGTAGCATGCAGCCTACCCTGAATAAAGCCATGTCCAACCCAGAGGTGTTGGACATGCTACACTTAACACATCCTGATCCCAAATAAACACATACGTCATGGACATCCACCTTTCTAGTACAAGGATCACAACATGCCTGACAGATCTCTGTCCCATACACTTAACATACTCTTGCCATACTATGCATCCCTGTCCAGCGAAGCTGCACATCACCCTTCTCTGTGACATGGTGTGATGACCGCATGTCAAATATATCAGTAACCATGTGTATCAGTTCTGTGGCACTGCTTGAACTGGTCACTGAAACTTACCTGTCTGTTGCCTACAGCTAGGTAACCTGTCTGCCAAGGCTCATAAATGGCCCAGGACATATAGCCTACTAGATCACTATGACCATACATGCTATAGTTGATATCCAACCCTGCAAAAACCATCAGGCTAGCTATTGTCCCATGTGTTACACATGTGCAACACAGGCAATACATGGCAGGATGCTACACAGCTGTAGAGTGCCATGTAGATGTATATGGCAAAATACATACATGCTTGCAAGTCTGCAGGGTCACAATCATGTCCTTAACGGCTATGTATGACTATATATGTGACATATACACAGCATTAAGGTCAATTGCATTAATGTGAACACATCCAGGCATGTGCTGATAGGTAAAAACACCACTACAGGCAAACATACATGCCCACGTCAAGACAACCTCCACATATTGTATGAGCAATGTCATCACATGACACACACATATATGGTGATAACATCACATCACCAGTAGGTGTCAAATGTGTGTGACTTATACATGTCAGTGGTGTTAGTGTCATGTAGATTTGCAAAGACGTATTTGTAATCTTAATAAATGTGATACACATGTATGTTCAGCTGTACTGCTGTACTTCTCTGTGAGTTACTGTGATCTGCCTCCATCATTATGTCTCACAGGTATGCCACGGAGCAGACTGCCGGCGTACAGCTGCTTGGAGGATGAGGTCCTCATCCCATACCTCCTCAACAACTACATGATGCTCTTCAGCCATGTGCCACAGGATGTACAGCAGCGGGATGCCCTGTGGGAGGAACTCTGCAAGAGGGTAAATTATGTTGGTGGTCACAAATGCACCTATCAGCAGGTGCGCCGACACTGCCCTGACCTGATAAGATGGGCGAAACAATGCGTTAATGCAATTGCCAAGTGACAAGATGCAACAAGTGGGGGGCCACTCACCCAGCCCCCACTCACATGTATCAAGGAGCTACTGGCCAACCTAGGAACACCTGCAGACCTCCATCCACAAGCTTTAGCTGGTATTGTGGTGGGTGTCTCTCAACCACCGAGCCTGGAGTTGCCTGGTAAGTCACTACTGCACATAAAACACAACTATATTTCACATAGTTGCATGTGTTACTGTACAATATGTAATGTAACATCATATGCAAGGCATGTATGCACACATGCCACATACTATAGTCTGCTACTCTATGTATGCACAGATGTGCATACTTTATAGTATAGTGTATTGTACTGTCTTATGTGCTAACATGGACATTGCACCCTGTAGCTATCACACAGGTGTGGATAATGATCTTACTGCTGTGACACTCCTGTTCAGGTACCTCTGGCATTTTGTAGCGACAGCAGCCTGTGTCAGGTGAGATTATTATTATTTACCAGACTTGATAATGCACTGAACATATTAATTGCATGCTATCTGCCATAACACACGTATACATAATTTATGGTGGTCCTGTTAATGGACACTGGTCAGACCTGCAATGCATCACACTGTTTACCTATGTGAAACAATTGAAGAATATATCAAACACCTACACTAAACCTTCCAAACTGTCATTGCCAGATGTGTGGACAACAGTGAATACAATGGTGGAGGTGTGTTCCACTGTAGGGACAGGTACTACATATCAGCATTACACATGTTGGGAATATGAACAGTACTGTATAGAGAGCATATGTGTGCACATACTCTAAATGTGTTGGAGCTGGAGTATGACCGGCCCACAGGATACACCCTTGTGGAGTATACCCTTGCTATGAATGTCACACAATGTCATGTGCTATCAGACATGTCCATGACATGTAGTGGGCTGACTGCATCACTGCTTAACTATCCTGCAAAACATGTCTCACATCCCATACATACCACCCTTTGTTTGCATATCCCTGTCCTCAGTGGATCATATGACATATATGGGTGTATGTTATATGGGATAACACTGACATGTGAAATAAGATGGCCATCACAACCATTGGACTGAACATGTGCACACATGGCCATGGAGGATGGCCAGAGACATGAAGCAACACACACAGTAGAAGTGATGTACATGTGTGTACACCCTCTTGTACATTGGCTCGACACAATACAACTATGGCCTTTGTGTAATGGTGATATTGCATATGTGAAACACTAAACATCATACAGGCCTGTGCACAGCTTGTATAGGCATAACATGAAACCACCACATACCATGTCTTGAAAATCTTGAGTGTGTCACGACATGGAAGCATTCACCTATACAGTATACAAATACATACATGTGTTGCACAACATACACATACATCCATATCAAGCCACAAATACAGTACATTCACCTTGCTGGTGTCAGACATCACTGTCATGCCTGCTCCTCATGTGTGTGAGGTACACAGATGGCATGTGGGACATAGCGTACTGCTAAGTTAGCCATGTTTGGGCATAGTTGCCAGGCTTCAGTAATATGGTTGCAGATGTGCAGGGGTGTCATCCGTATACCCTTCTGTGACCTGTGTCACACATTCCACATTAGGGTTTATTGTGTATACACCTCAGTGACGTGGGTCACATTCCACATTAGATATGTACTGTATGTGAACATAGTCATGGCTATGAACTGTGTCAGTAGCTCACACTGTATAGCAATTGTGAAGCCACATGATGCCCTGCAATGTCCATGCACATCAGCTCAGTGTGCAGTATGTCCCTGCATATTTGTACGGTGGCTAGACAACATTGCATCAGCTGAAGGCCCATGTTAGCATAACACATCCCTGCATTGGGACACCATTACCGTACTGTAGATTGGAAAGGACACCATTGTGTTACACATATGCATGTCATTCAATATGTCAGCAGAAGATATGTCATACTACATGTGATTGGCAAGGTCATACGCCACACGGCAGGCCGGTGTACTGTAAACCTGTGCTGGTCTGTGGCACCATTGCAAAGTAGGGATAGCCGTGTCAAACATATGTGTACAAACATATGCACAATGTTTACACTCATCTCAGGGATAGGCAGAATAATGTTGAACAGACATGCACTGCTTTGGGGGATATATGCAAGCTAGGGCTCAAGCAAACATAGCATGCAGTCGACATACCCTACTGCACATGTCCTCACACACAGGGGTGGTGGCCAACACAAAGCATCAGTGGCAGATGTACAAAGGTCAGCGATGGTCTGTTAACATGTGGTGTATGTTGCACACACTATGGCAGTGCAGTGCAATGGTGCAAAGTGCATGCATTGTGTTGCGGGTATGGGACATAGGCTACTAACACAAATGGTGCAATACAGGTATGTATGCTAACAACCACTATAATTGTGTAAGGTGCATGCTGTCTGCTATAACGAAGCAAAAAAGTCACGAACATCAATCACAGGTTAAAATGCTGACAATGGCACACCACCCAGAATGCAGTAAAACACCATTTTAATCCCAGAGAAACAAAACAGACTGAGCGCTTTCTCCAGGTCTACTGGCTTCTCCAGAGGACTCTGAAGAAGCCAGGTGTTTATGGTGTTTTATCTGTGGATATATTACTATTCAGTGTTTGATGCTGTACCTCGTTTTTTCTTCCGTGATATTCGTGATATTGTTCTTTCTATATTTTGCTGTCTGCTATAACACATGTATGCTTTTGTGTGCAACTCAGGGATGTATGATAACTACCACTATAATTGTCTAAGCTGAAACTATAATTGTCTAAGTTGAATGCCATCTGCCATATCACCTGCATGTGTGTGTGTGTGTGTGTGTGTGTGTGTGTGTGTGTGTGTGTGTGTGTGTGTGTGTGTGTGTGTGTCTGTGTGTGTGTGTCTGTGTGTGTGTGTGTGTGTGTGTGTGTGTGTGTGTGTGTGTGTGTGTGTGTGTGTCTGTGTGTGTGTGTCTGTGTGTGTGTGTGTGTGTGTGTGTGTCTGTCTCTGCCTGTCTGTCTGTGAGTATCTCTGTGTGTCTCCGTCTGTCTGTGTGTGTCTCTGTCTGTCTGTCTGTGTGTGTCTCAGTCTGTCTGTGTGTGTGTCTGTCTGTCTTTCTGTCTGTGTCTCTGTCTGTCTGTCTGTGTCTCTGTCTGTGTGTGCCTGGTATAACTTATAATGTACAGTTCTTGTCTTCCCCTCACAGGTTTAATGTAGATGCATTGCCCTCCTGCGGTCCACCTGATGTTAGTGTCCCCACAGACTCTAGCAGTGATGATGATAGTATGATTGAGGCACAGGCAGGGTTGTCAGGGGCTGAATCTGTGCCATTGGTTGCCATTCCACCTGTCTCCCCCACATCTTCACAGACAGTTTCCCTGCCTGCACATACCCTATCACCACTGGCCATAGGGAAAGGACAGTTGGTGGGTGGCAGCATGGAACAGGGAAGTGTGGTGACTATGGAAGGTGTGCCTACACACCATGATCCCAGTCAACAGACTGGTGATGTCCCACACAGGCATGTGTCCAGTGCTGCTCTTAGGAGGACCACTGACCAACATGCCCCTGCGAGACAAAGCATATCAGCTGGAGTCACCAGACACATGTTTTGGGCTGTAATGGAGGCACAGGCATGTGCTGAATGGCACAACAGAGACTTCAGAGGGCTGCTGTCTGTTCATTAACTGACAACATCCAGGCACTTCCAAATGCTCACCACCATCTTGCAGATGTTTTGGATAGACGATTGGGTGACATGGTGGGAGTTCTTGACTGTGGCATGTCAATCCTCGAGCTTGGAATGTCTGTGCTGGAATATCTGGTTGGAGTGAGGTGTCGGGCACGTGGACGTAGGTTAGCTACATCACCTGTTCAAGGTCTAAGTGAACATGCTACTGCACATGCCCGCTCCCATAGTGGAGGTAGCAGCAACAGTGCAGCTGGTGCTGTGCAGTCCACACCAGGACACAGCAGGCCACGTGCGCATGTCCTGGATGGTCCCAACAGAGACACGATTCCAGTGAACATGTGTCATCAGACGGTACCCAATCTGGACCTCTGCCTAGTAGTGCCCATGCAACCCCTGGCAGGCGCAGGTCACGTGGCCATGGCCGGACACCGTGAACTGTGAAACCTGCCTTGTACAGTCTGCAGCTGTCAATAATACCCCTGTGTAGGCCAGCCACGTGCCAGACCTTTGTGCATGCATACACACACACTGGAAAAAAATGTAGAGCACCTCAACACACACACGCATAACATCCACACACACACCCAATGATATCACAGGCCCTAACACACACACATGATGTCATCCAATGGCACAGCCTAGGCCTCTGGCAAACATTATCACCCTTTGCATATGATGATGCCTGCGCCACATCCCTGTCATCCACACCATCAGTGCAGGGACATGTTCATATGGTCTGATGCACTGGGTGAACATACTAGGTAGACAATTGTAGATTAACATTGTTGGGCGGTGTTGACAGGCAGCAGACATACCATGTATTGCAGTTTTAGAATGCATTTTGTACGTTTGACAGTATGTATCATGTGTAACAACACTAACAGCATGTTGATCTTGACGTTCTGCCTTCCTTTTTCAGGTGTAGTTGCATGTGCCGGGGGATGTTGGTGTTTTTGGGTGTCCCATATGTACATGTTGACTACCTACAGGTCAGTGTGACAATACCTGCATGCACTTTGTAGCTTCCACATCACAGTTATATTCTCCCATGTTTCAATTATGTTTACTGTTCTAATGATCCAAGAGCATGATAGCTGTGTAGTAAGCTACTGTGTTCAGAGCCATTACAGCAATAGTGGGTGACATCACAGGTATAATTACCTGGAGCATGGAGGGGGAAAAGAGTGGTATGCCGGATGACAAGGGTAAAGGCCAGTGGAAATAGTGGCTTCTCATTGGGAAGCAGTAATACCCACTGCCATGACAGCATGCAAACACAGACACACCCACACACTCTGGGATTCACAGACACAGTAACACACACTCTGACACACACACACACAGTTGCCGGTGTTCAGAGGAGAACCCCTGCCTATGTGCATATCATCATTATAGTACTACGCAATTACAAGATGTGCCACAGAGAGTACACATGTACAGGTAGTTGGAATAGCCTAAGATCGAGGACATTGACAGGGATACTACAGTGCAGTGAGTATATGTGGGGAGGGGGGGTCCATCAGTAGGCTATGTAACAACAGGTCATACCCCAGGGTGTACATGTTAACAGGCAGTTAGTATGCCCGTCTACAATTGATGATATCAACAAGGATGCTAGATTGCATTGAGTGGATGGGGTGAGGGGGCATTAACATTTCACTATGGTAAAATACAGCCTCACCCCAGGAACCAGACAGCCATACACACACACACACACACACACACACACACACACACACACACACACACACACACACACACACACACACTGGCATTCACAAAGATATACACCTATGTCACACACATACAGACACTTTACATGTGTGAGGTTTAACCACCTGCCTATGCCTTTCTTTCTACACTTCACTCTGTACTGGTGTCAACAACAGTGTTCAGGAGAGTGATAACATGTGGGATGTATTCCCAACCATACGTGACATATATGGACACACACACCCACATGTGCCAGTACTGTGAATCAAACACCTGCCTATCTCATGATAGGTATTACAGAAGTACATCACTATTGCATCTGGTACAATGCTTACTGACTCTTTCCTTTGACAATTGTGCTGATATATGCACAATATATGCACAGGGGAGGTATTACTGTTACAGGTGTCATGAGGTTTGCCTTCAGTGTCACCCTTACAGCATTCTACATTGTCTGTCTTCCACTTCAATTAACAAAACCTGACCTTAGCAGGTACACAGGTTATTGTAGGACTGGTTGTAACACACCAGTGAGCTGTCCTCAGTAATCATTCATCTGCAAAGAAGCCCCACCACTTAGTAGTCATGTCCAAACATCTGTCCATACCTCATGTACAGCTTACTGTACTTAGAGCATATCACCATATACAGTTGGCAATGTTGAGGCTGTATTGCAACAGCATGATGTACTAAGACAACAGTCACCTTCAGACATCAGACACTGCACACACATGGAATCTACACAAACATCAATACATGTACACATATGCGGTCTACATCAGTACATGCACTAGCAGGTCAAGAGGATACATTCCATACCTTTCCCATGCCATGTGTGAAACATAGCCGAGCATTACACCATAATGGATGTTGTATTCATGTACTGGTCGGACACCACCACTTTCACCGAGTAGCCAAGTGTACATAAATTACAATAGCACATATCAGTGTGACACACACAGCATTATTCCATGTCATGCTCCTACAAACTGTTACTTGACAGTGCCATGGTGAAGCCAGGGCACTGTAATGGTCAACAGTGAGCACATCATATTTGCCACACACACCTCATGTGTACTGGAAGAGTGCCAGCAATGTGCTCTGTTAGAGCAAGGCAGTACACTCATTCAAGCATGTGCGAGGTCTGTGGCTTGTAAACATCTCACCCCAGCATGTACTGGCTATTGTGGTACTAAGGCTAATGTCCAGACAGCATACAGCATGCATGGCTTGCAATTGTTGACATGGGGTATATGTAGGAGCTGTGGCCACACATGGCTGTACATGTCATGAACATATCACCTGTGACTACTCAGGAACATACAGAGCAGAGCTGGATTTCCCTGAGTCTGTCAATACAGGCCTTGTGTAGGTCCTATGGTCCTGTTATTTGGGTATGTTTGTAGGCATTGCATTAGGTGGACATGTCTAAAGACATACATGCCACATGGGGTGTTGTATGATATGATAGGTGTCATGGGTGACCAGTAGAGAGGGATATTACCTCTGTCAACATAGATATCGAACCTTATGTACTGTTAGCATGCTATCTGCCATGTGCATGTGTGTAATGACTGTAGCCACCTGTATGTAGAAAGGAAAATGAAAGCTATGGTAATGTAATTTATGTTGTATGAGTGTGGGATGTACATATCCAGGGCAGGTACGGTTAGGTCATATCCAACCATGAGGGTGTTGTTTACTGGTGTACAGCAACAGTCGTCCGTGTTAATGCTGACAACATCTGAGGGACCCTGGTATGTGTACAACTGAGCTGGTTACAAACAGTGGTATTATTGCATTGCATAACACATTATGCAGCTGTGTCTGTACATGGGTACTTTGCACAGCTGATGTAGGCCTAGGTACAGTCCACCAATCGAGGGTTATCTGGTGGTCTACCATACTATGTCATACCACATATGGATGTGTGTTGGTAGTCTGGGAACAAGGTGGTGGATGTATATGAGGATACAACCTAGAATGCAGCATTTGCCACTGTCACCTGTACCTGACTCATCTGTGATGCGTTATGTCAGAGTAGTGGTCTTTACATGTGAGTAGCCTTTATGAATATGTGTACACCACCACCTGGAATGGTCCATACCACTGTTATGGCCCACATGTCTGGATCTGAGTTATATGGTGGTAGTGCAATTGTGCACTACAGAGCCTTCAGCCAGGTGTTCCTCACTGCACAGATGTCAGTATTCCCCATTGTAGGTTCTACATTGAGCAAATGGATTACTAAAGCCACACATCTAGCACTGGTTAGCATAAGCATCCAATGCAATTGTCATGTAGGTGTCAGGGTGTTACTTCTGTGTGTAGGACATTTGCCTTGGAATGCGGCTATATGGGTAAATGCGACCTAGGTATTATCCACACACACGTGTAACATGGATGCATGTGCTCTGTGTTGAAGGCTTGTCATTCGGTCATGACAGCCCGGAATGACAGACACTGGACAACCTCATAATAACAGCAGGACATTGGCTCATTGTTTTGGTCTAGCAGTTGCCACCCATACCATGACATCACTGCGCATGGCATTAATGTGCTTGGTAGCAAATGCCTCATGTAAGGTGATGGACAGCAGCAGAACTTGTGTATATGACCAATGTGAGATATACTTAGGGTAGCAGTCCTGCTAATAATGACAACTACTAACACAGCCGGGAGAGGTCATCTTGACACCTGCACCTCAGTACCATTACACAAGGTGGCTCACACATTATGCTTGCACATGCCACTGTTCCACGTATAATGCCACTGTCCACAACCTGCTATCAATGTATGCCTTTCAGGGCAGCAAGGTGTGTGACACATGCTGTAGGTAGCATCCACCTGTGCGACCCAGGTAACCTATTGTCTGTCACGTCCACACATGCATGAATGTGTATACATAACATATATATGTCAGTACTTCATGTACATGTATGCATGTGTATCACACAGCACAGACACAGATATATAATTTACAGGCCACATACAGGTATCAGGTAG
>NC_056746.1:1009858839-1009893839 GCF_019279795.1 Protopterus annectens | reverse complement strand
GTATACCATCTGTTGTGTTGGGTTGATGGTCATATCTATGCATGCTGTTATAAGTAATCCTGAATGCTGTTGACTATTACTAAGCCATATCTGTGTTTAAACTGCAACACCATAGGCTGTATGGGTTTGGAGGTCCCGGCAGAACCTCCTGTCCCACTTCAGCTGGCCATGGCACCGGGCACCAGCACATCTGGGGCCCAGCCTTGGACCTCCACCTCTGTTGGCTCTGCACCACCTTCTGGTGGTACCGCCACTGAGGATGGGGCTTGTCCCCCCTGGGAGCAGGTCCAGACAGGAACATGTCCGCTGTCGTACAGTCCCGGACGTGGTGCATAGGGGCTCAATAAGGGGTTTTGAGGCCAGATATGCCAGCTCAAGGGCAGAGTGTCACATTTACAGGGTGAGGCTGCCCCTCCTAGACAGCCCCCAGCACTGCCACCTTTGCAGCTGTTTTGGTGCAGTGGTGGCTGCCCATGGCTGGGGACCTCCGTCCCACTGTTTCCATCTGGGGCTCATGGGCTTGTGACTGCCAAACACCCCTCCCCATCTGAGGTGTATCCCCACATGTGTCATATACCGACCCTGTATGCTGTCTTGTCTGTCATCCTACCCTACCTATCCTCCACGAGCATACCTACTCTCCTTCCCCCACATCCCACTCTCACCCTACGGAAACAAAAGGCCAATCGGTTCCTAGAACAACATTTGCCCCATACATAGCTGTCCATTTCACACATGTCCACTGGACACATGTAACCCTTTTAATATGCATCACAACATACTCCAGTTGTCCTCACCCCTGTCTCTCAGGCACACGATCCTAGTATGCACATGACTCCTAAATGTTCCAGGTACACGTGATGTGGATGACCCCATTGTACACACAACACTACAGGTCCCTCTATGGTTACCCCATTTACCTTTATCATGATGATGATGTTACACACAGCACCTTGCAAGAGTACTGTTCTCACATAATGATTGGACAGGAACTGTTGTGTTAATGTAAATAACATGCACAGAGTGATGTATATGGCCAATGTACAAATGTTTGCGTGTATGAATGACACATGTCTGTCTGAGGGAGTCTTGATATTACATAGGACAACACCACTACATAATACAGGCATTGCTGGTGTTTCCCTTTTCATTCCTTTGTAATGCTTTGTTGTCACATGGGATGTTCCTGATATATCTATATATATGTATGTATCTATATCTGGACATAAACACTCACACATACATCTACATGATGGAATACATTTCCTATACTGTTGAATGACTGCACTGGATGATATGTTTGTGATAAGGTCCGATGTCTGTATATCTGCCATGGCTTAGTGGTAAATCACAATAGCTGTGTGTGCAGGGTCCTGGTTTTGAGCCTTGCAGAGGCCATTTATTTTGTTGCTGGGCAGAACAAGGCCATTGGATATGGAGTGATTAAGGCACATTAAAGCAGTTGTGAGCGGGTGTGCATGGGTTTGCATGGAGCTAAGCAATGCTAACCTCCGGTTACAGTTTCTTACACTCAGTTAGCCTCTACATTGCTTTACCAGTGTAATACTCGCATACTGGCGGCCAAACAGGCTTACACCCACTTGCTCCCGCACTTGCAAATGCACTGCATTTGGTGTTTGCATCTGACACTCACACCCCTGGGTGGGAGTGAGGACTATGATATTACCTTGTGATGCCTATTACATCGGATTACATGCCTACAGTATCGGGAATGGCTGCCCATTAGTCGACAGCATGCCATTCAATTGTACGGAATCCGAGGCCTGTCCAGAGTTTGATTCATATTATTGTTGTGTTCCTCTTACAATCTGCACCAGTCTGGCTAATACATGGGAACTGACACTCTTCAATACAAACAAGTAATTGGGTTTTGGAACCCACATCCTTCAGCCGAGTCATGCTACTGCATACCTAATATTCTATCATCTTTCTAAGGTTGTCAGTGGAATATGTGCTTTCTGTCCCTATCAGACCTCTCATATGATTGGGGAAAATACAAACTGAATCAGGGACATGGCATAACAACATCAGGGACACATTTAAATTATTGGTGCTATTAACCTGACACATTGACAGACTCAGAGCATATGAATTCATACACATTTTCTGAGGTAAATGATGTTTATAACTCTTAATTGTTGTCATTATTCATTACGTGTAATTCACCACCTTTCCTCCAAATGTCACTAGTTTTAGGAGGGATTAAGTGGGACAGAGTTAGAAATTGAGTCAAAATCAGGGACGTCCCTGGAAATCGGGGACAGTTCAGAGGTATGGTCCCTATTTGTTCCCCCAATGGTTTATGTCCTGTCCAGTGGATGTGCTCTTAGGGGTTGAGAGGTATGGGCATCAGCTATGCCCATTTCAGAATATTACTTACATCCTCAGGGCAGTCCTAATATGACTGTGCCAGCCAACACCTGCATGCCTAGGCCCATAATTGCATACCCATAGTTCCCCCACCTGCCACTCCTCTACAGCACTCATCCTTACTGTGGGTGCAGGTGGGGTATAAACACACCACTACACACTGCCCACTCTCCCCGTGTCGGGACACATGTCGTACGTTGTGTTGACCCATGGGTTATCAGGCTTGCACAACCTACTGGTCCATGTACATCTACAGCCTGGTTTGATAAGTCATTACTGGGACTGCCTCCGATGATCATTAATTTTTGGTGTCCCACAAGGGACATTGATGTCTATGTTTCAAGATTAGACCTGGCAGGTCTCTCCCACTGGTAGTATCCTGCCGGTGGTCTGGGAAGCAGTGGTGTGTTTACTTTTATTGTGTGTCTGTATGTCTCACTGGCCTAGCTGGGGGGGTGGGGGGGTTGATGCTACGTGTTACACATTTGTTTATTGGACCCCTCACCCCATAAGCACGGCCTGTGAACATATGTAACTTGTAACTGCTGTATTATATCCTAGCTATATGCATGTGTATATTTACAGTCACATAAATATATATCTATATACATTACTATATACAGATATATCTGTATATGTATGCATACATGTATATTTATATTTTGCTGTGTATATATATATATATATATATATATATATATATATATATATATATATATATATATATATATACATGTAGCAACATATGGGTCTATGGGTGTCTGCATATGTATATATTTATATGTGGGTATTTATCTGTATTCTGTCTCTGTATGTATACATTTATACTACGGAGAGGGAGAGGCTTATCTCTATGTCACTATGGGTAGATATACACACACATACCTCTACATATATACATCTACATCTGGTTATTTCGTTCCTTGCCATATAGATTGCAGTTTGCTGCAGTGGGACTCATAGTGGGTGTGGCTGCTCATTGGGTGACTCCTCTACCCAACGAACACACTAGTTTACATCCCTAGAGCTGTCCATATAGGCCCACATCAGCCAACACCTGCACACCTAGACCCATAAGTAGCTACCCATAGTTCCCCCACCCACACCTCCTCAACAGCACCCATCCTTACTCTGGGTCCTGGTCTGTTCTGGACACACCACTACACGCTGCCCACTCTCCACTTCACGGGGTCCATTTCATACAATTGTCTTGGCCCATGGGTCTTCAGGCTTTCCCACCCTTGTATTCCGAGTATGTATACACCCCAGCCAGAATGTTCGGTCTATCACCTTCTTTTTTGTTGGCAATTTTTGGGGTGTCCTGCAAGGGACGCTCCTGTCTGTATTCCAAGATTATAATTCACGGGTGCACTGTGTTTCCCCTCGGTTGTATACTGCCTGTGGTCTGGGGAGCAGTGGACTCTTTACATTGTTTGTGTGTATGTTTCCCATGTCCGGCTGGGTGGGTGGAAGGTCATGCTACGTGTTTCATGTTTCTTGCTTGGGCCCCTCACTTCCATTGGCATAGCCTCTGAACATAAGTCAATCTTGTGTGCTGTTTCCTATCATAGCTGTATATCACACACACACACACACACACACATACATATATATATATATATATATATATATATATATATAACTATATATATACACACACACACACACACACACACAAACACACATATATATAAATATATATATATATATATATATATATATATATATATATATATATATATATATATATATATATATATATATATATATGTATATATATATATATGTATATATTTTTATATATACATATATGTATATATTTATATATATATATATATATATATATATATATATATATATATATATATATATAGATATATGTCTGTAAAGCAATGCATACCCCACGCAAACGCACTTACACATGCTTACTGGTGTTTATATATGCTTGAACCTGCTTACTAGTGCCTTATTCATTATGACACTGACACTTCACTCCAGTTAATGTTTAATTGATAATTTGCAGGTTATACAGTGGACAGATGTCACAATATGCCCATGTATAGATTACCGATGGTAAATGGTATGTGATGCAGTGGGATTCAGTATGGGAATGCGTGTTCATTAGGCGGTTGCCCTAACCAATACACTATTGCTGTGCTGCTTCATTTGCATATATACCCATATACCCATGGCTCCTGGTTCCCCAAACACACACCCCAATGCCTCCCTAACACTGCAGTCATCCATTCTCCAGCTGGATTTGCGGTGTATCCACACCACTACACATTGGACACTCTCTAGTCTTATAGACCCATCCCATTGGTTGACTCACTCCACGTATCCTCAGAACTCCCAAACGTTTAGTCCACAAACATTGGTGACATGAGCAACCAAAAGAATACTAATCACAATTTTTGGGTTGTCCCACATGGGACACACGTGTTTATGTCAAGTTTAGACTCTATACTTCATTACATCCTTAGTCCTATTAACATGACACTACAATAAATGAATAAGTATGACTAAGTGGTTATGCACACATTACACATGAGAGCCTAATTATGTACGTGTTCTGCGTATTTCTTTTACAAATAGACTGGTTTAGTAATTGGCGTTTCTGTAACAGGCAGATCACAGGAATGATTCCATGTGTGGGAAAGCCCTCACATTTGATTTTTTTCAGCACAGCACTGACTTCGGACATTGTACACACTTTTGCATTTTAGCAGTTTCGTCCCATCCCTCTTCTATTATTCTATCTACTGTCGAGGTTTGTAAGGGCACATTCATGTTATTTATGTCTGCAAATGGAATGAATGTGTTACAGAGAATGTACTTCTACATATTGATGTCTGCATGTGTGTATGCATGTATACTTATAACAAACTCACTGACCTCCAAGGGGTGGTCCAATTAGAACCAACCCATCCAACCCTGGCATGCCTGGCTCCATAATTTCATACCCATAGTTCCTCCACCCCACCCGTGTTCAACATACACGCATACCATCCATTGTCCACTTGCTATCGCAGCCATGACACACCTCCACACATTGCCCTCTCCCGAGCATTAGGGGCCCTACACTTATGTTGTCCCAATGCATGTATTCTCAGGCTCTCCCACCATTTAGTCCTTGAACATACCTGCCCTTGCTTGTGTAATAGTCAGATGGCCAAATGGTCTATCAAGTTTTGGGTAGTCCCACCAGGTACTACCCTCTGTGTGTAAAGTAGACTTAGCAAATCAACAATGTTACTCCCACTGGTAATATCCTGCCTGTGGTGTGAGTAGCAGTGCTTTGCTCACTCCTGCCCAGCTTGATATGACATATGCTGACAGCGCTATATAATACTGGGGTTGCTGTTGATTCCCTTCTCATTCCTTTTGTATGCTTTATTGTTAAGTCGTTCTTTCTTCATTGATATATATATATATATATATATATATATATATATATATATATATATATATATATATATATATATATATATATATATATATCTGTATATACGTATATACATTTCCTATGCTGGGCACTGCTTAAACCTGCGCAAGTGCACTCAGACTTGCTTACTGGTACTTATATGTGTTTACTGCTGCTTATTTGTGCTTACACCTGCTTACTAGTACCTTATTCATTATGACAGTGCCCCTTTGCTTGAATGATATTTAAGTTAAATATCTCATGAGATACTCTTATGTCGGTTTTACAGAAAAACAACATTCATTCCACATGGAAAATGATATGTGCTATTGTTGGGCTAGAACCATGAATGCCTGTTTGTTAGGCTGGATGCTCTGAACACTACACTATTGACATTTACATTGATTCCGCATGTTTTTCTCTATTTGAATGAATATGATGTGTAAGCTACACTCGGCGGAGGGCAGCGATGCACAAACATGCCGCGCTTTGCTTACACCTTCGATATTGCAGCAATTCAAATGTATAATAGGGACACAGGGAATCTAATTGTGAAAGTTCTAGGGACAGGGCTCAACATTCAACTACCAGCTTGTGTGTTTACTACTTTGATTTTATTTCACTGTTCGTGGACACTCTTGTATGCTTAGCATACATTTCGGTATCCACGGACACTGAATTACTGACTTGCTGTTAGGGGCGGGCTCTACTAGTAGGCATAGTAGGTTTTGCAAGTGTTGGGGCATGTTTACACCTCTGTAGAGTACTTGTACATGCCCCCTGCACTCGCACACGTTTCCTGTGCACGTTGAGGGTGCAGCGGTGCCCCCTCATACATATTAATATGGCGCTGCTGCATCATCTGTAGTGAGGACGTTCGGCGCAAGGCTAAAACCGTCCTTGCGCCGAGCTTCTTGAATCCTGGGGTTTGTCAAAACAAATATATCAGTATAGATAGCTTGAAGAAATTTGTTCATCTCATTCCAATATGGTTTTATATTAGTACAGTCATAAACAATATGAGACCAGTCAGCATTAGTGGTCAGATGACATCTCCAACATAACTTGCGGTTTGAAGGGTTCATTTTTGAGAGTTTTTCAGGTGTCCAAAAGGATCTGTGTAGAAATTTCCAATGAAAAATCCTCCAGAATTGTGAATAAGAAGTGTTTGTTTTATCTTCCATTGATAATGATACTTGAAACCCTTTAGTTAGATATTGCCAGTAAGAATCCTTAGGAGCTGTCTTATAGACAAAGTATTATATAGATATGATAATTAATTCTTAACATTGATATTATTATATAGAATTCCAAAAATCCAGTTTATAATTTTTGGTATGGTTTTGAAGGATGAGTTATGTATTATTCTACACAGATCCTTAGTTTATACTTTAACATTCTGAAGAACCAACCAGTCAATAGGGGATAGGCCATAGGCTGACAATATACTTTGTGTGTTCAAAGCTTGTTGGTTCTCAATACATTGCAACCAACAAAATAGGTTATTATTTTCCCATAAACCAAAAATCTCTCTATGTGTTTTATCAGGAAAATCCCTTGTAATAGTAAATGGTATTAAAAATCTATGCCACAGTTTTATATCTAAATTTGTGTTAATGAATCTTCTAAACACATCAAAAATATTGTATATTAGTGTTAGTTTAGTTAATTTTGTTGTACTATACTGTACATTTAAACTTAAATAGTGCCATATCTTGTTGTGACTATATTTTGTGATCAAATATATACAGAAAGGGCTTCATTGTGATGGCTGTGCTATAAACTATAGCATTATATTGTTTAATGAGGATATTTCAAGCAAATTAACAGGAAAAGGTTTTCACATGCATTAATAGTATTTGGCACATTTCAACTTTACACAAAAACTCAGATTGTTCAACTTTTTAGTCAACTAGAAAGGACTATCACTCGGCTCTGTCTAAACTGCATGTTCAGACCTTGAACCACTCCTGTCACAGGGGTTTGTGTAATCGATGAATTGCCTTTTAAGCAGAGGCATTTATTGTATCCATTTATGTTTATTTAACTATGTAGGCACTAATCAAATTACCATTTTCAGACAATGCACGCATTTTAATACTAGAAATGTAGCACAACACAAAAAGTGTAACTCAGGTGGTATCAAGGGCTAAAGCCCTGAATAAGGCCCAGTCAACCCAGGTTTGATTACTGGCTTACCCAACTGTTGGAGCAGCAAGGAGCAGCAAGGAGGTATGGGCATACCCATCTCAGGTGGTAGAGCATTTATCAATGGCACTCCCTTGCGAGAGGCATGGTTCTAAGATGGGAGTTGTTCTCAGACATAATTATCAAGTGTGGGGGATGGGAAAGGGAGTGGATAAGGCATATACAGAACCCCCTTCCTAGGACAGATGCAAAGATCACCAAGCCCCCAGGATACCACTAGGACCTATAGCTGACCCCAGCAATACTGGAGTAAGCCCTGGAGATAGGAAATAAGCTGGTAGACCCAGCATGGACATGGGGCCCTGGGAAATTGGGCCAGTTGAATGATGTCCCAAGGGGAACCAAAAAATAATAAAATACACACAAAGCAGTACAAGAACCTACACATTATGACAGTATGTACAAGTATAACACACAACACAGAGAAAGTTATACTGTTTCAGTGCTGGAACCTGCCCCAGTTTAACACCATAACTCTGAGCTAAATCATTGACACAGAACACAACAATCAAAAAGATGTATGAATATTCACCACTTGAGCACATTTTTGAGATGCCAAACTGTAGTGAGTCCAATGTTTGTGTTCTTCCTTCTAGTGGCCTCTTAGACTGCTGTTTTCAAATCTCTATGATTCCAGGAACACTCTGTCTTTGGCCCACATGCAGTGTTCCTATGCTGGAGTCAGGCATTGTGTCCTCCACCAGTCTACTGTTCAGAGACCAGCAGATCTTCATAAAAAAAATAAAATAACTACAACTATACAGAATTATAAACTTTTCCTTACTTACAGAACATCCTTCGACATCTGAAATAACAGAAAATGGTAGAAAAGAAAAAGGAAGTAAGGCAACCACTGCAGAGGGTCCTCTTAAATATCAAGTAACATGGTGAGCATTTGCACAGCTATTGCAACATACTTTGAGAGCCTTCTTGCAGATATTCCAATTATAACCTAAAAAGAGGAGGCAAAAAATTCAGAAAAGAAGATTCAGGGCAAAATACCCTAATGTAATGTTCCCCAAACAACCCAGTGCTCTGGAGTTACGGTATAAAAATACAGTACTTGTTGAGGGTGTGCACAGATGATCAAATAGCTACAGGACAGACATCCATCATGGGCATTTTCCAAAAGAAGCACTTGAAGCAACCATTGTATACTGAATAAAAGTCATTAACCTTCCTATTGGCAGAAAGCTGTGGAGTATGTCTGACTCAGGCAGAGTTTGTTTGGTACTACAATACTTTTCTTGTGAGAAGCAAACTGGCTTGTCTGTATGTGTAATTGCTGTGATGCAAGGTTTTAGTCTATAGATAAAGCTAGGAGCTGAATGGACTAGCAGACAGAAAACTCAAACACCTCTTTTGGAAGAAAAAAGTACTTAGTCTACAGGAATACCCATTGTCCTTGTAAAGACCAAATAAGGCTCTCTTTATACATGTTTGTCACTCCAACTTTACTAAGCCAGCCAGCTCTGTTGGCACAGAGGGAAAGTCTCTGACAGTGAACCAGGCACCCTGAGTTTGATAAATGGCTCAGGCAGCTGTTGGAGCTGGCATGAAGGAAGATGGAAATTAATAAGGTAGCCTGCTTGTCACTTTTTATGGGGCATGGGAGGAAGATGTGCTGGAAACATGAGCCATTGCTGTGGGGTACATGTGGTGATGCCTTACAGCACAGGAGACACATGAGTGGGACCTTGGTTAGGGGAGGGATATCAAGGTGGCAGAGCAGTCACCCTCTCAGTATCCAGGTGCATGCTCACATGCAGTGCACAAGAAACAAAACAGTAGATCCAAGAGGTCAGGGCATAACTAAGAAAAAAAAGCCTATCACCTACACAAATGATGGCATCACTTCTGGCTCAGTTCAACCTCATCTCCAGTGTAACATATATGCCATACATTTCTCACTCTAGGAGGAATGATAAGGCAAACTGAATAGTAATAGGGAAACCTAATGATCAAAGCTAGAACCTGAACATAAAAAAATCACCAAGCCTAATCAAAGTATATCAGAAATATTGTCTAGAACATGAATTTCAGTTTTGCTAAACCAGCTGGTTCAGTCAGCAGATGTAAGGCAAATTAGTTAATTTGGAGGTCTAAGATGAGGAATCCTTTTTTAATATGTTATTCAGTCTGAGGCAAAGCAGAGCTCAGGTTACCCAAATAGTGAATGTCCAAAACTGCTGAAAATGTTATAATGAATAAATGAGATGTAAGTCGTAAGATCCCAGAAATATGACAAACTTATCCTAAGAACACACTATGGAGGAATATGATATTTTTTCCAGTCTAACATCTAACAAAACCTCCATTTCATCTGTCCAGTCTGTTGATAGAATGAAGCCCTCAGGCAACAAGTCATAATTCCACAGTGCAGGAGTATCCAAAGATTAAAAACAAATGTGCTTATCCATCAGTCTTGTTTAAAAATGTGGGTTCCAATAGTCCAATTCAAGCAAAAACTGTTGAATTTTGGGAAATTTTCTTACACCATTAAAGCGTTTCTGTTGAGGAGGCGTTGGCCCCTGCCCCCCCCCAAATATTGGTGGGTTGTGCCTGACAAACCACTGCTGCTTACATATACTAGCTCTAAGCTGTTACACCACAGAGAGTGGTGAAACCTTTACGATACCAAAGTTTTGGACTTGGTGATCTTTTGATTACATCTGCACTTGTAGTTCTGCTATTCCAAGTATTATATTTACAGTCCCTGGAATTTCAGTAGGCATCTACGAAATTGTCTCTAGGGAGCCTAAGATTATCAGAGCCTGAAAAAAAGCTCTTCTGGTCCATGAAAAGGTGACAAGGATGGGTCTTGGACTTTCCACTGAGAAATTTTGGCAGTTAACCTCATAGGGTTAAGGCTACATGATCTTAATGAACTTCATCATGTAGTCCTTGCTTTGAGTCTCTCACTTTCCATTGCAAACTGTGTGTAATTCAGAACAAATCTCTTATACATAGGTTCATAGGTTCATAGGTTCATAGTCTGGTACTAGGCTATTGGCCCTAGGGCCTATACAAGCCTAGCCATAACAATTCCATGGCTATTTCTTCCCACAGTTTACTTCCCTGGAACCCTGTCTAGCAGGGCAAATATAGGTTCATAGATTGGTACATTTCTCTTTCTTTCAAGTCACACGGGTTACCCTTGAAGGCACACACTTGTGAAGACACACACTTGTGTTAAATGGGCTAGTTGACCATTAAATAAATAAAGTAATACATTAAATAAATAAAGATAGAAAATTACCTCCACTGGAATATAACAGACCAGCAACAGTTAATTGAATGCATTCAGGGGTCATTTTTCCTAGCTTATGGAGACGGTGTCTATTACTCACTGACCTCTTCCATACTGCAAGGAGTAAAACTTGAAGTACAGTATGGTGGTTTTCCAGCATGAGGGTACAAGTGAACTTAATATGCAGAAATAGTGGTGCAAAAAAAAAGCCAGCAAATAAATAAACTGACTGATGGACATCTGACTCACGGAGCAACTACCAGGAATACACAGTGAAGTAGATGAAGTACATGAACCCAAAAAAGATTTAGGTATATTGTTGAAAAGAACTAAAAGTATAAGATTTGGCTAGAAGCAAAGAGAGAGGAGGAGACAGACAACATCTAAGAGATATGACAACATGCCGCTATAACAAGGCAGCTTGTTGGCAGTGTACCTGTAGAGGGGAGGAACAAACACATCAAAATATTTCAGCCTGCAAAAGCAGAATCAGTAAAAGAAAACGATGTATATACGGTAGTACAACAAAGAGGCTGGTGGTGCAGTGGTTAATGTGCTGCCTAACAGCTACAAGTTCTCCAGTTCAATTCTCAGTGGGGGTGCCTTCTGTGTGGAGTCTGCATGCCCTCCTTGTGTTCATGTTGGTTTCCTCTGGGGCGTTCCTATTACATTATCAAAATCATGAAACATCAAACACTACAAGATCAAACTTGTACATTCAATGTTCCATAATTTCAAATACACAAATAAATAAATAAAAACATAAATCAACTGTTATGAGCAGGGAGGCAACCCCCCCCCCCACTCTTTAAATATACCAACTCCGAGATCGCACTATAGTGCGGAAAGGGAATATTTCCCCTTACTGCAACAGCAACTGTAGTGCGATCTTGGAGTTGGTATATCTAAAGAGCAGTGGGTGTGGGAGGTGCAGAAGGGCTTGTCCCCCCCCCCGCTTACAACAGTTATTTAACTGTTCACCTTTTTTTTTTTTTTGTTCGAATTGCTGAAACTTTGATTAACTGTGTTTGATGTTTACAGTTTCGAAGTTTCAGCAATTCGATAACGTAATAGGAACCTTCCTCTGGGTACTCCAGTTTTCTCCCATATTCCAAAGACATGCATCTGGAGAGTTTCTCCCTGGGCCTCCACTGAAAATAGGTTCTGTCCTAGTCAGAATTTCCTGGTCAACAAATGTCAAATAAATAAAATAAATAAAAAGTGACTAGCAGACCTAGAGAGAAAAGAATCATTCTTCAAGATTGTGTATTCTGATGGAAGTATTGAAAATGCACCACTTGAGCTGAGTTCTAACTTCTCTGACAAACTAAAATGGAAGACCTCTGAAATAGAGAATTCTAAGCAGTATCTGGGGGTGAGGGGGATATATTGTAGCAACAATAAATATTTCAATAGGAAGGGTAAAGACGGAGAAACAGTAGCAAGTCAAAGTTCTAAACTGATTTCTGTCAGTACAAAAACAGAAAAATCTAACTCCAGGCAACACACATGTAAATAAGGAGAACATAAGATTGATCATAAATTCCTTTTTGATATCCCCTTAGGGGGATCTAGGGAATAAATAGAAACTGAGCGAGCAGTGCTCAGTCACACTGAGACAAAGAAAGAACAACACTGAGAGGGTGGTGTTACATCATTCTTAGGTAGACAGTCCCCCAGATTTACTAATCTTCCATGCAGGACTAGCTTAGTCCTGCACAGAAGTGGCTGTTTAGGAGCAGGACAGCAGTGCGCCATGCATATTAATGAAGGTGCGCTGCCTGAGCTCCAAATCTTACATGGAGAATGTAAGAGTGCAGGGGGTGTGTCTGAGAGCAGAGCTCCCAGAATATACATGCCCTTGCAATGAAGAACAGCAGAAATCCCTAAAAGAATGAGCAAGACTGCTCATAGGTGTCCGCATACCCCCAGTAACATCCCCACGTGTACAAGAGCAATAGTAAACACAAGCAATATAAAGATCCTTTTTTTTTTTTTTTTTTATGAAACAGATTAAATTTAACCATAGATGCACAGGTTTGCCCATTGCTTAGCTACAGATAATGCAGCTTAAATGGCAGAAGAGGATAAAAAGGAAGATATATGCAAATGATGCAGTATAGCAATAGTGTAGTGGGCAGAGCATTTGCCGTACGAGCAGTCATTCCCGGTTTGAATCCCACTGCAGCACATTCCATTTTCCATGTCAAATCACATCATGACCAATATTTTTGGTTGCATAACCTACTAAATAGCATATATTTGTGAACTGGAGTACTGCATTAAATGTAGATGTGAGGTGTCAGTGTCATAATGTTGCAAAGTCCACAAATAATCACATATGCCCCATACAGTATATGTACACAGGAATCAGGGATACAAATGGAAGCTAAAATGTAAAATGAGTGATAACTCCATGCAGCTTCCAAATCTCCCACCTTCCCAAGAACCATTACACAATGCTATCTAAATTAGTGCAGTGGTAAATGGGAGTAAGCACTAGTAAGCAGGTGTAAGCACTATTAAGCAGTAGTAAGTGGGAGTAAGCATATGAAAGCACTAGTAAGTGGGTTTAAGCCCATTTGCATGGGGGTAAGCAATGCACACACATGTTAAGCAATATTGAAGTTAACTCTCTGTAAGCGCCATTAACCAGAGGTTAGCAGTGCTTACCCTCGTACAAACCTGCACAAACCAGCTTACAACTGCTTAAAAGTGCCTTAATCACTCTGTATCCAAAAGCCCTTGTTCTGCCCAGCAACAAAATAAACAGCCTTGCAGAACTTGAACCCAGGGCCCTATACACTATAGTAACAGTAGTTAACCATCAAGCCATCACAGCAATGCATAAGAATGAGTTATCACCAAACAAATCCTCATGATAGTAAAATCAAATTGAACATGTGAAAGGAATCAGTATACAGTTATATGTTCAATAACCTACTACATAACATAAATATGTGAACTGGGGTACAGAATTAAGCCCAGATGTGAGGTGTAATTGTAATAGAGTGTTGAAGTCCCCTATTACGCACAAGGACCCCATACAGTGTATGTACACATGAATCATGGATACCAGACATATATATATAAGATGCAATGAATAATAAATCAATGCCAAAAAGCAAATAT
The DNA here is from genome assembly GCF_019279795.1 of Protopterus annectens. Classification (NCBI taxonomy): domain Eukaryota; kingdom Metazoa; phylum Chordata; order Ceratodontiformes; family Protopteridae; genus Protopterus; species Protopterus annectens. The sequence continues at coordinate 1,009,879,434 of NC_056746.1, read as the reverse complement.
AATGCTAAGTAAATATTAAGCAATGCTAAGCATTCCACAGGCCAGCTTAGTTGGTGTAAGCAGTGTGTAGGCCAACTAACTCAATTTGCCCAGTGGTATACCCTTTAAACAATACCAACCTTAGGTAAGCAGGTTTGCCCATAGCTTAGCCTTTTCAAAACCGGCCAATCACTGCAAAGTGTGGGAATTCAGCCCTACTTAAACCCAACAGGAGGGAATACATTTCATAACTGGTTGTAGCTTCCCCTTGCAGGCACTATAGCAGAAAGGGGAGAGGGAGTGCGCTTTTGGGCTCAGCACTGGGGCATCCAGGATTCCAGAGTCACGGCAGGACTCCTTGTCAAATACCATGAGCAGAGACTACTGCAGGGCCAGTACCAGGGTTCCCAATATAAGGTGGAAGCCTGGGACATTCTCACCCGTGACCTCACCTGTGCCACTGGCATACCCCGAACTGATGAGCAGGTCAGGCATCACTATGCCGACCTGAAGCAGCATAAGGGGCATCTCTTGGATCAGTGGATCCAAGAGGCTAGGACGGCAGGGGTTGTCCCAGCTGTGTGTAAGTATCACTCCACTACCTGTTTAATAATTGCCAGCTCATGTATATTATGTATAGGTATGGCTAAATATTACTTTTATGTCCTTCACAGTGGCAAGTGAGCGGGCCGCGAACCATGAGGTCCATGGATGTCGCCTGCAGAGTTTGCAACGCGAGGCAGGTTAGTAATACTCTTGCATGTACTGTCATAGGAAATAAATCTGAAAGCATTAGTAAGTTAATTGCCAGTATAAAACCTTTATTGTTTAAGGCAAGTACTGCATACACCAGAGAATATGGCAGGAAGAGTCTCATACAGTTTGTATGTAAATAAAAGCATAATAGCCTGACAATAAAGGTCTAACTGGTGGACTGCATGTGTATACTCTGTTATCATATGGTAATGTAGATTTTCAATCACCTAATAATACTATTGTATTAGGCACTGTTACCCACACTGTGCAACATAAATAGAATGTGTAGGAATGTCTGTATATGATTGGTGTAATCCCCAGAGATCATTTAGTACAACTGAGAGAGACATAGACAGAAAACAGTGAAAAGACAGACAACAAAATCTGAATAGCACACGCAACTGAAATGTGAACTCTTGTATTTTTTAGCACACACAGCCATGGCTCTAATCCTGGGAGTGGTAGAAGTCTGCATGTACTCTGCATGCATAATCATACCCCACAACTGTACAGATTTGTCCAGAATGTCCAGTAAATTGGCCCATATCTGCTGCCTGTCACTCTGTTCTCTTGGGAAATCCCAGACATATAGGCAGCAAACAAGAAATACAAACGATTGTCACACATCTACAAGAACAAACCTGTCACGCTAACAACTCCCCAAACTGTTATGAAATTAATAAGCCAATCATGTCCTATCTACACCCCCATGTTGTCAAGCTGTGACCAGAGTGTGTACAGTAACAGAGTGAGATGTATGTGCATAATACTAATGTGAAATCTGGTACTTTGTGTGGCAACATTCAGGAAGTGCTAACAAACATTGCTCTGACAGATACATTGGATATGAACACTGTGCTGAGAAATAAAAGCTTGATACCCTGTACTGGTACTGTTTACTCTGGTACTGTATGGAATTGTGAGTGTTGCAGTTGCTCTGAATAATAAGGTATCACTGATCACTGTCACCCACACTTTGCTACATAATATAACTGTGTAGGAAATCCTGTATAAGAGTGCTGTAAGTCACTAAAGGTTGAAGAGGGCACTAGTCAACATATGTCCTGGTTCACCTGCATGTGGTCAAGATATGGGCAGAGTCTGTGCAAAAAGAGTTGGACAAGTATGTGCATAACATCAACCAGGAATCTAGGAGTATGTGTAGAAACAGTTAGTTAGTGTTAACAAACAATTCCTCCACAGGTATACCAGGTAACAGGTGTATACTGCAGGTAAAACCAGTTAATGTATAAAGATGTTGACAGTCATATCACTGTCCAAACTAAGGCAATAGGGTAGTGTAGTAATACTTGTAAATTACAGATAACAGCACTGACTATGAAAGTAATGAGAACTACAGGAATATACTAGTTGTTAATTGACATCTTCCCCCCCCCCCACCACCATATCTCCAAGAATACACTAAATACCCACCTCAACTGGTACATGATGACTCCACTGTTATGTTGGGACATATGTTCTATTGGTTGATAATTATTTAAATCTGTTTCTATGCATGTGTTATGTTGAAATACTCCAACATTGGTGGCATGGTTCCATCAATGTACCTGCAAGCTGTTGTTATTACCCCTGTGGTTCCATATATGCATGTGTTCCGTTTGCTATGCAACTGTTCCATGTCAGGTGTCTGGGTTAATGGGAATATCTATGCATACTATTATACCTAACCCTGGAATGTGTTGACTATTACTAACCCAAATATGTTGATACACCATAAACACCATAGCATGTATGGGAATGCCACATGTCCCACCACAGCTGGCCGTGGCACTGGGCACCAGCGCATCTGAGGCCCAACCCAGGACCTCCTTGTCTGTTGGTCCTGTACCACCTTTGGGTGGAACTGCCTCAGGAGATGGGGCTCACCCCCCCGGGAGTGGGTGCAGACAGGAAGCTGTCACCCATTGCCAGGTCTGGGTCATGATGCATAGAGAGCTCAATCAGCAGTTTGGAGATCTTCTACACCAGCTCGAGAGCCACGTGCCATGACTAGAGGGTCAGCCTGGCTCTCTGACTCAGCCACAGCACAGCCACCTTTTGGGCTCTGAAGGTGCAGTGGTGACTGCCCATGGGTGGGGATCTCAGTCCCACTGTTTCCACGAAGAGCTCTTGGGCTTCCGATTTCCCAACACCCCTCCCCATCAAGGTGTTTACCCCCACATGTGTCATATACTGCCCCTGTATGCATCTTGTTTGTCGCATCTGTTAACCTACCCAACCTACCTCCAGAATATACCTTCTATCCCTCCCCAACATCCCACTCTCACCTGAAAACAAAAAAAGGGCAATCTGTTCCGAAAAAAAAAAAACCTAGCCCCATACATAGCTGTCCATTTCACACACATGTCCACTGGACAGATGTAATCTGGTCTAATTGGCATCACAAAATATTATTGTTCTCACCCCTCTCTCAGGGGTTTGAGTGTCCAACTCTACCTCCAAAGTCAGTGTATATGCACAGCTGTTGCTGTAGAAGAAATGGGCAGCTATGGACCTTCCCTACACTCTCCTGCACATCCCTAGCTATTTTCCCCACTGTCTTTCCCTCTTTGTTCCCCTTTTTCACCACTTTCCTATCAACCCTGTTTTTTCTTTTCTTTTAAAGAAATTAACAAGGCGGTAAGTGGGAGTAAGCACTTTTAAGCAGCAGTAAGCGGGTTTAAGCTTGTTTGCATGGGGGTAAGTAATGCCTACACAGGTTACGCAATTGAGAAGCTGAGTATAAGAAACTGTAACCAGAAGTTAGCAGTGCTTACCTCCATGCAAACCCGTGCAAACCTACTTACAACTGATTAAAAGTGCCTTAATGACTCTGTATTCAATGGCCCTTGTTCTTCCCAGCAACTAAATAAACAGCCTTTGCAATGCGCAAACCCAGGACCCTGCACACCATAGCCAAAGCGATTTACCACTAAACCATATCAGATACATATAACCCTGATTTGTTCATAAACATATCATCCAGCCCAGTCATTCAACAGTACAGGAAATGTATTTCAACATGTAGATGTATGTGTGTGTGTGTGTGTGTGTGTGTGTGTATATTAATATCTAAATAGATATAACATCTCTCTCTCTCTCTCTCTCTCTATATATATATATATATATATATATATATATATATATATATATAAATATATACACATATATATATCTATCTATATATATATATATATATATATATATATATATATATATATATATAAACATATATACATACATAGGCATACATCTATAGATATATATGTCTATATCTATATGTCTATATATATATATATATATATATATATATATATATATATATATATATATATATATCAGCATAAATGTACATCTATATATGCATATACAGACATACATCTGTAGATATAAAAGGCAACATAACAAAAATATATATGTCCACATGCCCATTAATGGGATTGAGTGGGCCCAAACAACATACGTCTTGTACATGTAGATATCCCCATCCACAGCCAAACACATCTGCTCTGCAATACAATAGCAACTGTTGCAGATCGCATAACCAGGACCTGACACAACATGGGCACAAGATGTTATAGTACTCCATCCCACCTGCATGATGTCAGGCTGGTATCAGTGACATATCATGCAGTACAGTCTGGCTACCATAGGGAATGCACAATGTGGAAGCAATCAACATTCCTAGGATAAATATGCACAGACACATATATACAGATACAGATATATATATATATATATATATATATATATATATATATATATATATGTAACTACACATGCACACACACAGATGTGTATAAGAAGATACATATGTAGAAGGTGCACACAATACAGAACAGCCACTATGCCTACTGTTGCCACCTCACCAACTGGACACTGTATGAACCACCCATACAAATGACAATTGTTGCCTGCAACATATACCCACAGAGAGGTCAAAGGATATAACACCAGACACAGGTTTGCATACATGGGAAAGCTTTATTTGTGTACTATTACAGTTGTATATGTCATCTCATATAGCTGTTTAGACACTGACATACATACTAACAAAGTAATGCATCTGTGAAACAGTTATATTAATACAGCAGTCTGGAAAGGTTTACATATGTTCCTGTCCAGGCCGAGGCCTTCAAGTAGTACAATAGTAAAGACAGACTGGGCCACAGGATACCAATCAATCAACAATAAGTAACGCAGATGTATAGTCCAGCAGCCTCTATCTACACTCTGTACACAATCCCTAGAGGATAAAGACCTCAGTTGACACAATGGGATGTATCTGTTACATAAAAAGACATAACTGACACCATCACAAACACACTGACAAACAGAACAGTTTCTATGGCAGGAAGCAGTAGGCCTGCATTTACCCATGGTGAATTGTATGGTGATGTACATCCAGATACCTTAATGCAGCTTACCCATGATACCCCCACATGTTGTAACAGCCTAGGTTAGTTATGGTGCATCCCCCCTAGACTAAATAATACAGGGATATATACTACTGTTACATACACTGGCCTCAGGAGTGCATAAGGGCACACATGTATTGTGTAGGTGAAGCCCGCACACACACACACACACATATATATATATATATATATATATATATATATATATATATATATATATATATATATATATATATATCTACATGTATGTCCACAAATATAAAGATATCCATGTGTAAACATATATATGAACACATATATACAACATCGTATATATCTACACATATATAGATATATACCTATATGCACGTCTACATATATACAAACACACACACAAACATATATGTATGTAAATACATGTCCCCTATATTACTACCACAGTGCTGCATGCTATGTGTGAGTAAACAGCACACATAGCAATGCACACAGATATCTACAGCTGTTAGTGTGTGCAACATGGATGGGTGTGTCACATATTAACCCCTTGTTAGGACCACATTGCCCGTGTCTGTGAAATATGGAATGGGAATATGGGGAAGTATGGCAGGTATAGTTGTGGAGGTGGTCAGGGTTGGTAGATATAGAGGACAGCCTACAGGGGTGGTATGTGACACGTGGTGGGTAAACACCCTGCAGGGTGTGTGCGGTCTGTAATGTGGATGCCCCATGGGCAACACAATATGGACATAATGGGAACGAGCCTCCCACTCACTGCTACTCACAACAGCAGTCCACATCCTGAAGGTTCTTGGCCTGGAGGCTGAGCAGGAGGAGCATTTGGGACCTGTGAATGTGTACTGGATGCCTCAAGGTGATGTAGCACATTCCACATGTGTCTGTGGAGCCCATTATGGAACAGACGCTGGACCTGACCTCAGGGGACAGGAACATGTCTGTGTGTGCCCCCGGGGGGGACAACATCCCCTGAGTTGGTTCCACCTGATGGTATTGCTGGACCAGTACATGAAGAGGCCCCAGGGTGGGTCACACATGCAATGTGGCCTGGTAACATGGGAAGATGAGTTTGGGGAGGTGGTTCTGCTGGCCAGTAGTACATATACATGCTACTGTGTTACTGTTATAGAACATATGTCGATAGGAATAGTCTACACAATCCCAGAACATGTTCAACAGCATGCATAGATAACCCCAGTAACACAGAATGTCAGATCTGGAGCAAAGACATAGCAAGCATGCCACAGACATATATAGAACCATTGTGGCCGTAACAATGACATGCAGGTGAATAGTCTGTAACAGGCCAGCAACGATAGTTTCCACACAGGGAACATGGCTACAAACACATTGCACAAAGCATGGTATGGTACAATATCTGCCCCACAGGTAGGTATGCTGTAGCCATCCCTATTGAGTTGTGTGTACAGTTTGTTGTCAGTGATATGGTGGGGGGTAACAGTGATGTGTATTAAGAACTATGGTAACCTTGCTGCATGACTTGCTCACACCTGTGTCCATCTTTATTTATTTCAGGCACAATGTCCCATGGAAGGCTGCCAGCATACATAGCAGCTGAAAATGACATTCTGCTGAATGACCTCATACAACACTATGCAGTCTTGTTTGGCCGGGCCGCCCATGATCAGCAAGAGCGGACTGCCCTGTGGAAGGACCTAGTCAACAGGGTCAATGATGTCGGACTGCACAACTGCAGTTATGAGCAGGTCCGGCATCATTGTTCTGACCTGCTTTGCAATGCCCGTCAGTGTTCTGCTGCAGTCTGGGGGGATCACCTTGCCATGGGGGGCTATGCCATCCCCCCGACACATGGGGAGGAGCTTCTAGCCAGCCTCGTGGCACCTGCCCATCTGCACAGCCACCAACCACCAGACACCTTTGGGGAGGTGGGTGCCACCCACACACCAGCCGAGGAGCGTGCAGGTAAGAGCACAGGGCCCATCAGTAGACCACTGTTGCGTATACATCTGGATAGGTACAGGTAGGTCATGGATATCTGACATTTCATAGATATATTTTGTTGCTGCATAGTACTGATAAACAGATGTGCATATGTGGTAGTATTGTGGACATGTACTGTTGATGTATTGTAATACTGCACTCACCCTGTAGCAATGCCACTTTGCATCTCTCATGCTCTTATGTAAGTCCCTCCGGTATACTACAAAGGCAGCAGCCTGTAGCTGGTGAGTATGGTTTATGTAGATGCTTGCCAATACACCAGGCATGTAATGGTGATGGTATATTCCATGCACACATCTAACACACCTACCCAGAATGCATGCTGTACATGTGCACGTATTGTTGCTGTTAAATGCATGGCATCACAGAGGTGACCATGATGGGGTATTGGAAGGGTATGTCAGACACCTGCATGATAACTAACATCCTGTCATTGCCGAATGTGTCCACAGGGAGCAACATAATAGTTAGATACATGGCCTACAGTTGGGACATGTTTGGAACAACACCCATATACAGTGCAACAACAGTGTATATACCTGTAGGACAATGGCAACTGTTGCAGAGTTACACTATGGCATAAGGCATTACTGTGGTCCACATTATCAGCTGTGACTAGGCTGTAACATGTGGTGTTCAGTGTATGGGACACTGCAAAGTGACACATGTGTAGGGCTTACTTGTCATGCATCTGCAAAAAGGCTGAAGGAGGGGGGGGGTTGTCAGCATGACACACCAGTGCACTGCAGCAGAGATTCTAAGGATGCTAAGAATGGCTGTATCTGCAAATAGTCAGGTGCAGAAACTGTGGCAGATGTAAACCTACCCCCACAGCAATAGTGACGACAGTGTGTGAACACCAAGGGATGTGCACATGAGTAGACCTTGCAATCATGCAGATTAGGGGGACATGTGTAAGGCAGACTGAACATACACTGGCAAATACAGATAGCCCATGCTAGTATACCCCTGCCAGGAGTAGTGACTGCTGTAGTGCACCTAATAGGTGTGACAAACAGTCATGATAAGGGTGTGCACACATATGACCACAGGGATTGTATACATTGTGGTCAGCATCCACACACCTAACACATTCTGTAGACACTGCATATGAAATTACAGGACATATGTCACATATCGGGCTCATGTACTGTTAGGATATGCAGTGATGTGGTCCCATGGCAGATCAAGGATGGCTGCATCATATCAATAAGGGTGTGTACACACCTGCATGAGACACCTGCACTGCATGCTGTATTTTTTTACTATTGCTATATACAGGTGGGGGGGTCATATTGTACCCATTCCCAACAGCAGGGATACGACCAGAGAGGTACCTGTGTGTGGTGTTTGGGTGAGTTGGGTGCATGTGTGCTATGGACACTACTTGCATCTGATGCACAGATATGCATGGGGCATTCCGGTTATGCTGGCATGTGCAGGTACATCAGCTGTTTCCCAATACATCAGTCCTACCACCTTTGTGATCTGCAAGTGTTCGGGCAGATGACACCGGTATATCCTACTACAGGCCCAGATAATGTGATGCATACCTGTATGTACAATTCCAAGGGTGTGTCCATTTCACAGTTACATATTATATACTGTATGTCTGGGTGTACTTTCCCTGTGTACTGCTTGTATATCTAGCCCAACAGCCATGCCATTTCAGTCTTTCAGATGGTGACACATATTACCACTATACATTTACAATGGCTTACTGCTAGCATGTGTTATACTGGTGGGAATTGTCTTTGGCACTGCAGTTGTGAGGACTTGGCCGTCATCAGCAGTACTGGTCAATGTCTACCAAGTCATACCTTAACATGCATACATACTGACCACTCTCACAAAATACGAAACACATACCAACCTAACACAGACATACCTGCATATTGTACAAATGCTACAATCTATCCTGCTACCTTGGCCACCTCTGGGCATCTGAGCTCCACTGGTATTATATCTACACATACATGTTACTACATTTCTACATAGGATTTGGGGGGGCACACCTGACTATTACGTGTGTACATCGGGTTGGAGGGGCACACCAGACCATTACTACATTTCTAAATAGGATTGGGGGGCACACCTGACTGTTACTACATTTCTATGTAGGGTTGGGGGGGGCACACCTGACTGTTTCTACATTTCTACACAGGATTGGGGGAAGGGGGCACACCTGACTGTTACTACATTTCTACGTGGGATTGGGGGAGGGGGTACACCTGACTGTTTTTAAATTTCTACACAGAATTGGGGGGGCACACCTGACTGTTACTACATTTCTACACTGGATTGGGGGAGGGGGCACACCTGACTGTTTCTACATTTCTACACAGGATTGGGGGCACACACCTGGCTGTTACTACATTTCTACATAGGATGGGGGGGCACATCTGACTGTTTCTAAATTTCCACACAGGATTGGGGGGCACACCTGACTATTTCTACATTTCTACACAGGATTGGGGGGCAAACCTGACTTTTTCTACATTTCTACATAGGATTTGGGGGGGTACACCTGACACTTGTACACATTTGCTATGACTGTACTGGTATGTCAGGTACTTCATTTAATTCTGTATTCTAGCCTATCTTGCTGACTAGAGGCATATCAGTGTATTACACGTCTTAGGTTTGATTGTCCTACATATTAGTTTCTGACTTCCTACCCTTCAGAACTAACATTCCACTGCCTGACCTGATGTCTGTGTAGGCCTTGTGGGGGAGGTTACCCATAGCTATCATTCAGAGGCCTTTGTTTGTGTTTGTCTACATTTGTCCTGCTGGCTGAGACTGTTTTTGGGTATGTGAACCTCCCTGACTGGCATGTGTGAGTCATATGGACACACATGTGGCCCAGCACTTTTCCAGCAGTGGGTTTTGTTGTCATGTGCAGTACTGGCTACTATGGTAACACCAGTATTTGTTACAGATCTCATGGTGTCACTATAGGTATCTACTATCTGCTGGCATACCATTCAGCCACCCGATTCCCTTGCATACTCACATCCATACCATAGAAACAAGTAACAACACATACTACTCCAATCTGCAATTGGTAATGTGAGTGACTTACCTTGTGGGTGTGCCAGTATTGAGGATGGTGCTGGGGGCTGCCTATGTTGGATGCACATAGTACACTCCCTGTACATGGTTGAGCAGAGGTAGTGTCATGTTTGGCACCCCTTTTACTGTATGTGCCAGTCAGAGAGAGAGGTGTCATTTCCTGGGTCCCTACTGTGTCAGTGTATGTGCTATGCATTGCCTCTTTGCCAAGGCCAGGGCATACTGGGCACGTCTCTAACTGCCTACTGGGGCAGGCTCAGGTTGTTCCTCCTCCAAGTCACTCTGTGCCTGTGCAGGCCCTGACATTGGTGGGGGGCTGTGTGGCCCTGCCCTGTGCTGTTCCTGCTGCAGCTGTTTACAAAGGATCATATTGTGTAGCATGGCACATACGATAACAAATTGGGTACATGTAGCTGGTGAATACTGCAAGGCTCCTCCGGATGTGTCCAAGCACTGGAACTGTGACTTGAGCATCCCAAACACACGCTCTATTATGATTCTGCTCTGTGTGTGTGCCTCATTATGGAGTTCTTGTTTGTGTGTGTGTGCATTTCTGATGGGTGTCATCAGCCACGGCTCCAGTGCATAACCAGCATACCCCACTAGGTGACCGTAAGGGATATCCCCACTGGCAAATCTCTGGTACAGCTGCGTCAGATACCACATGTGGGAATCATGATAGCTTCCAGGGCAGCCAGCACACATATTCATTATAATGCCCTGGGCATCACACACGACCTGGCAGTTGATGGAGGGGAAGCCCTTGTGGTTGATGTAGACCCTACCCCGTTCACTGGGTGGTGCTTTGATGCATATGTGCATGCAGTCTATAGCATGCACCACCTCAGGGTATTCTGCTATTTGGTGGAAGAGACACATATTGCTGGCCAACACCTCATGGGTGTTGAGGAAATATACGTGCTCACTGGCATGTGCTGACATGGCATCCAGGAAATGGTGGAATACCCTGGATGCTGATGCCTGTGAGATCCCTATGATATCCCCAGTTTGGCTTTGGGAGGTACCTGTGGCTGGTATTGCTAGGCCTACACATACCTTGGTATCCACTGGGTTGGGTTCCCCTCTGTTAGTTCTGTGTGTAAAGGCGTGGCCAGCACAGCTCAACAATTTGCTGTAGTAGGTCCCTGTCCACCCTGTAGTGCTGCACTATCTCCAGCTCATATAGTCCCTGGTAGGTTACCCTGGGTCTGTACACCCTTCTCCGGCTCCTCACTGTGGGTTGGTCAACAGCATTCTTATCCACACCATCCTCAGCCTCTTCCACATGTTGATGTCTGATAGCTGCTGCAACGCCTATCATTTTGTTGTTTTTGTTTGTTAAAAGTTCCACGCTTGTATACACCGGTGGTGTAGAGTATGTGGGAAAAGCCAGAGGGAAAGGTGATTGCATAGTTTATAGTAGTGTTCTGGGCTGGGCTGAGCTGCTACCTATGTAATTGGCTGATTCTGATACATTTCACCTGGCAGCTGTGCTAGTTCTCCTAGATTACCTTCCTACTGCTGCTTTCCCTTCCCATTGCCTTCTTGTTTAAGCCCCGGGGGCATGCCCGGCAAACATAGTGCTGAAATGTGCACAGAGCTGCTATTTCCTGGTTTACTTTTTTTTTTCCTTTAAAACCTGGTGCGCAGCGTGCACACCCACTTAAGCAAAGTAAAGCGTGCTAGGCAGCCTCAGGACACACCCCTTTGCTTAGCTCTGCTAAGCTAAGGGAAAAATCAAGCCACAGGGCTCCAATCCACTTACAGTATGCCTGACACACACCCCTATGATGTCAGCTAACTCCTAGGCTTGCACCAAACTATTCCTGCTCTTACACTGGTGGGTGCTGACTAGCCTGCAGGGGAAATCTGGGATTAAATATTATTCCCCTCATTTGTATAGGATTGCCTGCTGATGCATCGTTACATGTCCCACACTGAGCCTCTCCCCTTAGCAACCACTATTCACTGGCCATGTTGTCTTCTGCCTGCCATTGAGTATAATGGCAAGATAGTGATTTTGTTTAGAATGCTTATTTTAGGTTTTTTTTTCTTATCCCCCCCCCCCCAATCCTGTTTGTGCGCTGCTGCCCTAAGCTTAAACAACCGAGATTGGCTAAAAAACAATAAAAGTTGATTTTTTTATTTTTGCAACTGTTTTCCATGCCAATGTCCTTATATGTGGCCATTGACATGCTTTCTACATAATATCCACCCTTTATTTGGAGCTGTCATGGCTCCATTTTGTAGTGTGCACAAATGTACTCCATTACTGGCGGAGTACATTTCTGCAGATTACACTAGTCCTGCATGGCCGGGTTCCAGCTTCCTGGGTCACAAATTCACCTCATTTGCATGGATTTCTCCTGCAAATTTGGTAATTTGCATACAGGGGCTGAGTCCATGCAGGACTAGTGCAGGAGCGCTCGTGCACATCCCTACAGCTTATTCCTGGATCGCAAGCCAGACATATTGCCTGGTGGAGCTCCTGCACTAGTCCTGCACATTGTGCAGGGATTGCTGAATCTGGGGGAGTGAGCCGCATACAGGAAAGGAAAAGAAGAAGGAGGTAGTACATAGATACTACTTTTACAGAATAAATCAATAAATCAGTCAATAAATAAATAATCTTTTATCTCCAGCCCTTTAGTGGGCAGCCTTCAAAGGGGGAACAAACCACACTGGTATCACTTAGATATATATATTTAATAAAATTTAATATATAATCTACTAATTAGTTAATTTAATACATTCTTAATGTGATAGGAACATACATCTTTTTTTCAAACATTATAACCATTGCCACATACAATCTCACTCTCTATTAGAAATATTTGTTACCAGACCTTTTAATCCTTTAATACATATTGCTAAATTGATATATTTAAAAGCTGAGCTTGCCAAGGCACATCTTTATTTAAAGTATTAGGAGTCAAAGTATTATATTTTAAAATCAAATGCTGCAAGCCTGTCTCATACTCTAGGTAATCTGTTTAGGGCTGGTAATCCTCTTTGTGAGGTACTTCTGCAACCTTTCCAGTTGTTGTAGATGTCTTCTGAGGTACATACCAAAAGGGGCGTTGTACTCTATAATGGGTCTAATAAGTGACGAATAGTGGGGAACAATAACCTCTTTTTTCTGGATGAGAAATCTTTTGTGATGAGGTGTGCCATGTAGAAGGATTTCCTAACTACTGTGGTGATGTGATTATCAAAGAAGAGACTACTGTCCACCTCTGTCCTAAGGTCTCTTATCACACTTTTGGTGTTAAGTAGACTACCACCTATGTAGTAGCTCATGGGTACAGAGTTTTTACCAAAGGGGATGACAATGCACTTTTTGGCATTGAGCTTGAGGCCATGTCTTTGACACCAGGCATCTGTCTCCATGAGGCCCTTTTGCAGGATGTCCACATCGTTAGGAGTTTCAATTATGGCTCCTAGTTTGCAGTCATCTGCAAACTTCATTAGCCAAATGCCTTCTGTGTTAGCCTGTACTTCAGAAAAGTAGATACCAAACAGGAGAGGACCCAGAACTTAACCCTGTGGTACTCCACTTGTCACTGGTCTGAAGTCGGATTTGGAGTCTGCTACTTTCACAGTGTGGGTTCTGTCAGTGAGCCAGTTGGCAACCCATCTTGTGACATAGGGATTTATACCTAGTTTAGTGAGTTTATCTATAATTCCAGAGTGGGGGATGGTGTCAAAAGCCTTGGCGAGATCTAGCAAGTCTGTGTGAACCACCTTACCCTTGTCTATGGCTTTAGTGACTGCTTCAAAGAAGTCTCTCAGGTGTAGGAGACATGATCTGCCTTTTACAAACCCGAACTGGGTGGGGTCTAGAGTTTGGAGATTACCAATGTCTTTGTGTATAAGATCCATGATGATACATTCCATGGCCTTGCAGACCAGGCTCTTTAGGCTAATGGGGCAGTAGTTCCCAGAGTCCATGGTGGCTCCCCCTTTGTGGAGTGGGCTAACCGTTGCTGTGCACCATTCAGTGGGCACAAAGCCTGAGGTGAGGCTATGATTTAACATGGTGCTTAGGTGGAGTGCCAGTTCATTCTGCAGTTCATATAGAACGCAGCCTGGGATGTTGTCAGATCCCATGGATGCTGTGTTCTTGACTTTGGAGAGTGTGGTTTTTCACCTGTGCAGCCGTGATTACAGGAACTTTGCATTATTCCAGTATAGAGATGGGCCCTTTAGGGGGTGAGAGGGGGGTAAAATTAGCACTCAACCTATCTGCCAGGATGTTGGCAATATCAGTTGGTTCTGTATATTTATTGCCATTGTGCTGTAACTCAGAGCAGATCTGAGTGTTGCCATTGAGATTCTTGACATAGCTATAGAATGCTTTGTGGTTGTCTTTAGAATCAGTGGCAATTCGGTTTTCATAACTAGATTTGGAGGATTTTATGAGGGATCTCAGTTTCTTACTGAGGCTGACCAGGGAGTTCCTCCAATTATGGGATTTTACTCTTTTTTGCAACAGTTTCTTTCTTCTGTTGCAGAGTTTGTTTATGGCAGTGGACCACCAGATTGGCTTCCTTTTTTTGGAGGATAGCATCTTGGTTCTGTTAGGGATAGCATGATCCATGCACTCGTGTAAGTGCTTATAAAGTGCATTTGTGTAGGATTTAGCAGTCATACCTCTATTGCCCATCTGCATGAGTGTTGTGAAGTTTGCCACTTCTGTCTTAAAAAGCGTGAAGTTGGCTTTGGAGAAATATTTTACATTGGTTTCCCTAAGGGGGTGGGGGCGGGATGTGGATGTCTAGGGTGATTAGCTTGTGGTCAAATCTGAACAACGAGGAATTGACCTCTCGTGTGGAACACCGGTTGCCCCTGTTGGTAATGACCAGGTCTAGGATATTGCTGCCCCTGGTGGGGGTGTGGATAAGTTTATCCAAGGCATTGGAATTTATGAATTCCAGAAAACATTGAGCAAAAGAGTTGGTACATGAATAGTTTTCCCAGTTAATGGTGGGGTAGTTGAAATCACCCATTATTAGGGTGTTGGGTTGTACCCTAATATTTTCCAGTGTGTCAAGAAATGATGAGTGGGAATCCTGGGGCATGGTGGGGGATCTGTAGCAAGTTACAATTTGGATTGTGGTCTTGCCCAGAGTTAGTTGCACTTGGATAATCTCGGATGCATTATGCTGAGCAAGTAGTCTGGAGGTGTGGATATCCTTAATGAATATGGACACGCCTCCACCTTTAGTGTTTTGGTCCAGGTTAGGTGGCCGAAAGGTGTGGTATGAATTATAGCTTGGTAATGCAGGGGTGCTCTCTGGAGCCCTGAACCAGGTCTCTGTCACTGCACAGATGTCGATGTTCTCCATTTTAAGTGCCTCGAGTGAATGCATTTTGAGGTTTAGACTTTTAACATTGAGTAGCATTACCCACAGATTTTGCTTGCTTGTACCTGTTAAGGTGGTGAATTTGTCATTCGAACCTTGCTTAAAAAAGTGTAGTATATTAAAGATTTACACATGGCTGACTTTATTTAATCACTCAGGCTTCGCTCTCATGATTAAACCACACCAACCATAGGTAAATCTTCAATACACCATACCAACTTCATCGGTTATTGCTGCAGTACAAAAATCGCAGACAACTACTGAGTACAATACAGCAAAATAATCAACAGAAGCAGACTGATATGAAGGATAAAAACAGTTTAGACATTATACATCAGCTGTAGTCAAATAAGAAAGCAGGAAGTTTAAATGTTATAATGTTTGTATCAAAATTAAAACTGTAAATGAACAGCAAGAAGCATATGTTTCAGATTGTGCAAATAAAATGCAAAACTGATAGCAAAGTGAGTACAGCAAAAAAAAAATAGTTCTAATAGCCATAAAAGAATTATACAGGCAACGCTTAGTCTTCTCAAACTAAGCAGTGCAGAAATTTCCTGACAAAAGTAGACAGGGTGAATAAGGCAGGTACATGGTAGCAAAATACTTTAAAAAGTATATGTGTGTGCATGTGTGTGCATGTGTGAGTGTGTGTGTGTGTGTGTGTGTGTGTGTGTGTGTGTGTGTGTGTGTGTGTGTGTGTGTGTGTGTGTGTGTGTGTGTGTGCGTGTGTGCATGTGTGTGTGTGTGTGTAGACAGGGGATTGAAATGAATTGCACTATATGATTCTGAGAGCAGTGAGCAGAAACACATTCCTAACCTGTTATTTAAGCATTTAAGTTTACATGTTTGTAAGCACTTACTAGGCTATTGATCTGTGAGCATTTTAAGAACCCTAGCTTTACAATGCCATGGCAGCTTTTGGCCCTTATATTTTGCATGTAAATAAGTGACAGACAGGCAAAACAAGGATTTAATGGGACATTTACTTTTACCACCATACACGAGGGACATGACTTCTAAACCAGGGATAAATTTGCAGTGTTTCATCCATTCATCCAAAATGCATTTATATGCAGTAAGAGTAGTACTTCACTTTATGTGTCAAGGAAGGCAGTAACACAGAAGAGGTATTCCATGTGATACATACCTAGCCTTCCAACACATTCTATACATGTTTCAAAAGAGATTGAGATCACTTTAGCAGGTGCTTCACACTACCATTAGTCTTGCAAATATATAAGAGGACTGACAGGACAGGGATTGCTGATGCTCTGAACATGAGGCAGAGTCCACCTGTTAATAGCATATATGATACTGTGAAGATGGGCAAGGCTTTGAAATGGTCTGCATAGTTTTTGTGATTCAGGTATTTGACTTTTTTTAGTTGTTACTCCAGTTGTGACAAGTGTTTGGACAGGTATATACCAAAGGGAGCACTGTATTCAATGACTGACCTGGTGAGAACCAAATACAGTGGAATGTTTACATCCTTGGACATATATTCCATACCATTAGATATAAGATTTGTGAAGAAAAAGGACTGCCTTGCAATGGATATATGATGATCAAAGGACAGCTCAATCTCAACATAGGCTCCCAGATCCCTGCCATCGGGATCAACTTTCACGGTTGTGTTGTTAATGTATTACAAAGAAGGTCATCCTTACTAAAGAATACAGTTATACATTTCAAGGCACTTACTTTTAGTCAATGGTTTTGACACTAGTAATTTTTTTGGGGGAAAGGCTCTCTTGGCTGACTTTGGTGTCCTCTGGGGAGTTTATGATGGCAACAAGTTGACAATCACCCATAAACACTGAACATTTACTTTGATCTCTAAGATGTAAATGCAAAAGAGGAGTGGCCCAAGGACTGAACCCTAGGTTACATCTCTAATTACTAGGCTTTTGGAGGAGTTAGAGCCACCCACCCTAATTTTTTAGGTTCTATCTGTGATCCTATTTGTTATTCAGCAAGGTACATAGGGATTTACATTTAGCCAGAATAGTTTATCCATGATACCTGAGTGTGGAATGGTTCTCAGTGCCTTTGCAAGGCCAGGATATGTGGTGTGTAATGATTTACCCTCATCCATTGCTTTGGTAATCTTTTTGAAGAAGTCAACCAGGTTAAGTAGGCAGGATCTGCCCTTGAAAACTCTGAACTGGCTTGGGTTGAGTATTTGCAGGTTACCTAATTCCTTTTTTATGAATTCCATAATGATCCTTTCCATAACCTTAAAAATAAGGCTGATCAGGCATCTCCCTATTGAAATGCTGGCACTCAAAATGCAGAGTGCCAACAAGCTGAAAAAAAAGGAAAGAAAGAAAACACTGCAGAAAAGTGAATTTTCAAAATCTCTCTTCTCCCTGCAGGCTCACACTCCCAAAACTAATGTGTACCAACTCTGAGATCACCATACCTTGAAGAAAAGGGAATAGTCCAAGAAATTGCATCTTGGACTTAGTATATGTGGTTGCCTGGTCAGGAATATGGGTCTATAAGTTATTCATTCATTTCATTGAAAGAAGACGTGTTGTTTACACAATCATACAAATGGGTATAATTGATGGTTACAGCTGCATGTGCTGGGGATTGCATTGGATCACAGTGTATGGTTCTGACAGCAGCAAGCAGAAATACATTACTGCAAGCATTACTTATGTATTTATTCATGATCACAGTCAGATGTCTGAGGTATACACAGTTAGAAAACTGAGGTGTACACAGTCATATGTATACAGAGTTGAAATAAATTACTGTGGCCAATTTTTAATTTTTTTTATTTCAATAGAATCTGATACCTGAGCTGGGCACAGTCAACAAAGTGGCAATAATTAGGAACAGGGTCTACTTGTGGATAAAAATGACTTTGAATGACCCTATTGCTATTTGCTGAAGTTGAGCAACCATTATTCTGGCTTTGCAGGACTAAATTGCATTTGTATGATGCAAGCTGGAATACTGTTTGTATGAAACAAAGTTGAAATAAATTTGTATGGCCATTTTATCAAAATGAGATATCTGGGGTGTCCATTATTATCAAAACAGCTTTCTGTGGCTGAATATGACTGAAGCTGCCTGACATTTTCTTAAAACAGTCACAAGTGTGGCTTTACAGAACTAATGTGTATTTGTGTGAAACCAGTTAGAATACTTTATTGTGGCTATGGTTTGTGTGAAACATAGTTGAATACATTATTTTGGTCATTATTTTTTCCATGACACTCAAACATCTGAGGAGTGCACAGTCAACAAAGTGACTATAATTGCTGAGTATGGGAGCTGTCTGTGGATGACAGTCATTGAGCCTGCTGCTGAACTCTATTGAAATATGTGTCATTATTCTGACTTTGCAGGACTACTCTATTTGTGTGAAACTTCACCATGGCTACTTTTTCTTGTGAAATAAATTTGAAGAAAATTACTGTAGCTTTTTGTCATAATCAGATGTGGTTGAAGTGGGTGTAGTTGCTGGGTACATGTGCTGTCTGTACATTAGTGTGAAGAACTCTACTGTCATTTTCTCAGGTCAAACAGTCATTATTCTGGCTTAGCAGGATTGATGTGTATGTGTGTGAAGATAGAGTACTTTACTACAGTTACTTTTTGTGGAAAACAAATTTGAAATACATTACTGTGTCCCTTATTTTTATCACAATCAAACATATAAGGTATACACACCCAACAATGTAGCTATAATTGCTGGGTATAAGGGGTTATCTATGAATAAAAGTTACTGGTCCTGTAGCCATTTGCTTGACTAGCAGTCATTATTCTGGCTTTGTGGGCCTTGGATGTAGTTGTTTAAAGCAAGATGGAATACAGTACTATCAACAGTTCATGTGAAGAAAATTTGAAATGCATTACTGCAGCTGTTATTCTTGACCATAATCAGATATCTGAGGTGTGCACAATCAACAAAGTAGTTATAATTGCTGATAAGGGGAACTGTCTTTAGATGAATCTCACTAGCCTGATACAATTTACTAAATTATACATCTATTAATCTGTCTTTGCAGGATGAGTGTGTATTTGTGTGAAGTAGTTTGGAATGCTTTACTGTGGCTATTGCTTGTGTGAAAAAGTTGGAATACATTACTGTGGTCATCATTTTATTACACTTAACCATCTGAGGTGTGCACAGACACCAAAATGGCTGTAATGTCTTGGGTATGGGGAGTTTTGGCAGACCGCTGTGTCTGACCCTACTATCATTCACTCAGATGTAATATTCTTCTGGATTTGCAGAGCTAATATGTTTTTGTGACAAGCAAGTTGAAATACTTTAATTGTTTTTTCTGTTTGTGTAAAACAAAGTTAAAATGCATTAGACTGGTCATTATTTGTTATCACAATAAAGCATCTGAGGTATACACATTGATAAAGGTATATCTGCTGAATACAAGGGATGTCTGAGGATTAGAAAGACTGACGCTGTTGTAAGTGGCCATAACTGACAGGTACTGAGGCTGTTTGTGATTAAATAAATGTCTGACAATGATGTTGGGATAAACTTATACAATCACTAATCTAGCTTTGCAGAACTTGTATGTATTTATGGGAAGCAAACTGAAATAGTTTATTGTGGACATTTGTTTAAACACAGTCAGACATTGTCAAAGCTATGCCTCAGCAATCCCAAAGACACTCAGAAAAAACAACACTGAATCCCACACATACTGTCACTGTCAGGGAGCCCCAAACACAAAGACCATTAGGCAAGCACTTCAAAGAACTCTCGCCATTGGGAACTCCATTGTAAGATATACTGATGACCCTCTAACCAGGCTGAAGAAGCAAAAGATAACTGTTAGTTTTTTATCTGGAGCAAGGATCTGCTAACTCACACAGTAACTCAAGTCATTATGCAACAGGTACCAGTATGATTCCATCACAGTCCATGTAGGTGTAAATGAACTCAGATATACCAAGAAGGACAAAATGAAATGAGATATTATGGCATTTTCAGACTATGTGTCACAAGTCTAGCACTGAGCAGATTATTACCAAAACTGAGA
>NC_056746.1:1009851339-1009853839 GCF_019279795.1 Protopterus annectens | reverse complement strand
CTAACATTCTCCATGATTCGCTTTAACATGAGCTTTAAATCATGTACCTATTCTCTTTCCAGTTTATCAAAATGAAAAATCCAGGTATATAATGCTATTGTTTGTAATTCAAGGGTTATGCCAACACTGACCAAAAGTTCTTTTCTTAAGTTTGCAATGTCCATATAATCAGTTTCATAATTGTCTATATATGTTTTTATTGCCTTTCCTGTCTCTTGATAAGACAGAACTTTTACCCATTGGGAACAGAGGTACCATGAGCACCTGAAAAATGACAAGTCCCTGGTCACCTTCCCATGTACCCACCACTAGTGTAGGTTCCACTGGAGACACTTGCAGTAAAACCCAAAACACATATATTCATATCTATCAAATATAGATCTATATCTATCTATCTATCTATCTATCTATCTATCTATCTATCTATCTATCTATCTATCTGTCTATCTATCTATCTATCTATCTATCTATCTATCTATCTGTCTATCTATCTATTGTGCATGTGTCTCTAATTGAAATTTGACATTTGTTTACCAGGAAAGTCCAAGCAACAGTAAAACTGCATGGACGGCAGGTGCAAAGGCTCAAAAAGCAATCCAAAACACACAAAAGTTGGCCAGCACCATCTGGGATAGGACAAAACAGACTTTATTGAAGTCACACCACAGTCAACAGACCAGTTTCACCCCAAAAGCCTTTGTCAATGAATTCATTGACATCATTTGCATTGTTTCTTCATTTACACTTAGTTTTACTTTGTAGAAGTAGCTAGCTTTTGGTAAGTTTTCCTTATGGCATGCAGAAGGTGGAGATCAAATTTCAGATGTTAGTCTATATTCACATCTAGTAGTTTAGATAGGATTACAATTCTATATCAGTCTTGCTACATGAAAGTATATTAAAGATTTTTTTTGAGAGGGGAGAGACCTGAGGTTGAACAGTAGTGGATTATTTATTTATTTTTCTGGGGGATTCAGGAGTTGTGAGTTGTTGAGACAAGCCTCTGTGGAGAAGCAGGATTTCTGGGTGAGTGTTTGGAGTATGGGTAGTGTCCTAGCAGCATGTGCTAGAGTGGCATCATCTGTGTATTTTACTACAGTGGTCCTAGGAAGCAGTCTTCTGGGACTCATCAGTTATAGGAAGGAAACTGGAGAAATCATCTTGCCATTTCACTGCTTGGGATCTATTAGTGAGGTAACTAACAAACCAGTTAAGTGAGGAGGATGATAGCCTATAGGAAGAGAATTTAGTTAGGAGAATTTGATGGTTGACTGTGTTAAATGCATTGGATCCAGAGATAGGGCTGAACTTAGAAGACCTGAATTTCTGTTGTGATTTACCATATCTGTGAACCTTAGGAGGACAGAGGTTGCACTGTGATTGGATCTGAAACCATTCTGTGAGGGAAAGAGGAGGTTATGAGATGTAATATATGTAGTAAATTGGGAGTGAATACATCTTTCCAAGACTTTTGATTATGGTGAGGAAATGGTGATTGTTCTGTACTTTGTGAGCTAGGTTGATAAGAAACCTTCATGGATTGGTGTTATATAAGATTTTTTCCACAAGGTAGGGACATATTTTTCTTGGATGGAGTGATTTTTTTTTTTTGGAATTTAGACAGGCTATGTAAGGCTATATGCAGGGAGTTTGTGGTATTCTGATGGAAGTTGGTTATGGGGAGTGACTGCTGCCTTAAAGGTGCCTAGGTATTATTTTTTTTAATTGTAGATGTTGGCACCAGAGTCAGTGTGAAGGTCTGTTGAGGCTTCTAGGCTGTATCTCTAAATTGCATGACTTGCTTTGTTTTTTTTAGTTAACTAATGGGATGGGCTGGTTTGTTTTTAACTCTTGTTTCCTAAGGGTGTTTGCTCTGCCAGAATATTTAAAAATGTTGTATTAAATGCGTTTACTCTTTCGTAAAGGAGGAGAGTTTTAAGTGAAGCTCAGTTGATCTGGAGCAGGCTAGAAGTATTTTTTTTTTTTTATTGAGGTTACTGAAGTTTCTGACTGTGTTATAGTGATGTACATAGTGGGATTGTTTGGAGTGTCTGATTATGTAGCACTGCAGACTGGTTAACACTTAGGCTATTAGTTAGGGTGCCACTAATGGCAACATTGTTTGGGGTAGATGTTAGAATCCTGTCTAGGATGGATTCTTTAGATGTAGCCTTGTTAATTGTAGTTGAAGTCTTAATCAAGTGAGAGAAGCCATATAGCAAAATTGAATTTGTGGGGTTTTCTAAGGCCGTCTTTTGCCAGTCCATGCTATTTTTTATTTATTTTTATTTATTTATTTATTTATTTATTTATTTATTTATTTATTTGTTTGTTTGTTTGTTTGTTTGTTTGTTTGTTTGTTTATCTTTTGTTGACCAAGTTAATCCCACTAAGCTAATGGTCTCTTTTCAGAAAAATCAGAGAAATTAATAGTGAGAATGTTTAAATATAAGTACAAAATGTTGTACAAAATGTTTTGGGAATGGACAAGAATAAGAAA
>NC_056746.1:1009808839-1009848839 GCF_019279795.1 Protopterus annectens | reverse complement strand
AATTGTCTTGGCAAAAGCTAATCAACCATACCACATTGGTAGATCCCATAGACTTATCAAGGTTGGCACCATTCATTAAATCATATTTCAACATACTCACAGAGCTAAAATAACATAAATAGTCATTTAAACATGCACAAGTACACAAAGGGTGGGAGAGGACGGCAACATTGCTTTGAAGATAGTAATATTTTAAACATCTACTATTATGTTATTCTGGCATTGTGATATTATGATATTTCAATATCCTATCTTTAACAAGATGAGCGGAATACTAATCACTGCAATTTTGCAGGGAAACCCTAACAAATATCCTTTGGAAAATAGGTGCAGTGAAACAGCATCTGGGTTTGAACAGAATTTCATCCAAAGTGTTGTAAATGTATGAACAGAGGATCAACTGAAGCTTACTGTCATAAAACGGCAGTAGAAGCTACCTGTGCTCTAGGGAACATTATCTAAATGCTCATTGATGAATTTTGACTCCGGAGTCACAGTTGAATATGAGGCATGACAGTTATCCAGTTGGAGATGTTTCCTGGGATTCAACAAGCTCTACACGGCATGCAGGAATAGTGCAGGAGCTGCTGGAGACAATATGGCTGCAGAGAGATCCAGGAACAAGCTCCCAGGATGTGCATGAGCGCTCTCGCACTATTCCTGCACTGACACAGCTCCTGTATGCAAATTACCCCATTTGCAGGTGAAAACCATGCAAATGAGGTAAAATTGTGATCCAGGAATCTGGCAGCCGGCCATGCAGGACTAGTGTAATCTGCAGAAACGTACTTGGTTAGTAACCGAGTACATTTCTGCAAACTACAAAAATGGAGCCATGACAGCTCCAAATAAAGGGTGTATATAATATGCAAAGCATGCCAATGGCCATTGGGATGGAAAACAGTTGCAAAAATAAAAAAAAAATACCTTTTTTGGCCGATTTTGGCTGTTTAAGCGTAGGGCAGCAGCATGCAAACGGGATTGGCCCAAAAATAAAAAAAATAAAAACTTGAAATAAGCATTCTATCCAAAATCACAATTTTGCCATTATACTCAATGGCAGGCAGAAGACAACATGGCCAGAGAATAGTGGCTGCTAAGGGGGAAGGCTCAGTGTCAGACTTGTAACTAGGCATTAGCAGGCAATCCTATGTAAATGAGGGGAATGATACTGAATCACAGATTTCCCCTCATGGCTAGCCTACACCCAATGGTGTAGGTGCAGGAAGACCATGGTGCAAGCCTAAGAGCTAGCTGACATCATAGAGGGGTGTGTCAGGCATACCGTAAGCTTATTGGAGCCCTGTGGCTCAGGTTTGCTCTTAGCCTAGCAGAGCTAAGCAAGGGGGTGTGTCTGAAGCTGCCAAGCACTCTTTACATTGCCTAAGCAGGTGTCCGCACCACACATTGTGTTTTAAAGGTAAATTAAAAAGTAAACCAGGAAATAGCAGCTCCATGCACATCTGAGCACTGTATTTACATCGCATGCCCCTGTGCTTAAACACGAAGGAAATGGGAAAGGAAAACAGCAGTAGGAAGGTAATCAAGGAGAACTAGCATAGCTGGCAGGTGAAATGTATTCAAATCAGCCAATTACACAAGCAGCAGCCCAGCACACCGCTACAAACTATGCAAGCACCTTTCCCTCTGGTTTTTCCCACAAACTCTACACCAACGGTATACACAAGCGGGGAAATTTTACCAAACAAAAGCAACAAAATGATAGGGGCTGCAGCAGCTATCATAAATCAACATGTGGAAGAGTCTGAGGGTGGTGAGGATGAGAATGCTGATGACCAACCCACAGTGAGGAGAAGGAGAAGAGTGTACAGACCCAGGGTAACCTATCAGGGGCTACATGAGCTGGAGACAGTGGAGTGCTACAGGGTGGACAGGGACCTTCTACAGCAAACTGTCAAGCTGTGCCAGCCACACCTCACACACAGAACCAACAGAGGGGAACCCATCCCAGTGGATACCAAGGTATGTGTAGGCCTAAGAATACTAGCCATAAGTACCTTCCAAAGGCCAACTGGGGATATCACAGGGATCTCACAGGCATCAGCATCCAGGGTACTCCACCAGTTCCTGGATGTCATGTCAGCACATGCCGGTGAGCATTTATATTTCCACAACAGACGTGAGGCGTTGACCAGCAATATGCGTCTCTTCCACCAAATAGCAGAATATCCTGAGGTAGCGGGTGCTATAGACTGCATGCACATATGCATCACAGCACCACCCAGTGAGTGGGGTAGGGTCTACATCAACCACAAGGGCTTCCCCTCCATCAACTGCCAGGTTGTGTGCGATGCCCAGGGCATTATAATGAATGTGTGTGCTGGCTGCCCTGGAAGCTATTAAAGCTCACACATCTGGCATATGGCACAGCTGTACCAGAGATTTGCCAATGGGGACATCCCTTATGGCCACATAGTGGGGGATGCTGGTTATGCACTGGAGCCGTGGCTGATGACACCATCAGAAATGCACACATGCCCGAACAAGAACTCCATAATGAGGCACATGCACAGACCAGAATCATAATACAGCGTGTGTTTGGGATGTTCAAGTCATGGTTCCGGTGCCTGGAAATATCCGGTGGAGCCTTGCAGTACTCACCAGCTACATGTACCCAAATTGTCATTGTCTGTGCCATGCTACACAATATGATCCTGCAGAAACAGCTGCAGAAGGAACAGCATGGGGCAGGGCCAAATAGCTACCCACCATTGCCAAGGCCTGCACAGGCAAAGAGTGACTCAGAGGAGGAGGAACATCCTGAGCCTGCCCCAGTAAGCAGAAGGAGGCATGCCCAGTATGCCCAGGCCATGGCAAAGAGGCAACACATAGCACATACACGGACATGGTAGGAACCCAGGGAATGACACCTCTCTCTGACTTGCACATACAGTAAAAGGGATGCTAAACATGATGCTTCCTGTGTTTAACCAAGTACAGGGAGTGTACTTTGTGCATCCAACATAGTTAGCCCTCCAGCACCATCCTCAATACTGGCACAGCCACAAGGTAAGTCACTCTCCCTATCATTTGCCGAATGGAGTAGTATGTTTTGTTACTTGTATCTATGGTATGGATGTCAGCATGCAAGGGAATCGGATGGCTGAATGGGATACCAGCAGATAGTAGACAACTATAGTGGCAGCATGAAATCTGTAACAAATACTGGTGTCACCATAGTAGCCAGTACTAGACAAGGTGACAAAACTCACTGCAGGAAATGTGGTGGGCCACATGCGTGTCCATAGGACACACACATGTCAGTCAGGGAGGCTCACATACCCAACAGCAGTCTCAACCAGCAGGACAGGCATAGACAAACACAAACAAAGGCTGTGCTAAGGCCTCTCTGATTGATGACTATGGAGAACAACCCCCCTCCAGACCTACACAGACAGACTACAACAGATCAGGTAGAGGGATGTTAGTTCTGAAGGGTAAGAAGTCTGAAACTGAAATGTAGGTTAATCAAACCTAAGACCTGTAGTCCACTGATATGCCTCCAGTCAGCATGATAGGTCAGAATACAGAATGAAATGGAGTACCTGAAATACCAGTACAGTTATAGCAAATGTGTAAAAGTGTCGAGTGTGCCCCCCCCAAACCTATGTAGAAATGTAGTAACATGTATGTGTAGGTATAATAACAGTGGAGCACAGATTACCTGAGCCAACCAAAGTAGCGGGATAGATTGTAGCATGTGTACAATATGCAGGGTTGCATGTGTTAGGTTGGTGTGTGTTGTATATTGTGTGAGAGTGGTCAGTATGTAGGCATGTTGAGGTTTGTCCTGGTGGCCACTGGCCAGTACTGCCGATGACAGGGCCAAGTTCTCACAACTGCAATGCCAAAAACAATGCATCCAAGCAAAACAATGCATCCAAGCAAAACACATTCCAGCAGTAAGCCATAGTAAATGTTTGGAAGTAATATCTGTCACCATCTGAAAGATGGACATGGCATGAATGTGGGCCCAGACATACAAACAGTACACAGGTGGAAGTAATCCAAACAGGCAGTGTATAATATGTTACTGTCAAATGGACACACCTTTGTAATTGTACATACAGGTTAGCAGCACATTATTTGGGTTTGTAGTATGGAATATCAATGTCGTCTGGCCAAACACTGGCAGACCACAAAGGTCACAGGTATGAAGTATTGAGAAACTGCTGATGTCCCTGCCAAGCCAGCATAAGTGGAATGTCCCATGCATATCTGTGAGTCAGCTGCAAGTAGTGTCCATAGCACACATGCACCCAGCTCACCCCATCATCCGCAGGTACCTCGCTGGTCTTATCCCTGATGTTGGGAATGAGTACAATGTGATGCCCACCTCTGTATGACAATGGCCAAAGAATGCAACATGCAGAACAGGTGTCCCATGCAGGTGTGTCCCTAAGTGGCCAAACACTGGCAGACCATAAAGGTCACAGGTATGAAGTATTGAGAAACTGCTGATGTCCCTCCACAAGCCAGCATAAGTGGAATGCCCCATGCATATCTGTGAGTCAGATGCAAGTAGTGTCCATAGCACACATGCACCCAGCTCACCCCACCATCACCCACAGGTACCTCTCTGATCTTATCCCTGCTGTTGGGAATGAGCACAATATGACCCCACCTCTGTATGACAATAGCCAAAGAATGCAGCATGCAGAACAGGTGTCCCATGCAGGTGTGACCCTAGCTGTAAGCAGCAACCTGCCAGCATCCACTCCACTGGATCAATAATGACAGAAAGTATTGGCATTAACACCTTGCAAACCTACCCTGTCACCCCATGGGAATATAGTGTCTTGCAGTCTGGGACTGTAGGAGTGACACAGTGCAACAGCCTGCTATAGCTGGCCTGCATCACTACCAAATGGCCTACAGCCCTCTGCCAAAGGCCAGTGTCTCACCCATACTGCCAAATCCCCAATGTATGTTATGTTATGGACTCCCAAATAACAACATAACACAGTCCACAGAACCCAAATGCAAGCCCATGTGGACAAATGCCAGTAACATGTCCACCATGCCCTACTGCATGAACTGTGGACTAACACCAAATTACTGTTGCGATGAGGTGATAATTATAGGGAACTTATCAGGTAATGTTTGCATAATGTTTGGAAGAGGATAGAATAATAGAGGGGGGTAGGAGCATAGATGGCATGGAGTGTGTGAAGTCTGAAACTCAACCGTGTGCACATACTATCCCTGCCTGCAAACACAGGAATGGGTGGCTACAAACCTGCTTGTAAACCACAATGTGATGAGGTAATGTCCAGAATTATGACCCCTGCCTCTGGGTAACCTATGTGAATCTGTATAGCTGTGAGGTATGGCCACAAAAGGATATGGCCATACTGTCACATTGATGAATGTACAAGCATGGGATCCTCAGCCACCACTGTACCAAGGTGCTGAACCATTTACACAGACTCACCAGCAAGTGTCTGCAGCTTCCCCTTCAGAATGGCATGATTGTGCAAGAATATGTAGGCTGCAGGCAACAAAACTGGACACAGCTGCATTCACCCTGTGTTCCCCAGGACATTACTGCAACCAAATATGTATACCTGACAATGCTTGATGACATAAAACATCATAGTGTAAAACAGTTCATATGTCTGAATATCTCTGCTAACACCAAGACCATGTAGCAGAAGTAGCACAGACACAATTACCTACAATAACCCACTATCCTTTGTCCATTTTGACCCCATATTGTCAACTGATCTACAGATATCCCACAGAAACAGGTTGCTAGCTGTAGGTGTAGAACACAAAAACCTGCACTGGAGTACAACCTACCTGGAATGGATTCACACATTCAATACAGAAGGTCATACTGGGCATGCTCCCACACTTAGAGAAACAAAGCCCATGTCTGACAGCAAAATACTGAAAAATCATACTGGGCATGCTCCCACATTTACAGAAATGAAGCCATTGTCTGACAACAACAGTGGACTATACATATTTGACTGTCACAGCTGTTTGTGCACACACTCCTCAGTACACAACAGTCATGCTTTGCACACACATTGGATAGGAATACACACATATATGCAAGAACACACTATAATAGGCTAAAACTACACATACATAGATGTGTTGAAGAGAGTGACAGTGACAAAGAGCCTCCCAACATGAGGCCTGTCCCACCCAGCACACATCCATTTGGCTAAAACGACATGATGTGAAATGTCAGTCACTGTAGTAATTTGCCTCTGGTATTCCTCAGCACTATAGTGTTTGTGGTGCTTCTTATAACTGTGTAACATGACTGTACAAGTCAGTAGTCATCTAGCAGTTGTATACACATACCTGTGAAATATAAACATGTGTGTGCCTGAGTGTTGTGTGTCTGCTTCCAGAAGAATGGGTTATGGCCCATGCACACACACTGCACTCCCCATTGCCCTACTATGGCAAGCCTGCTGATGTCTTCACCTTGAAATACACCTTTGGGGAAAGAGTAGACCTATAAGCTCCATGCCTCATGCTGTAACTGTGTAATGCTATAGTGTGATGTACTAGTTAGGTAGGAGTTCTAATCCCAGACATGGCAACTGTGTGTGTTTGTTTGTCTGTGTAGGGATCAATGCGTTTGAGGCCATTCACACTTACTACAAATTCAAATGCCCTACTTTGGCAGGGCTGCTGATGTCATTCACTTTGAAATACTCCTTTGGGGAAGAAGTAGCCCAATAAGCTCCATGGCACGTGCTATAACTCTGTAATGCTGTAGTGTGATATATTACTTAGGTAGGAGTTCTCTTCCCAGACATGGCAACTGTAGAACGTTGTGTGTTTGTCTGTGTAGGGATCAATGCCTTTGAGGCCATTCACACTCACTACAATTTCAAATGCCCTACTTTGGCAGGGCTGCTGATGTCATTCACTTTGAAATACACCTTTGGGGAAGAAGTAGCCCAGCAATCTCCATGGCGCATCCTATAACTGCCTAATACTGTAGTGTGATGTACTAGTTAGGTAGGAGTTCTATACCCAGACATGGCCACTGTAGAACTTTGTGTGTTTGTCTTTGTAGGAGTCAATGCTTTTGAGGCCATTCACACTCACTACAATTTCAAATGCCCTACTTTGGTAGGGCTGTTGCTGTCATTCACTTTGAAATACACCTTTGTAGAAGGAGTTGCCCAGTAAGCTCCGTGGCACATCCTACAACTGTTTGATGGTAGGAGTTCTAATCCCAGATATGGCAACTGTGAAACTCTGTGTGTGTTTGGTTGTGTGTGTGTAGGGATCAATGTTTCTGTGGCCATTCACAGTCACTAGGCACTCCTAAACATGGAGGAACATCGATATCTGTGCAGTAACAGAGATCTGATCCAAGGCTCCGGCGAGCACCCCTGCAATACCAGGTACAGTTCTCATCACCCCCCTCCACCCCAAATGAGCAAATGACTATCCCAACAGAGTGTAGCCTCCCTGACATCACAGATGCACAGGTGAGAGCTGCCCTCTCCAAAGCCAAAAGCACAGCATCAATGGGAACGGACGGTGTCCTGGGCTATGTTTTACACGAGCTCCAAGAAGAACTGAACCCTCACTTAAAATCACTGTTCAGTCTCAGCCTTACAACAGGATATGTACCCAAAGAATGGCGTACTGCAACAGTGGTCCCACTCCATAAAGGTGGTGCCACAACGGACCGAGGAAACTATTTCCCTATAAGCCTAACTAGCCTGGTCTGCAAAGCTATGGAGCGTATCATCATGGAACTCATAAACAAAGACATTGGGAACCTCCAAACACTGGATCCTACCCAATTCGGCTTTGTTAAGGGCAGATCTTGCCTCTTGAACCTGGTCAATTTCTTTGAAACAGTCACCAAGGCCATAGACGAAGGGAAGGTAGTCCACACAGCCTACCTTGACCTTGCAAAAGCCTTCGACACAATACCCCACTCGCGCATCATAAATAAGCTCACCAGCTTAAATATCAACCCCTATGTCACAAGATGGGTTGCAAACTGGCTTAGGGATAGAACCCACATGGTCAGAATTGCAGGTGCCATGTCAGACTCTAAACCAGTTACAAGTGGCGTCCCACAAGGCTCAGTCCTGGGACCTCTCTTGTTCGGTATATATTTCTCTGAGGTACAGGCTAACACAGGAGGACTATGGCTGACAAAGTTTGCAGATGACTGCAAACTGGGGGTCATAATCAACTCATCGGCTGACACAAGCATCCTCCAAAAAGGTCTCACAGAGATGGATAACTGGTGCCAAAGCCATGGCCTAAAGCTAAATGCCAAAAAGTGCATAGTCATCCCCTTTGGGAAAAACAAAGTGCCCACAAATTACCACATAGGTGGTAATCCATTAAGTACAGAAGAAGTAATTAGGGATTTGGGAACCCAAGTAGATTGCAATCTCTCCTTTGACAATCACATTGCTAAAGTGGAAAGACATTCTATATAGCCCACCTTATCACGAAGGGGTTCACATCTAGATCAAGAGAGGTCATTGTGCCCCTCTACTCATCACTCATCAGGCCCATAATTGAATACAATGCCCTATTTGGGATGTACCTTACCCGACATCTGCTACAACTAGAAAGACCCCAAAAGTACTTCACAAAGAGGATCAAGGGACTCAAACCGATGCCCTACGCAGTTAGGCTAAGGAAACTCCAGCTCTACTCAGTTGCTTACCGCCTACTCAGAGGCGATCTGTGCCTGACGTATAAAACCATGTCCAACCCAGAATTAATGGACATGCTCCACCTCAAGAAATCCAAATCCATGAGAACTACACGCTCCAGTGACTTAAACCTCAGCACAGAAATAAATAGAACA
The DNA here is from genome assembly GCF_019279795.1 of Protopterus annectens. Taxonomy (NCBI): domain Eukaryota; kingdom Metazoa; phylum Chordata; order Ceratodontiformes; family Protopteridae; genus Protopterus; species Protopterus annectens. The sequence continues at coordinate 1,009,840,000 of NC_056746.1, read as the reverse complement.
TGCTGGAGGGACAGATTCATATCCCAGAGGCTCCCCTCACTCTGGAACAAAATCCCAATCCATGTCAGACAGAGCCCCTCAATGACCCTCTTCAAGAAGAATCTTGACGTTTGGATGGGAGATCGTAAATTTACCCCTGGGATCTCTTCTGTGTCACTGTTAGACAGAAGCACGGTAAACTAACCTTAAATGGGCTATCTTCTGTGACCTACTATACCGAGGCACAGTCAACTAATCTAAGAAGGGTGGCGAAAGCCAAACACACTCTGGCTAGGCTTGTAAATGCCCTAGGGCAGATAGCTTAGCATCAACCTATGAACCTATGAACCTATCACACCTGCCGGCCACCAAACCAGGACCAAAACAATAAAGGTGGAGGAGTGTCCATATTCACCAAGGATGTTCACACCCCCAGGCTACTTGCCCAACAGAATGCATCTAAAATACCCATTGTGCAACTAACACTAGGTCAGACTGCAATCCAAATTGTATAGCTTGCTTCAGATCCCCACCATGCCCCAAGATTCCAACTACACCTTTTGAAACATACTGGGAAATATGATACAACCAAACACCCTAATACTGGGTGACTTACACTACTCTGCCATTAACTGGGAAAGTACTTGTGTACCAACACATGTGCCCAATGGTTCTTGGAAGTCATATTTCCCAGTGCCCTGGATCAAGTAACCCATAGTCCCACCAGAGGCTCAAATATCCTAGACCTGGTCATTACCAACATGGGAAATTAATACTCCACACCTATGGTCACCCTATCGGTGGTCAGGTCTGCCCATAAGCTAATTACCCTTAACATCCACATCCCTCCCCCACATCCCAGTAAGGAAACCTCCGTAACACACATCTCCAAAGCCAACATCATGCTACAAATGTCAGATGTGACTAACGTCATGACACCCATGCAGATGGGAACTGAAAGGATGACTGCTGAATCCTACATGAAGGCACTGTATGAGCACATCCACTCGTGCAAGAATTGTGCCATCCAATATAGAAGCAAGATGCTCCCCACCAAGAAAAGAAAGCCAATGTGGTGGCCCCCTGCCATAAGCATACTGTACAACAAAAGGAAGAAACTGTTGCAGAAACGGGGGAATTTCCAGGATGCAAAATACTCCCTTGCCAGCCACAGTAAGAAGCTGAGATCCCTCATAACATCCACCAAAGCTAGTTATGAACATGATATAGCCAAAGATGCTAAAGACAACTGCAATCCATTCCATAGCTATGTCAGGAATCTAAATGGCAATGCTCAGATCTGCTCTGAGCTACAACAGGATGGTATTAAATATACTGCTCCCAAGGATATTGCCAATATCTTGGCAGATTGATTCAGTAGCAACTGCATCCCCCTCCCACCCCCAAAAGGGCCCATCTCAACACTGAAGGATTGCCAGATTCCAGTAATAATGACCACACAGGTAACAAACACACTCTCCAGAGTTAAGACAACAGCAGCCATGGGACCAGTCAACATCCCGGGATGTGTACTACGTGAACTACAAAATGAACTGACACCTCACCTACGTGCCATGTGTAATCATAGCCACACCTCAGGCATCATGCCCACTGTGTGGTGCACTGCTACAGTTATCCCAGTCCACAAGAGGGGATCCACCTTCGATCCTGGGACCTACAGCCCCAGCAGTATGACGTGCCTGATCTGCAAGGCCATGGAATGTATTATCATGGGAAATTAAAACAAAGACATTAGCAACCTGCAAACACTGGACCCCAACTAGGTTGGGTTTGTGAAGGACTGATCATGTCACCTCAACCTGATTGACAACTTTTAAAAAGTCTCCAGAGCTGTGAACGAGGGTAAGGTGGTCCACACAGCCTATCTGGACCTCACCAAGGCCTTCAACACCATCCCCCAGTCTGGAATCATACATAAATGTGCCACGCAGGCCATTAATCCCTTTGTCACCTGATGGGCTGCCAACTGCTGTACTGACAGAACCCACACTGTAAATGTAGGGGACACCAACTCCAGCCCCAGACAAGTGACAGTTGGAGTACCTCAGGGTTCAGTCCTGGGACCACCCTTGTTTGGCATCTACTGCCTTGAAGTGCAGTCCAACACTAAGGGACTCTGGCAAACAAAGGTTACAGATGACTGCACACTGGGAACCAATATTGAATCCCCACATGATGTGGATATTTTACAGAAGGGCCTTACAGAAAGAGATGCTTGGTGCCTGAGCAATGGCCACAAGATCAATGCCAAGAAATGTATAGTTATCCCCTTCGGGAAGGAACATGTACCTATGAAGTACCACATAGGTGGCAGTACACTAAACACCTAAAGTGTGATAAGAGATGTAGGGACACCGGTGGACAGTGGTCTCACCTTTGATAAACACTTCGCCACAACAGTCAGGAAATCCACCTATGTGGCACACCTCATCACTAAGGGCTTTACATCCAGGAAAAAGGAGGCCATTGTCCCACTGTAGTCATCTCTCAGTCGACCCAGTACAGACTACAGCAGCCCGTTATGTATGTACCTCACAAGACATCTGCAATGGCTAGAAAGGCTGCAGACATACCTCACTAAAAGAATCACAGGCCTAAACCAGATGCCCTAAGCTGACCGTCTGAAAATCAACCAGCTATACTCTGTCACATATCGTGTACTCAAAGGCAATCACTGCTTAACATAAAATGCCATGTCAAACCCACAGCTGTTGGACATGCTACACTTAAAGAATTCTAAACCCTCACAGCCACATACTCCAGGGATCCAAACCTTGTCATCACAATGAACAATACATGCTAGAGTGATGTGTTCCTGACCCAGAGACTCTCCAGACTCTGGAATAGACTGCCCCTACATGTCAAGCAGAGTGCCTCTTTGGCCCTCTTCAAAAGAAACCTGGATGATTGGATGGGAGATAGGAAATTGACCCCGGGGATCAAGTAAGTTGCCCTGCTAGACAGAGGTCCAGGGAAGTAAATATTGTGGGAAGACATAGCCAGGGAATTGTCATGGCTAGGCATGTATAGGCCATAGGGCCAATAGCCTAGTACCAACATATGAACCTATGAACATATGACCTACACTTTCCATTGCCCAACCTTGCCAAGGCTGCTGATGTCATTCACTTTGAAATACACCTTTGGGGAAGGGCTAGCCCAGTAATCTCCATGGCGTGTTCTATAACTGCATAATGCTGTAGCGTGATGTACTAGTTAGGTAGGAGTTCTAATCCCAGACATGGCAACTATAAAACTTTGTGTGTTTCTTTGCCTGTGTAGAGATCAATGTTTTTGAGGCCATTCACAGTCACTACAACCTCCATTGCCCTACTTTGGCAAGCCTGCTGATGTCATTCACTTTGAAAACCACCTTTGGGGAAGGAGTAGCCCAGTAAGCTCCATGGCAAGTGCTATAACTGCGTAATGCTGTAGTGTGATGTACTAGTTAGGTAGGAATTCTAATCCCAGACATGGCAACTGTAATAATATGTGTGTTTGTCTGTGTAGGTATCATTGCCATTGAGGCCATTCACAGTCAATACAACTTCCATTGCCCTACTTTGGCAAGCCTGCTGATGTCATTCACTTTAAAATACACTGTTGGGGAAGGAGTAGCCCAGTAAGCTCCATGGTGTGTGCTATAACAGCATAATGCTGTAGTGTGATGTACTAGTTAGGCAGGAATTCTTATCCCAGACATGGTAACTGTGAGACTTGATGTGTGTGTGTGTGTGTGTGTGTGTGTGTGTGTGTGTGTGTGTGTGTGTGTGTGTGTGTGTGTGTGTGTGTGTGTGTGTGTGTGTGTGTGTGTGTGTGTGTGTGTGCTTGTCATAAGTATCCTGTGTGGAGGTAGCTGTGAGTGTGTAATAACAGGGCTCATTGTGTAGCAAGTCTTGCATATTTCTTATATGGTGAGCATATTATATGCCACAATGTCCACCTTACAAGGATAACAGATGTCAAACAGCAGAGAGGCTGGGGTAGACAATCCATACCCCTACACGTGACATCATGGTTTGGGGAACAATATGGGCAACCCTTGTATTACCCAGAGAACACTCTCCACCCATGTCTCATACACAAACACACTAGGCTAGGCAACAACCACTATGTTAGTAGTTCCCTGCATATTGCCCACAGATAGGAACCATGGTGTGATTTCATTGGAGTACAGAGGACATGTCACCCTGACCCATCCCTGCAATAGGCAAATCATTGCATACAGTGCTCCTTTGCTATGTTCCCCACTGGACGCCTGCAACAACTGTAGAGCCAGCAAATGTAACCCACAAAGGACATACCATGCCTTATACACATGCCCTGTATGGACAGATGCCACTGACACCAGGGAATACTTGTATCATGCTGTCAATATAGGTGCAGGGTCAACCTGGTGTCCATTGCCAGTTCTCACCACATGAAGTCAGGAATCAAAAATCTGATCATAACAATCTGTCTACACAACATGCCCCAGGCACCCCAGGTACATTTCCACATGTCACAGAGCATGCATGTGGGATGTGTGCACATCCCAGACACCTTCCATGTTATGGAATATAGAACACATACATGGCAAGCATTGCACAGCACTGGCCACCCACAATAGTAACCTAGATGACTGGATGGTGAAAACAATGCCCACTGGTGTGGGCCAATCCAGACACTACACCCCTGAGCCACACTGCAGACCATTGTCATGTGGTCTGATGCCAAGGTATACCCTTTACCTAGCCTTGTACAGCCTTCTAGCACAGTCAACAACTACACACCTGTGAAGTAATGCACCCATGCATGTCGGGTCTATATTAGAACATCGAAGTTTCAAAACTTTGAATGTTCTAATATCGACCCCTATTCAGCGAAAGCTGAAAATATCGGCAACAGAAAACTGAATTTTTTCCTAGGGAAAGAATTTGGTTGTCCGTTTCTGTTGCTTTGGTATTTCCAGTGCTGTGGTGGAAAGTTAGGGGTCAGGCTCAGGTAAGTGTGCGATTGAGTGCGGGTTAGGTTATTTAGGGTTAGGGTGTGGGTTAGGTATGTGTACGATTGTGTGGACGTAAGGGTTAGGGCAGGTTAGGTGAGTTAGGGTTAGGGCGCGGGTCAGGTAAGTGTGCGATTGTGTGGATGTGAGGGTTAGGGTGGGGTAGGTGAGTTAGGGTTAGGGTGCGGGTGAGGTGAGTATGCGATAGTGACGGACCTTAGGGTTAGGGTTTGGGTTAAGGTAAGTGGATAGTTAGTGGTATGTGTATAGTTTAGTGTAGGGTTAGGTGTAAGATTTTAGGTGTATGTGTGTGGATTGCTGTTTGTTTGGTGTGCTTGTATTGTGTGTATGTGTTTTGGAACAGCAAATTTTTTTCCCTAGGAAAAAATTTGCTGTTCTGTATTTTTGATGTTTTCAGCTTTTGCTGAACAGGGGTCGATATTAGAACATTCAAAGTTTTGAAACTTCGATGTTCTAATATAGACCCTGCATGTCAGTACTGGCAAACCTGTGTCTGTGTGTGTGTGTGTGTGTGTGTGTGTGTGTGTGTGTGTGTGTGTGTGTGTGTGTGTGTGTGTGTGTGTGTGTGTGTGTGTGTGTGTGTGTGTGTGTGTGTGGAGTATAATGATTAGGGCACCATTCACACTCACTATACCTCCTATTGGCCTACTGAAGCATGCCTTCTGATGTCAGACACCTTGACATACCCTTTGCCCATATATCATCCTGATACCCTCTGTGGTGCATGTGATACCTGTGTATTACTGTATTGTGGCAAACTAGCTAGTTAGGAGATCTAATCTTGACCCTGCCAACTGTGATAATGTGTGTGACTCCCTGAGAGAGTGTGGCTGTGTTGACCTTGACACCTGTTCTTGTGGACAGGCACGTGTACTACACCTACCTTATCCATCCTTTATCACTGTTGCTGATGTCACTCACTGCCAAATATACCTTTGGACAGCTCCCCAACATGTAAGCCCTGTGATGCATGCAATAACTGCATAGACTTATAATAGCAATATATAGTCAGGCAGGGGGTTGAAACTCTGCACTGGTAAGTGTGTGACACAAACATGCTTAGGTTTTACTCTCCCAACCCCTCCCTGTCTTACTTTGTCTCTGTCTGTCTCTCTAACTCCCTCTCTGGTGGATGTGGAGAAGTACACCTGCTTTGCTTAGGCAGCAGCTTGTGTTTTGTAAGTGATGCTCATGATCAGCTGATGGCCTCTGCATGAATTGCAGTCCCCCACTGGCTGATTGCATGTGGAACAGCTGTGGTAACACCCTCATAGCCAATTTCATGGAAACACACTCCTATAACTAGGAATATTATGTGGGTGTTGGCCCTTTTCATTCACTGTGAGCAGGACTTCATGTCGGTGTTTGGCAAACAGCATCACAGATGGTAGTGGGATATACCTCTAACAAAATACACTGTGGAGACAGGCCAGCAAACAGGAGGGGGATGTTCCAGACATGACTGCAGAATGTAAGTGTTGCTCTTCTGCATTTGGAGTAATGTTGATTTAACAGGGTTTATGTGGATATGGCTGGTCTACATGTTTAATACCTGTCATGACAGTGTAATGTGTTTGAGGAAATTCTCACCTGTAGGGTTATCTGCAGACCAGCCAGTGTTTGGAGTCTTATGTGTCTTGTGTTACTCACAAATTACCTATCTTAGAACTGCAGAAGCATAGTCGGAGGACTGCAGTCAGTACATGGTGACAGCCATGAGAGTTACTGACTTCATATCCCTCATAGCATATATGTCACAACAAACCCTGTTACAACAGTAAATGCATGAGGTTATCACAGCAACATGTCAATACTGGCCCTGTGTTTGTGCCTCCAGCCTCAAGTCTTTCAACCTTTGTATATATGTTATGCAGTAAGAGGAGCATATGTTCTGTACACCATTATTTACTGACATCATACCTGATAACAAGCCAGTGAAATAGACTGCTAGACATGTTATGTATAGTAGGGGTTATATTTGAGGACATAACCTGGGCATTCTGTGGTTGTGTGTATAGTAGTGAGGTCTGTGTGCTTATGGTGATTGTTGATGGTATGTGTATTGCGAATATGTACCTTGGCCTGTGGACAGGCTGTGGTAGACATCATTGTTCTTGGTCCTGTTCTATCTGATGTTACATGCTGCTCCAGTGTATGGTACCCTATTGGCTTACATGTTTGTAGGGCCAAACACACACATGTCCCATACTACAGACAGGCATCAGACCACACTATGTCGTGGCACAGTATATATAGGGTTAGTGTGTGAGTGGCACATATGAGGATGGTGTTGATCAGACAGTCCATATACTGTAATATTAAGATTGATTACCATATGTGGCTGTGGCTGTGTTCACATTGGTTGTGGGAATGCACTTTCACACAGGTGTCTATTAGTCTGTGCTGTGACATGCCTGTAGAGCCTGCTATATTTGCAGGTACATGTGTATTCCCCCATAAGAAATGTAGGCCAGTGTTGTGGCAGTCTGCCTGTAGTTTGCACAGTGCTTTATTACATGCCTAGCAGCTTAGTGTTATTACCCAGTGTGATGTTATGTCCAGATATTTGCCAGATGTACTGCTGCGGAGGCACCATAACTGTCATGTATTTCTGACAAAGCAGTGGGATGCTGTACAGATGTAAGTCACTAATTAGTGGGATCGTATGTGGCCATATGATTTCTGCACCAACGGTTATTATGTGTCAGGACAGACAGAAGTGTGTGAATGCATACACTGTGTGGGAATATGTAGTCCAGTATTTATGTGATATACCCATTTACATGGCTTTTAACATCCACATTGTCAGGCTTGGTCCACATGTCTCGTACTAAGGGGATCTGTGTATACCTCTGGACTGACCAGAGTGTGCCAGGCTGTCCACATTTAGTGGTCATATCTCTGCTGTAGTCCACAGGATCATTGCTGTGATATCAGTGGTACTAAACTATGATGACCTTAGGATGTCTGTAAGTAACTGATGGCGTACATGTCAATAGCAGGTGTGAACTCCCACACACAACATTTCTGTTAAGACAACCTGTTCAGAACTCATTGTAAGCACTAAATAAGCTACAAATTACTACAGCACTCAACTTTCCTCACTTGTCTAGAGGAAAACAGTTTTTAGTACTTAATAAATAAGCACCTATCTGGGCATGTCTAAGGGTCAGCTCCTGGTGTTTTCTCCTGTCTACCTGATGGATGTGGGTATCTTGGGGCAATGCAGCAATTGCCTCATGTACACAGACAACCCTCTCCTCCTACCACCCAACACTACAACCTGTGAGAGATGCACTTATATAGCTAAACTGGAGCAAAGCTCTCTTCACCCAAGACTGGACTAGTCAGCAAGAGGCGAAGGTAAACACTTGTACCACACCACACTCATCACATAGTCCCTCAAAACCTACACCACCAAAACACACACATAGAAACAGAAAACACTCACCTACATTTGCGGAGGCTCTCAAAAAACTCTACCCAAGCAACAGGGACCTCCAAAGCAGAAACACAAGTAACCTCCACCCCCCAACACAACCCAAATGACACGTAGCCCACAAACTCAGTGTGCCACTCAACCACAGCCCATAAGGCATAACAACATACCCAACACTCTAGTCATAGGTGACTATAGTCAGGCACACTGATGTTCCACTCACCAGGCTAAACAAGGAGAAAGTTACTGTCAGCTGCCTGTCAGGTGCCAGGATCCGCCACATAATGAATGCACTCAGGTCACTCCACAGCAAGTACAAATATGACTCTGTCATTGTCCATGTTGCTGTGAATGGCCTGAGATGTATCTCCCTGGACTACATGAAAAGAGACATGGAGGAGCTGTCCGATCTTGTACCCCAGGCAGGTATGACCCTAGCCCTGAGTAGCATCCTGTGATCACCCAGAATGATGCCACAGTACAAGGACAAAATGATTGACTTCAACAGTTAGCTAAGCTTCTGGTGTCATGCTAAGGGGATCCAGTATCTGTCTGCCTGGGATAACATGACTGACAAACCACGATGCTTTGCCAGAGATGGCCTGCACCTGTCACCTTTGGGATTCTGGATACTGGCTAAGGCTCTTGCCACCCCTATAGTGCCTTTTTTAGGCAAGATTCAAATGACAAATTCACCACTATAACAGGTACAAGCAAGCAAAATCTGAGGGTAATGCTACTTAATGCTAGAAGTCTAAACCTCAAAATGCACTCACTCGAGGGACTCCTTAAAATGGAGAACATCGACATATGTGCAGTGACAGAGACCTGGTTCAAGGCTCCAGACAGCACCCCTGCATTACCTGGCTATAATTCATACCACATCTTTTGTCCACCTAACCTGGATCAAAGCACTAAAGGTGGAGGCATGTCCATATTCATTAAGGATATCCACACCTCCAGGCTAGTTGCTCAGCATAATGCATCCAAGATTATCCAAGTGCAACTAACTCTGGGCAAGACTGCAATCTAAATTGTAGCTTGATACAGATCCCCCACCATGCCCCAGGATTCCCACTCCTCATTTCTTGATACAGTGGAAAATATTAGGGTACAACCTAACACCCTAATAATGGATGATTTCAATGACCCCACCATTAACTGGGAGAACTACTCATGTACCAACTCTTGTGCTCAACGTTTTCTGGAATTCATTAATTCCAATGCCTTGGATCAACTTATCCACACCCCCACCAGGGGAAGCAATATCCTAGACTTGGTTATTACCAACATGGGCAACTGGTGTTCCACACCAGAGGTCAATTCCTCGTTGGTCAGATCTGACCACAAGCAAATCACCCTAGACATCCACATACCACCCCACCTCCCCATTAGGGAAACCACCATAAAAAATTTCTCCAAAGCCAACTTCACGCTTCTTAAGACAGAAGTGGAAAACTTCACGAAACCCATGCTGATGGGCAATAGATGTATGACTGTTGAATCCTATGCAATTGCACTTTATAAGCACTTACACGAGGGCATGGATTATGCAATCCCTAACAGATCCAAGATGCTATCCTCCAAAAAAAGGAAGCCAATCTGGTGATCCCCTGCCATAAACAAACTCTACAATAGAAGAAAGAAATTGTTGCAAAAAAGAGTAAAATCCCATGATTAGAGGAACTCCGTGGTCAGCCTCAATAAGAAGCTGAGATCCCTCATAAAATCCTCCAAAGCTAGTTACGAAAACAAAATTGCCACTGATTCTAAAGACAACCACAAAGCATTCTATAGCTATGTCAAGAATCTCAATGGCAACATTCAGATCTGCTCTGAGTTACAGCACAATGGCACTAAATATACAGAACCAACTGATATTGCCAACATCCTGGCAGATAGTTTCAGTGCTAACTTTACTCCTCTCTCATCCCCTGAAGGGCCCATCTCTATACCGGAAGAATGCAAAATTCCTGTAATCATGGCTGCACAGGTAAAAAACACACTCTCCAAAGCCAAGAACACAGCATCCATGGGACGTGACAACATCCCAGGCAACGTTCTACATGAACTACAGAATGAAATGGCACCCCACCTAAGTACCATGTTCAATCATAGTCTCACCTCAGTGTAATAAATAAACAGAACAGGGAATCCAAACACTCGAAGCCGGTACTGTCTCGTTGAACACTTTGTAGTATGTTGGCTTTCATCTGCTGCTAACATGCAGATTTCATCAGAACAATTAACTGAACATAAAACAGATATAAAGGGTGTTGAGCTATAAATACTATTTAAACAAAATATATAAAATATATAAAATATATACAATATATTGCATAATAGCAGATGATTTACTATCCTGTTGACTCATGTTTGTTAGATGCGGGATGTAAACAACATCATCATGTGTCATGGTTTAAAAGATGCATACATTAATAAAATTGAATAATGTAAAATATAAAGTTAAAATACAATATAGAGATGTGCAATACATGGATGTACGGATCCTACATTCTCAGTTCAAAGCTAACAAGGGTTTAATACTAATGTAATCATTGATCCCTGGCTTTGTAGTGGCATCAGTACAAATTTGCCATCTACTTTCTTTCCACGCCAGGTAGGTCTTCCAATTCCCCCCCTTGTCCTTAATGATATTGTATTTTAACTTTATATTTTACATTATTCAATTTTATTAATGTATGCATCTTTTAAACCATGACATGTGACAAATAGTATGATGTTGTTTTTACAAAGCCTTCTTTTGTAATGTTTAGGATTAATACACATCCCATCAACAAAACATGAGTCAACAGGATAGTAAATCATCTGCTATTATGCAATATATTTTATATATTTTATATATTTTATATATTTTTTGTTTAAATAGTATTATTATAGCTTCAACACCCTTTATATGATGTATATACATTTTTAAGAGAATCTTAGGGAGAAGTCAAACTAGTTTGTATTTTTATAGTATTTTTACAATATTTTTACAACATTACAGTGTATTAAATGTAGTCATGTGTTGTGAACATGGCGGCTAAGAATTATATTAACAATTAGTGTTTTGCGCAAAAAAATATAATTATATAATTTTATGTTCAGTTAATTGTTCTGATGAAATCTGCATGTTAGCAGATGAAAGCGCCAACCTACAATAAAGTGTTCAACGAGACAGTAACCACTCGAAAGTTGATTCCCTGTTCTGTTTATTTATTACACTTGTTGGATTTGTTCTGTTTCCAGTTACCGGTCGTACCATGGCAGACGAGGGATCCCCTAGCACTTCATGGAAGCCGGAGGTGTTTAAGGCACTCAGCGAGGAAGTAACGTCACTGAAAGGAGACGTTAGCAAGCTCATGGACATGGTAAACAGGCTCACGGAAGCCGTTATGGAGAACGGAGGTTCCGTTCACACTACCAGGCATACTGCAACCGAGCGAGCTGGTATTCGGAGTGGTAGTACCACTCATACGAACAAATTAGACACCGAGAACATCCCAGAGCGGAACGATGAAGGCGCCTATAACACTGTGAGAGCAAACTTTGTTATTTTAGATGAAGCTGCGGATTGCAGCTACACTAGCGATATTCCTAATGGTCAGGGAGACGCTAGAGTGGAAGACAGTCATTTACATATTGATATGGTAGCCAATGCAGCTAACATATCACTTGACGAGGATTTTACTTTTGATTTAAGTATGGTGAACCTGCAAATGGACAATGAGAAATTGGGTGCACGTCCTAAGAAGCGGAATGAGTTTTTCAGGACTTATTCCAATGTTGTGAACAAAACATCTCACAACAACAAAGGTACTGTAAATAAGGATCCACTTGTAACTCCTAAAAAAGCTTATATTGACAGTAACAAGGACACAGAAGTGTCCAATATGTTTAATGATTTTGTATTTGACCAATATGATTTTATAAACAAGTATGAATCTAATGATAAATATGATAGAGCACATTTCAATATACATGCCAATAACCATACAAAGGATGATATAAAATCTCGTATTCATTTATTAGGTAGGAAACTGATACAATACAAATGTGTTAAGATGGATATTGCATATTTTGATAAATGTATATCATTGAAAATAGTACCTAAAGGACTAAGGTTTTTTAAACTCCCACTAGGTTTAAAGATAGACAGCACCATTATTGCTGATTTCAACCTTATGTTCAATGATTTTGGGTACACTTATATGCAGCATCTTATTAAACACAATGAAATTAAGGCAAAGGCTTTATTAGATGAAGTGTTTAACCTTAATGAAAGCATTATTAAGGATGCATTGTTTGATAGATGGTATGACTGTTACTCTAGTCAGTTCAGCCAGGCCACGGTAAAAGTAAAAAAAGCCTATGAAAGGAAGATGCACAAACTAGAAAGGGATATGGATCTTTATAAACATGACAGAGCATATGTATGGCCTAGGTATAATACAGGAGATGAAGGACAATTTGAAGTGGTTAACTCTAGAAATAATAAAAGAAATGCACGGAGATATGAGGAAGAGAATTTTCAAGGGGGGAGGTTTTTTCCAGCACAAAGAAAACAACAAAGGAGATATTAGGTATTCATGTGTATACTAATATAGAGGGCAGTACCAGTACAGCTATTGGTACCATATCAGACACGGATATAGGTAAGACAGGAACCTCTCCCAATAAGCAAACTTATGGTGTTGTGGGTAGGATTGACCCAAGCGAAGGTCCGTGTATCATTAGCCATCACGGGTACAAAGTATATAATTACACAGATACCCCAGTTACCAAAGATTTTATTACATTATTTAGTAAAGGTATGAAATTCATACCAACAGCAAATACCAATTTATTCGACGTAATAATGGAAATAAAATTCTTTTGTAGAAGGGTAAATCTGGCATTACAATTTAAAGACAGCACTACCCATTCATATGAGCTGGCTCAACATCAAGACCTAAAGAAAAAAAGCACATATATTCCTATTTCGAACCCACAGGTAAATACATATGAGAATATGGTATGTCATGACATCTATAAGTTATACCAAGAAAGTAGGCACCACCACAGTGATGAGAACAGTTGCATAGACAATTTGAATAAAGAGGAAAGAAGATGTTTGAATGACATTATCAGTAACAAACAGATTAGAATCATGAAACCCGACAAGGGTGGAGGGGTAGTGATATTTCAGAATGCCCAGTATCAGAAAGAAATACATAACATCATATATGATTCAGGCCATTACGAGAAGGTAACTCCAAACCAGATTACAACTGGATACAGACGTATTGATAATACGATAGAAGACTACTTCATTGACCATCGTATAACAAGTGACATATACGAATTTGTCAAAACAGAATATCCGATTTTGGCACGTATTGTCGGAATACCCAAGATACACAAAAATTTAACCAAGCCACCATTCAGACCTATCATATCAGGATCTAAGTCCAAGACATTCAAGATAGGCACCATCATTGACCATTGGACCAAACCAATCTACAACAAGGTTGAACACCTGGTTAAGGACTCGTGGGACTTCTTGGGTAAAGTCACCACGGACAAGTGGGATGCAAACCTGACGTTCTTGACCATTGATGTGCAAGATCTCTTCTCCAGCATACCTGTTAATACTGGTCTAGAATACTTTCACAGCAGCCTATGTAAATATTCTGAATGTAGTGGCGATAGAGTGAATTTAATCACGGATATGATGAGCCTGGTGTTGGAACACAATTACATTGAACATCAGGGTGAAGTATTCAGACAATCTCAAGGAGTGGCTATGGGTGCCCGATATTTGCCAATTTGGTTATGTTGGAGTGGGAAAATGTCCATTTGTTCACTTGTGATTTTTATAAGCACATTAAGTTATACACCAGATTTTTGGACGATGTGTTTATCATTTGGACAGGACCGATAGATTTGATACATACTTTTGTGGCATATCTTAACAGCACTACTGATTTTCTGAGATTTACGTATCAATTTGACAACAAGGGCATATCGTATTTGGACACCTGGATAAGTAATACTGGCACTGGATTCACATCCAGATTATACAGGAAGCCTACCTTCTCAAATGATTATATTCATTTCACCAGTTGTCACCCACGGCATATATTTAAAAACATTGTGAAGGGCCAATGCATCAGGGCAGCAAGAATGTCATCTACAGCTGAAGACATGAATTATGAAATTACCTTTATTTCTCAACTATTTAGTGAGAGAGGGTACCCTAAAAAGTTACTAGATAACATCACCTCTTATGTTAAAGCACAATGGGGATCAAAATACAAACCACTCTTGGGGAGTCCCATGCATATACAGAACAAAACCAGTTCAAATTTAAATAGGATGATATGTGTGATCAGATTTAATCCATCCGCCTATTTAATAACGGACATTTTGAAGAAGTATTGGAATATTATAACCTCTGGGGGCAACCTGGGGAATATAGTTGGAACAGAGATGAGCACCGTGTACAAAACTGGAAGCAATATCAAAATGTTACTGGAATGTGGTACAAAGAGTGAAAGAGATAGGAACAACAAAGGAACCAATAAAGGAACCAGTAAATGTGGATGTTGCAACCAATGCAAATTCATCAACACCACACATACCATTAGATTAGAGAACATAGTGCATACCAAGATCACCAACATCCAAGGTAATTGTAATTCTCAGCGTCTAGTTTACATTGCCACATGCACAAAGTGTCCGGCCTATTATATAGGCAAAACAGAAAGAAAGCTTAAGAAACGGATTTATGAGCATACATACAAGATAAGCAAACAAGATACGAAGAATGCTTTATACCGACACATTAAGGATCAAGGTATAGACCACTCTTTCAGATTTTCCATTATAGATCAGGTTAGCATTAAGGACAAGGGGGGGAATTGGAAGACCTACCTGGCGTGGAAAGAAAGTAGATGGCAAATTTGTACTGATGCCACTACAAAGCCAGGGATCAATGATTACATTAGTATTAAACCCTTGTTAGCTTTGAACTGAGAATGTAGGATCCGTACATCCATGTATTGCACATCTCCATATTGTATTTTAACCTTATATTTTACATTACTCAATTTTATTAATGTATGCATCTTTTAAACCATGACACATGTGACATGTGTCTATTTGACGGTGGCCATGGATTTCCAATCCATTTGGACTAGGGTATTAGACAGATTTATTAGGTACACTACAATAGTATGATGTTGTTTTTACAAAGTCTTTCCTTATTATTGTTTGTAATGTTTAGGATTAATACATTCCGTACCTAACAAACATGAGTCAACAGGATAGTAAATCATCTGCTATTATGCAATATATTTTATATATTTTATATATTTTATATATTTTTTGTTTAAATAGTATTATTTTACCTTTATATGATGTATATTCATTTTTAAGAGAATCTTAGGGAGAAGTCAAACTAGTTTGTATTTTTATAGTATTTTTACAATATTTTTACAACATTACAGTGTATTAAATGTCCTATGGCTAGGCATTTCAACTGAGTCATGTGTTGTGAACATGGCCGTTTTAAGAATTATATTAACAATTAGTGTTTGGCGCCAAAAATATGTATATAAGCCTGTTTTTATGTTCAGTTAATTGTTCTGATGAAATCTGCATGTTAGCAGATGAAAGCGCTCAACCTACAATAAAGTGTTCAACGAGACAGTACTGTTCTGTTTATTTATTACACTTGTTGGATTTGTTCTGTTTCCAGTTAATAGTCTCACCTCAGGCTTTGTGCCCACTGAATGGTACACAGCAACGGTTATCCCACTCCACAAAGGGGGAGCCACCACAGACCCCGGAAACTACCACCCCATTAGCCTGATGAGCCTGGTCTGCAAGGCTATGGAATGTATCATCAAGCAACTTATAAACAATGACATTGGTAATGTCCAAACTCTGGACCCTACCCAGTTTGGGTTTGCAATAGGCAGATCATGTCTCCTAAACTTGATAGATTTCTTTGAAGTGGTCAACAAAGCCATAGATGAGGGTAAGGTGGTACACACAGCCTATCTAGATCTCGCCAAGATTTTCTACACCATCCCCCACTCTGTAATTATAGATAAACTCACTAAACTAGGTATAAATACGTATGTCACAAGATAGGTTGCCAACTGGCTCACTGACAGAACCCACACTGTGAAAGTAGCAGACTCTAAATCCAACTTCAGACCAGTGACAAGTGGAGTACCACAGGGTTCAGTCCTAGGTCCTCTCCTGTTTGGTATCTACTTCTCTGAAGTACAGGCTAACACAGAAGGTCTTTGGCTAACAAAGTTCGCAGATGAATGCCAACTAGGAGCCATAAACAAAACTCCTAATGATGTGGACATCCTACAAAAGGGCCTCACTGAGACAGATGCCTGGTGTCAAAGCCATGGCCTTAAGCACAATGCCAAAAAGTACATTGTCATCCCTTTTGGTAAAATCTCTGTACCAATGAACTACCACATAGGCGGTAGTCTACTTAACACCGAAAGTGTGATAAGAGACCTTGGGACACAGGTGGACAGTAGTCTCTCCTTTGATAATCACATCCCCACAGTAGTCAGGAAATCCTTCTATGTGGCACACCTTATCACAAAAGGTTCCTCATCCAGGAAAAAAAGAGGTCATTGTTCCCCTCTACTCATCACTCATTAGACCCATTATAGAGTACAATGCCCCTGTTGGTATGTACCTCACAAGATATCTACAACAACTGGAAAGAATGCAGAAATAACTCACAAAGAGGATTACCGGCCTCAGACAGATGCCCTACGCAGACCATGTCAAACAACTCCAGCTTCTGTCACATATCGCCTATTCAGAGGTGATCTCTACCTAACATACAAAGCTACGTCAAACCCAGAGCTGTTGGACATGCTCCACTTAAAGAAATCCCAATCCATCCAAGCTACACACTCTAGGGACCTAAACCTTGTCACCACAATAAACAGAACATGCTGGAGGGGATAGAGTCCTGTTCCAGTGACAGCCCATACTCTGGAACAAACTACATATCTATATCAAGCAAAGCTCCTCATTAGCACTCTTCAAAAACAATCTTGATGATTGGATGGGAGATAAGAAATTCACCCTGGGGTTTACTTATGTGGCTCTGCTTGACAGGAGCACAGGAAAATAATTTTCTTGGGTGGCAAAAGCCAGGGTACTGTTTGGCTAGGCTTATATAGACCCTAGGGCCAATAGCCTAGTACCTACCTATGAACCTATGAACAACCCCTGTTACAGTAGCAACAGTCTACATATATACCTGCAATACATACATGACATCCCTTTGCCCTAAGAGGTTGAGACTATTGGTGCTGAGGTGTGACTCCACTCCATGTTCTGGACATATGGTAAACATATATGTATATATATATATATATATATATATATATATACATATCCATATATCTATATAAATATATACACATATCTATATACATACATGGATATATATATATATATATATATATATATATATATATATATATATATATATATATATATATACATACACACACACACACACACACACACACACACACACACACACACACACACATATATATATATATATATATATATATATATATATATATATATATATATATATATACACACACACACACACACATACACACATCTATATATGTCTACACATATACAGATATATAGATATATATGCACATATAGTTATAGATATTTACATATATATCAGCGCATATATATATATATATATATATATATATATATATATATATATATATGTATATATATATATATATATATATATATATATATATATATATATATATACACACACACACACACACACAATAAGTGTACTGACAGATATATTAGAAAAAGAGCAACTGTTTTCACAGCTGCCATGATGTAGTGGTTAACTGTTGTGACTATAGTGTGCAGGGTCCTGGGTTCAAGATCTGCAAGGGCTGTTTACTTTGTTGCTGGGCAGAACAAGGGCTGCTGGATACAGAGTGGTTAAGGCAGTTTTGAGCAGCTTTAAGCGCGTTTGCACGGGTTTGTGTGAAGCTAAGCGGTGCTAAGGTACAGTTAAACATATGGGTGATTACACTGTGTAGGCTTCGCTTACCAGTGTGCAAATGTGCTTAGCTGTTATATTGCAGCAATGGTGACACATGCAAAGCATGGCTCAGCCCTGGTAACCAGTGCTTATATTACAATCTGATAATATAGCAGGGTAATGACACCTGTAATAAATGTATGCAATGTCATGTACATAACATGTGTCTATGTGCTGTCATTACAGTAGCTAGGGGTGTGAGTCTCCTGTCTGGGACACATGAGTATATATGGGTTGTACAACACTCTTATCCATGTGAATGTGTTACATACAAGGGTAGTATCCCAGGTTATATACAGTAACACTGGCATGTAGTGTATCATTACGTTACTACTGTTGACAGTGCTTTCCCAAGTAAGAGTCGATTGCTAATTGTTGTACTGAAAACAAACACCCCTGCATGCAAAATGGATTCTGAGTCACCACTGTCATGTTCCTGATGTGTGAGCTGTGTCTCATGATATATTTCCTACTGGTTAATAATCTGATGTGGAAAATAACTGTAGTCTACTGTGTGTATAGCACATGTCAGTGAGGGGTGCCATCATGTAGTAATGGCATACCTATCAGTGTCAGACATCTATCTGTCAACACATTCATCCTAATGCATAGCTAGTTGGTGAACTGATGCCTGTCAGTCCCTGAACCGATGTGCAGATGTCAGGTATCCATCTTGGATACATACAGGCAATCTACACTTGACTGACACTGACATGTCTGCCCAGCTGTGATATAAATGCCACAGATAGGCCTCAACACCCTGTATGCACCACATGCCATGGATACCTCAACTACACTACCATAGTCAACAGAACATGCTTGGTACAGGTCTCCAAGACAGACACTAACCATGTTATGTAATACATATTGCATGCATGTCAACTGGAGCACCTCACCAGCCCTCTGCAGGAGGCACCCAGAGGATTGGCTGATACATGTCACTCTCACCCTGAGGGTCTGTTGATAGATGGCTTGCTGGCACATGGCAGCTGGCATGATACCACTGTACACACATCCCCTACACTTCCCATCTCTCCATGGACAATAGCCTGGTACACACCTATGAACCCCTGCACCGATGCACCCCAGTACTGACAAATGTGTACGTGTGCATTGCTGAGAATATCAGTGTCTGTGTGTTTGTAGACCTGTAGTTAGGAATACCCTGAGGCCTTTCACATCCATCACACCACCCATTGCTATAGTTAGATGTGGCTGCTGCTGTACCGGACATTACATGTACCTTGTTATGCTCCTCTCCCTAAGGGCTACCTGGGCCTTGCAGTACCAGCACAACATTGTTGTACAAATTGGTTGATAGGCATGGGAAACCCACTGAGTTCTGGCCAATGTGTCTATGTGTGCATGTGTGTATATATGTTGGGTACAGCATTCCGAGGCCACATACTCTTATTACAATATGCATTGCCGCACCATATTAGGGATAGTGATGTTGCTGCCCATAGGAGAGGCATGACAATGCAGCACTCTGCTATGCCTGTAGCATGTGCATTAGATGCATATCCCTGTAGTAGCACTCTTGGGATGGACAAGGGGTTGTATTGCAGTTTTGGTCAATGTGTGATAGTGGGTATGTCAGAATGTCATCATAGGTTCCAGTGTGTACAATATCCACAGTGGGGTGTGGGTGCTGGTTATACTGTCATTACACCATGATACCCCCAGTATATGTCCCATGTACCACTGTATGGTGACCACTGTTACCATCAACAATACAGGTAATGGATAACACTATCCAGCCCAGTTATGCATGTGCTGTGTGCAACCTACCTGTAACATAATGGACACACTGACAAGGTAGTTAGCACTGATAGGCCCAGGTCTCTCAGATGTGTGTCTGACTGTTACGTGTTTGTCAATGTGTATATGATGGTATGTCACACTATGTATTGTCCATATACAACTATTACATTCCCCATTACCATACTGTACATGCCTGAGGATGTTCTGCATATAACATATAACCTGGAACACCCATATCCTAAAAGCTATGTGGTGTGTGCAATTAACGCCACACACATCACTAACACTGCATACTTAGGTAGGGGTCTAGTCCCAGTGTTGCCAAGTCAGAGTGTGCGTGTATGTGGAGGGATCTACTTCAGGTTGTAGAATATACATGTCCCAGGGGGTCATCTGTCCAAGAACTGCATGGCATATGCTAACATATCACATGTATCATCCTGTGGACATACATTCCATCACAACTACTGTTAGGTGTGAAAATGGCCTCTTCCCCACTGTATAGGTGTACAGCGATACTGGGGTTGGTATATATAGCTGGGTGTGGCTGTTGTGGACACAGCCAACATCATTGTGGTTACTGTTGAGTGTATCACCCCATGTAGCTACAGCACCTCTCACCCTCCAAAGGGAGGGGTGTGCCACCCACCCCAGCACACATATATTTACCGTGTTGAGGATTGCACTACAATGGGAAAGGGGACATATACCCTGCCGGTACCATCATCAATGACATTAAACTAGAGGACTGCTTATTCCACAATGTGTTATTCTGCATAATCTGGCTTGGTAGGATTACACAGGCTACAATGGGTTCCTTGCACAGGGACATACATCCATGTGTACAGTACTCTCTGTGTAGTGCATCAACACCTAAGCCTCTGTGTGTGTTATACACAAACATGTGGTGTGTACCACCCAGTGCAACTACCACTGCCCACTATAGAAGGGCTGTTAATAGCAGCCACCATGCACTCACCTGTATACACCACCCCCCAGACCTATCGGCCATGTGGCACAGGCAGTAACTGTTATACAGACCTGTGACATGTGTTCACCTGTACCAAGGATATGGCACAGCCAAGGTGTCACCACAGTGCCATACCCCTTGTGAGATATGACAACAAACCATCCTCTGCTGACACATGGACACCTACAACACAAATGGATAACATTATGAAGAACTCATATTCATTGAAACAGCATTGAAACCCACACCACATTCAAAGAAAATGCATTTGGCCAGTGGTGGATAAAGATTACCTTTGGACAGTTTTCAAATCATTGGCCCCTTGCACACAAAACAAGAAACATACATGTTTTCTTTGATATACCGTCCTGACTTTATTAAATTATATTTCATGTATAATACAGCACACTTGTAAGAGTGCATGTTACATTTATTGTTTGAACATTTTTCCAATAAGCTGTAGGCAATGAAACAAAATGCATGAACCAATAATGACAAAACTGCCCAATTCAGAACATTTCCATCATAAAAGTCTACTTCCAGTCTGTCCACACCCACACTATAAATAGAATGACAGTAGTGTAAGCAATAGGCATCTTGCACAGCTTCTCACACTTTTCAATTTCAGTTTTTTTTTTGTTTTGTTTTTTTTTTTTTTGGTGGGGGGGGTACAAAAGGCCAAAAACCAGGGACACATTTTTAAACATTGCTTGTATAATTTTGGAAAGTTGCTAGAATAAAATGCCGTGTTATCACCATGCATTTCACTGGCAAATCTCGAACCCACTACAATCAGAGCAACATACCACTATGCCAAATCAGAAGTTTCATGAAATATAGGAAGACTGAAACTTAAATGGCTATCATTTAGTGAATTCAGTTCTCACTTCTCACCATAGCTCTCAAACTCTTTGCACAAAAAACCTGGACAAAACCAATAATGAGGGAATACAAATTCAGTTCTTCTCACTTGTCACCATAGCTATCTCAACTCTTAGCACAAAAAGCCCGGACAAGGCCAATAATGGGGGAATACAGCCCCACAATAGAGACAAATTTAAAACACTGATCTTATAAACTTAGAAAATTGCTCGACTAAAAGGCTTTGTGTTACCATTTATTTTCTGAAGAATATGAAGTCTGAAATTCAAATGCCTGTCATTATTTAAATTAATTCAATCCTGCAATGATTTACCACAAAAATCCTGAAAAACACAGATTTTATGTGGAACAGTCTCAGATTAGATGAAAATATGAGGGACAAATTTAGAAGTGGTGGTGGCTAGGGACTTTAGGCTCTTTTTACCCCTGTACCCAAGGTACATGGTTTGAGCCAGAGTACCTCTAGCCACCAGGTGTATTGCAACATGCACACACACACACACACACACACACACACACACACACACACACACACACACACACACACACACTAGCCACCAGGTGTATTGCAATGGGGGCATTTTCACACACACACACACACACACACACACACACACACACACACACACACACACACACACACACACACTTAAAAAGATAGCATATACTTTTTTTGCTTCTTTGAATTGCTGTATCATGCAATTCCAATCCCAGCAAAAAGTTCTAGGGAAGTGTCCATGGCTGTTTAGCATTAGCTTTGCCTCTTGGTTGTAATACTTGCATGGAGCTTTCATCAATGAGAGTGATCAATTCTATGGAATAGAGCCTTACTACACACATTGAGCCCCCTTGCCTAAACCAGGTTTGCTCACTGCAACAGAGGTTTCTGAAACCTGTATTATGCTGCATACTGAAGAAATACGTTTTGGTGGAGGTTTGAGATGTACACCGTTTGTGCTTTATGGCTGGCATTAGACCAAGCAAATGCAGAGACTGAGAAAACAAGTAGAAAAACGCTGCAGAACCCACATCTCAACTGATAATTATTACTATAATACATTGGGACATAGTTTTTCATTATAATTTCATTAAGAGAGCTTCTTTTTTATATTTTGCATAGAAATGCATATTTAAAAATGGTTCTCTGTTGCACAATCACAGATGGCAGCACAGTGTCTTCTAGAAGACGGTTTTTGCATGTTTTTAGATAAAGTGTGCTAATTTTCTAATTGCGCTTACTTACATCGATCCATGTGCATGTTAATAATTATATTTACATGCAAAGATTACGTAGGGATAATTAATGTTTCAGAGCGAGCAGTTTCATTCAGCTTACCAGAGCAAATCCGTTCGTTCTAACAGCCGATTCCGAGGACTCCAAGCCCTTCTAAATGCAAATAAATCCTTTGCCGAGTGAATAATAACAGTTGAGCCCGAGCCCTTCTAAATAAATAAATCCTTGCTGAGCAAGCAAGCCTTCCTTTCCAGCTGGTTCGTTCCTGCTCGCAAAGCATTTAAACCAGCCGGAAATACGTGAGCTGTGAGCTTGATTCCGACAGGCTGGTAGCCCTGACGAGTTGACGTCATCGCGCACGCGATAACGTCAGCTAAAGCGTGGAAAATTTTTTAAAAAATTTTAAAAAAAGAAAAAAAAACGGAAATGAAGGGGTGCCACTCGGGAATCGTGGCACCCCATTATTTGGACCCCAAAACTTGGAAAAAAACGAGTAATTCAGGACAGTTGGGAGGTATGGGTATAATGCGTCATGGCTGGACAGCAACACTACCTGACATGTAAGCATTAAACGTTACTGCTGATAACATGTTCACAGCAGTACATTGGTACACTGTAGTACAGTCACCGTGTGCATCAGAACCATATTAGCCTGTCCCTGCATTAATGTTATGGATGACAGGGATGTGGCACAGGTATCATCATATGCACAGGATGTGTTGTTGGTTTGCCTGAGACATAGGCTGGGCCATATGTTTGACACCATGTGTGTGAGTGAGGGGTTTTAATTACTGATATGGCCGTGGTGATGTGGTGTGTGTAGGTATGGGGTTGCCCTAGGTGTGTTTGTATTGTGTGTGAGTATTCATGCACACAGTTCTGCCATGTGGCTGCCTTATACAGGTGTTTGTTGGACAGTTGCAGACCATACCTGGCAGGGTGTGCAGTTCACTACCTCTGGCCATGGACATGAGAACTGTGCCTGCCAGGGGGTCCACGGGCACATCCAGGTACAAGCCTTGATATGCTACACTCCCATGATGATGACATATGTCCGCTGGAACCAGGTCCCTCCTCGGACTGGCCAGGACCACGTGCACATGGCCTGCTGTGGTGTAATGTGGATAGCTCCCCCCTGCAGTGCTGGGGCTTGTACTGCCACTACAGAAGCGTCTTGGTGTCCTTGCATGTCCACATCGACCTCCAGATGCTGGTGTTGGTGGCTTACATCCATGTGGCCGTCGCACCACTCCTACCACATGCTCTAGCATGGACAATCCATGGTCGAGGAGTCCCACCATCTCACTCCACCATCTATCCATAACCTCTGTAAAATAATGGATGACACTTGCAAGATCACTGATGTTGTCACAGCTGAAAGAGCAGCCCTCTGCAGCCTCAGACCCTGTCCGGTGTACTGTTCCATAAGTGCCTACACCTCCATGACAGCCTGAAACATGCATCTGGTGGTACCAGATGTGGCACTTCTGCCAGGGGCACGAGGACAAGCAACCCTCCCACTATCACTCCTGTACATCTGCCCATGCAGTACCCTGCTGGACATCCGGCTATAGCTGCTGTGTCCAGACACAGCAGCCATAGACACCACACTGCCCTGTCCAGTGCCACCAACCGCTAACTGTCCCTCTGCTATGGTCACTGGTGATGGGGTATCTATAGGCATTGTGACTGTGTGCAGGGATGGGGTGGATAACAGGGGGATGTCAAACAATGGCGCAGTTTCAGCCTCTGACAATCTCGCCTGTGCCTCAACACACCTAGCATCATTTTCAGTGTCTGTATGGACACCAACATCAGACTGCCTGCTGGAGGGACCCTGTCCCACCTCTCCACCTGTGAGGGGAAACAAGAAACACACTTTAAGACCTGTACATCATTGCTCAACAGTACACACACACGCACACACACACACACACACACACACACACACACACACACACACACACACACACACACACACACTCCCTAACATTCCACCATAATACCCACCTGTCCCTGAGTTTACAGACTGTCCCGAGTTTATTATCTTAAGTTCCCCATCCTGCTTTACACTTGGAAACTTACACTCATTAATACCAATCATTAATGTATCATTCTTCTAATTGCCTAGACAAGTGATCACAAAACATGACCTGTTACTCCATTACCTCTTTGACTTGATTGGAGTCCGTTTTACAAGGACTCACTGCTATCATCCAGTGTTCACCCTGGGTTTGTTCAGACATCATGAGCATGGCCCCCATATGTTAAGGGCTACTACAGTCACTCAATAATGTCATGCACTGGAGTGTCATATGCAACCATTGATCAGTAGATGCAAGATCTGTTTCTCTATTAACTTATTATGTGGACAACAGTAATATTTGGAAACACTCACTGGTGTTGTCTAGTAATTCCCCAATGCATCTGTAGTGCTGCATACATGGGCATTCTTTCACCATTTTGCTGGTTGCAATTATAACAGTATACCTGTTGTCTAGTTTCCCTCCAAACGCATGTTCCATGCTACAGACCTTATTTTACTATCAGCTGTCCTGAGATTACATATCAGACAAGTATTCCTGGTGTCTCATGTGCCAGTCCATGTCCATGTATTGCACAATTTCAAAGGGGAGTCAAGAATGAACAACCCCACAATCACACATGTGCATACATGGACACACAAATTCACACACACATGCACACACACATCCTACATACATCAAACCCCCTCCACTCCACCAGAGTGCACTTACAGACAAATAAACCCCCTGCAACAACCCCACACATACACACTTACACGTGAAGTTGCAAGAAGATATTATACACAGACCTCCCATTACCCATCTGTCAACATGTATGACATATGGTACTCAACAGCATGCAGTGCAGCTATACTCAATCCATCCTAGCAACAGTATACATGTGTGTGATGCATGGGCTGTGTTAGTAGGTGATGCCCCTTCCCCTGAAAAACACTGCACCCATGTACACAGTATTGCTGCGCACCTGTTCAGCACCCTGCCATGTATTGTGCACCATACATCACAGGTGTACACACCATTGCTGAATATGTATTACTGTGTCAGTTATGTCTGCTCTGCTGCTCACAGCCCCTATGTGTTTGTCCGACACATACCTGGGATGATATGTGGACAGATGTCATTTGTGAATGCCTGATGTCTGATTTACAGATGTCATCATCAGTGGTGCATGTATGACCAATACGATACAATTACACTGACAACCGTCAAACCTTACCATGGCTATGGGGAGTGTACACACCCTTATTGAGATGATGCCCTCTTTCTTGATATGCCACGGGACCACATTACTGCATATGTTAACATTACATGAGCCTGATATGTGACATATGTCCTGTACAATCAAATGCAGTGTCAAACAAATGCGTTAGTTGTGCTGATGCTGACTGAGATGCATACACTTCCTGGGGGCATATGTGTGCATGCTCTTATCATGATGGTTTGTTGTGCCTACTGTTATGTGTACTACAGCAGTCACTATTCCTGGCAGGGTTATACTAGCATGGGCCATCTGCATTTGCCAGTATTTGGTCAGTCTGCCCTACACATGTCCCCCAACTTTGCATGATTGCAAGTTCAACTCATGTGCACATCCCTTGGAGTTCACACACTGCCATCACTATTGCTGTAGAGTCAGGGTTATGTCTGCCACAGTTCCTGACCCTGACTGTGTTTGGCTACAGCCATTTATAGCATCCTTTGTATCCCTGCTGCAGTGCACTGTTGTGTCATGATGACACCCCCTCCCCACCTTCAGCCTTTCTGCAGATGCTTGACAACTATGGCCTACACATGTGTGTCAGTTTGCAGTATCCCAAACACTGAACACCACATGTAACAGCCTAGTCCTAGCTAATGAATGGCAAACATACAGGTGTACACTGGCACTGGCATGGTACAGATGGGGATGGTGAGCCTGAGGTGGAGTGAGGTGTTGGTTGTGCAGCACATGTATCTTATGTGATACTGTCTGTAGGTTTCCAGCGTGGTCTTGGTATACCAGTACACATTGCAACACATGCCTTTTGGGGACCTTTTCTGTTATGCAAATGCTACCTATAGAGAGGCCTGGCTGATGTTTCCTGTGGTACAACTGTCCCTTTTGATTACCCTAACCCATGGGCCACACATTTGCAGAGTCCAGGCAATTGCTGACACGGGTACCTCACAGCTAGTACTTGCTAGACATTCCTGGAACTCCCTCAATGTTGTGGCATGTTACTAGGCAGCCTGCATGACTGGTTTGCTACATGTGACATCATCTGTCTTGGATGGCCATCTGTTTATTTCCTACATTATTCCTGTTCCATACATCCTCGCCACATACATGACTGTCTGCACTGTTTGCCATGGTATATGCCATGGTGAGATATGGCTACATGTCCAACTCCTGGGTGCTACCTGTTGGGTATGGGGTCCATACCATGGCATGTAAGATGTGTGCAAGCCATGGCTGCCTCTGTTGCAGGTAAGTGGGCACATTTGATGGCCAAATGTCTTGGACAGCGGACCATTTCTTGGTGTGACACTGGGGACATGTGCTTGGTGGAAGGTGCATTTCCATGACAAATGCATGCTGTCAGTACCTCAACAGCTGCTTCCACTATTTTTTTATCTGGAGTGTGTGCACACATATGCTTCCAGTGTTTGTGAAGGTATGTATTCCCCATATTTGCTGTCCTAACATACAATTCCATATTGCACACTCATTGCTCATGTTAGGACCACACTGGAGGTTGTAAGAGTTGTGGACTGCAGTATTGTGATATGCTGTAGTGTAGATCTGTAACTGTTGCCATTGTATTACTGGTATATACACTGTTGTAGCACTGTATAAGGGTGATGTTTCACACATGTCCCTTCTGCAGGCCATTTGTCCCACCATTATGTTCATCTCTGTGCACATATTTTGCAATGACAGGATGTTAGTTATATTGCAGGAGTCTGACATACCCTTCAGATACACCATCATAGTGACCACTGTGATGCAGTGCAGTTAACAGCAACAATATGTGAATATGTACGACATGCATTATGGGTAGGTGTGCTAAATGTGTGCATGAAATATACCATGGCCATAACATGACCAGTGTATTGGCAAACCTGAACAAACATGATACTCACCAGCTACAGGCTGCTGCTTGGAGGTATACCAGAGGGATCTACATAAGTGTGTGAGAGATGTGATGTCAGTATCCAAAGTTGTGGCATTGGTTCAGGGTGGGTGCAGCATTACAGTACATCAACAGTACAAGCCCACATCACTACAGATTATGCATATCCGTTAATTACTACTACGCAGCAACAGACTATATACATGTCATCTCACATATGCATGATCTAACTGTACAGATGTGGATGGATACACAACAGTGGTCTACTGATGTGCCCTGTGGCCTTGCCTGCACGCTCCTCTGCCATTGTGTGGGTAGCACCCACCTCCACTATGCTCTCTGTCAGGTGTTGTGTGTGTGGGCGGGCAGGTGCCCCGAGGCTGGGAAGGAGCTCCTCAACATGTGTCATGGGAGACTGGATGGCATGGCTCCCCCTGTTGTGAGCTGATCTCCCCTGTCTGCAGCAGCACACCAACAAGCATTGCGAAGTAGGTCTGTTCAACGATGCCAGACCTGCTCATAACTGCGGTTATGCAGGCCGACATTGTTTACCTGAGGACAAGATCATTCCACAGGGTGGTCCGCTCCTGCTGCTCATGGGTTGTTTTCCCAAACAACACCTGGTAGTGTTGCACCAGGTGTGAGATGATGATATCATTCTCCTCCTCTGAATAAATGGGAAGCCTCTCTCAGGACATCTTTCCTGAAAGACATAAAGATGGAAACAGGTCTGAGGACCTCATACAGCAAGGTTATCATAGTTTTTAATACACATCTCTGTCTCTCCCCCACCATATCTCCAACAACAATCTGATTACACAACTCAATAGGTTTGTCTACAGAATACCTACCATTGAGACATATATTGTATTGTACAACACTTTGTGCTATGTGTTTGTAGTCATGTTCTCTGTGTGGACACTATCATTGGTGGCCTGCTGTGGACAAGGTCACCTGCGTGCCATTGTAAGGGCCACTATGGTTCCATATAAGCATGTGGTCTGCTTTCTATGTGATTGCTGCACATCTGTTGTTTTGTGTTACTGGGGATATCTATGCATGCTGTTGGACATGATCTGGGAATGTGTTGACTATTACTACCCACATATGTTCTATAACAGTGACACACTAGCATGTTTAGGGAGCAGTTGCCAGCAGAACCACCTCTCCCACCTCATCTGGCCATGTTACCAGGCCACATCACATGTGAGACCCACCCTGGGGCTTCCTCATCTACTGGTCCTGCACTACTATCAGGTGGAACCACTCAGGGGATGGTATTCTCCCCCCCAGGAGCACACACAGACATGATCCTGTCACCTGAGGTCAGGTCCAGGGTGTGTTGCATAGGGAGCTCCACAGAGACTTGGAGGATGTACTACAGCACCTTGAGGCCCTCAGTACACACTCACAGGGTCCGCATGCTCCTCCTGCTCAGCCTCCAGCCCAGGCACCTTTAGGGCCATGAAGCTGATGTTTTGACTGGCCGTGGGTGGGGGCCATGGTCCCATTGTTTCCGTATGGGGGTTCATGGGGCTTCCACATCACAGACGACACTCACCATCCAAGGTGTTTACCCACCACATGTGTCATATACTGTCCCTGTAGGTTGTCTTCTCTATCTTCCAACCCAACCCACATCCACAAATATACCTGCTATCCTTCCCCAAATTCCCAATCCTACCTTCACAAACAACGGCAATGTGTTCCCAACATGGGGTTCACACCTGACATAACTGTCCATTTTGCACACACTTACTGCTGTATATATGTGTGTGTGTGTGTGTGTGTGTGTGTGTGTGTGTGTGTGTGTGTGTGTGTGTGTGTGTGTGTGTGTGTGTGTGATGTTCCCTCACACATATCATGCAGCACTGTCATGCAAAAGTAGAGGACATGTATTTATATACATATGTGTGTGTTTGTATATATGTAGACATACACACACATACACATATATATATATATATATTTATATATATATATATATATATATATATATAAAATCTGTAGATATGTATTATGAGTTGTATCTATCTATATATATATATATATATATATATATATATATATATATATATATATATATACACACACACACACACACACACACACACACACACACACACACATATATATATATATATATATATATATATATATATATATATATATATATACACACACACACACACACACACACATATATATATATATATATACATATATATATATATATATATATATATATATATATATATATATATATATATATATATATATATATATATATATATATATATATATATATATATATATATATATATATATATATATATATATATATATATATATATATATATATATATATATATATATATATATATATATATATATATATATATATATATATATATATATATATATATATATATATATATACCTATATATATATATATATATATATATATATATATATATATATATATATATATATATGGGGTGCATTCAGACATCAGGTCCACACTCTCTAACTCTCCTTATTTTACAGCTGCACTGTTCTCCCTCGCTACAACACAG
>NC_056746.1:1009596339-1009803839 GCF_019279795.1 Protopterus annectens | reverse complement strand
ACAGCATGCAGGTACAGTGATCGAAGCATGTCACCAATGTGGGAGTATTTCAACATGGCACATGCATAGAACAAATTTCAGTATTTATCAAGCAATAGGACATATGTCCCAATAGTAGATTTAATAGTGCACATACCGATTGAGTTGTGTATTTAGTTTATTGTTGGGAAGAGAAAGATGTCAATTAACAAGTTATATATCCCTGTAGTTCTCATTACTTTCCTATTCAGTGCTGTAATCTGTACCTTACAGGTATTATTTCACTACCCTATGGCCTTAGTTTTGACAGTGGTATGGATGTAGACAACTATATACATTAACTGTATTTTACCTGCAGTATACACCTCTTATTTATAACATTTATGACATTAAATGCTGCCTACATGTCAGAGGTTAGCATGCTGATATGCCAGAAGGACAGGGTAACAGCCAGCAGATATGGGCCAATTCTCTGGACATTCCAGACAGATCTGTACAGTTGAGGGCTATGATTCTGCATACAGCTTACTACCGCTCCCAGGATTCGAACCATGGCTGTGTGTGCTAAAATAAAACAGTGTACATCACAGTTGAGTGTGCTATATAGATATTTGCTATTTATTTTTTCTCTGAATTCTTTCTATAAGTCTCCTTTGGTTTTACAATCTGACCTTGCAATTACAACACTCTTATACAGGGTTTCCTAGACAGTTTTAGTATGTAGCACTGTGTGGATGACAGTGATGAGTAATACCTTATTAGTTAGAGATACTGCAACACTAACACTGCCATACAATACCAGACTAAACAGTACCAGTCCAAGATTTCAATCTTTTATTTCTAGGCACAGTTTTCATATCTGGCAGACCTGTGGGGGGATGTTTGTTAACACTACCTGAATGTTGTCACACATATTACCAGATTTCACATTATTATTATGCACATATGTCTCACTCTGTTAATGCACATACTCTGGTCATAGCTTCACAACATGGAGGTGGAGTTGGGACATACTTTGCTTATTACCCTCATAACACTTTCGTGAGTTGCTAGAGTGACAGGTTTTTTCTTATGGATATATTTCTGACAGTTATGATGCCTGACAATCAGTTGTATGTCATTATTTGCTGCCTAAACTTCTGGGATCATCCCACTGATTTGCCAGGGGGGCAGGGTGACAGGCAGGGGACTTATGCTAATTATCTGGACTTTTGTTGTGGGGTATGATTCTGCATACAGCTTACTACCACTCCCAGGATTCGAACCATGCCTGTGTGTGCTAAAAATACAACACTTCACATCTCAATTGAGTGTGCTATTTGGATTATGTTGCCTATCTTTTCACTGTTTTCTGTCTAAGTCTCTCTCAGTTGTACAATATGACCTCTTTTGATTACAACAGCCATATACAGACGTTCTTACATATTTTAGTTATGTAGCACAGTGTGGGTAACAGTGCTTAATACAACAGAACTGTTAAGAGATTGCAACACTACATTACCATATGATACCAGAGTAAACACAAGCAGTCCAGCAGTTAGACCTTTATTGTCAGGCTGTTAACCTTTTATTTACATACAACCTATATGAGACTCTTCCTGCTATATTGTCTCGTTTATTCAGTACATGCCATATACAATACAGTTTTTTTACTGGCAATTAACTTTCTGCTACTTTTAGATTTATTTCTTATGACAGTACATGCAAGATTATTACTAACCTGCCTCACGATGCAACCTCTGCAATCTACAGGCATGGGCTTCCTGGTTCACAGTCTGCTTGTCTGCCACTGTTAAAGACATAAGAGGAATATTTAGCCATACCTATCCATAATATACATGAGCTGGAAATTATTAAACAGGTAGTAGACTGATACTTACACACGGCTGGGACATCACCTGTCCAGCTAGCCTCTTGGATCCACTGATCCAAGAGCTTCCTCTTTCTCCATTTCAGGTTGGAATAGTGATGCCTGACCTGCTCACCAGTTTGAGGTATGCCAGTGGCACTGGTGAGGTATAGGCAAGACGGTCCCAGGCTTCCGCTTTATATTGGAAACCCTGGTACTGGCCCTGCAGCAGTCTCTGGTCATGGTCTTTAACAAGAAGTCCTGCCATGATGTTGGACTCCTGGATGCCCCAGCGCTGTGCCCGGAAGTGCACTCCTTCACCCACACCAGTCATAGTGCCTACAGGAGAAAGCTGCAACCAGTTATGAGATGTATTCCTGCTTGTGGGGTTTAAATAAGGCTGATTTCTCACACTTTGCCATGATTGGATGGTTTTCAAAATGCTAAGCTATGGGCAAACCTGCTTACCTAAGGTTCACTTTGCTTAAAGGGGTATACCAATGGGCAACCTGATTTACCTGGTCTACACATTGCTTACACCTAGTAAGCAGGAGTGTGCAATGCTTAGCATTGCTTAATTTTTAATTTGCACACTATTTGCTGTTTGGCATTGATTTATCATTCATTACATGTTATATACGTGTTTGGTATCCATGATTCATGTGTATGTACACTGTATGGGGGGATTTCAACACTTTATTACAATGGCACCTCAAATCTGGACTTAATGCAGTATGCCAGTTCACAATTTATGTTATGTAGTAGGTTATACAACATAAAACTGTATATAGATTCCTTTCACATGTAAATTTTGATTTTCCTATAGTGAGGATCTGTTTGGTGATACCTCAGTCTTATGTACTGTTGTGATGGCTTACTGGTTAACGACTGTTACCTGTAAGGGCTGTTTATTTTGTTGCTGGGCAGAACATTGGCTGTTGGATACAGAGTGATTAAGGCACTTTTCAGCAATTGTAAGTGGGTTTGCCTGGGTTTGCATGATGGTAAGCAATGCTAACTTCTGGTTAAATATGCTTACAGAGGGTTAGTTTCAATATTGCTTAACCTGTTTGCGCATGGCTTACCCCAGCACAAATAGGCTTAAACCTGCTTACTACTGCTTACAAGTACTTACTCCTGCTTACCCCCGCACTAATTTAGACAGAAATGTAACATGGTTCTTGGGAAGGTGGTGGATCTGGACACTCTATGGATTTATTATTCATTACACATTATACTTTCGATTTGTATCCCTGATTCATGTGTACATATACTGTATGGGGCACTTGTGTTTATCTGTGGATTTTACAACATTATTACAATGACACCTCACATCTGCATTTAATGCAGTACTCCAGTTCACAAATATATGCTATTTAGTAGGATATGCAACAAAAAATATTGTTCATAAAGTGATTTGACATGGAAAATGGAATTTACTGGAGTGAGACTCAAACTGGGAATGACTGCTCGTAAGGCGAATGCTCTGACCACTACACTATTGCAGTACTGATTCATTTACATGTATCTTGATATTTATCTTCATGTGCCACTTAAGCTACAGTATGCATAGCTAAGTAATGGGCAAACCCACGCACCTATGGTTAAATTTAATCTGTTTGATAAAAAAAGGTGTTTGTATTATTATATTTTAAATATTGCTCTTATAAACTTGCTAGGGTAACGGGATTTGTTTTTATGTACATTTTCTGACTGATTTGAAGTCTGACATTCGTATATTTGCCATTATTTCAGACTTCATTGATGAGATCATCCCAGTGATTTGGCAGGGTAAATGAGGGACAGGCCAGACGTATGTGCCACATATCTGGACATTCTGCATTGATCTATGCTGTTGGGGGTATGCAACCCCCTATGAGCGGTCTCACTCATTTTAATTGCCAAACAGCAGTTCTTGACTGCTGGGGCGTGTATATTGTGAGAGCTCTGCTCTCAGATGTGCCCCCTGCACTCGTCCATGCTCTGTGTCTGTTTAGAAGCTGAGGCAGTACACATTCATTACTATGCATGGCGCACTGCTGTGCTCCTCCTAAACAGTCGCTTCCATGCAGGAATAAGCTATTCCTGCACAGAACCTTACTGAATCCCGGGAGTTGTGTTTTAACAAATGTAGTTCAACAAAGCCTTTATGCTTTAAGTTGTAATGTTTGCTGACAGCATCACACCAAAACTACAATGAGCCTGCTTTCACTTTTGGACGGTATGTACTCCCGTTGGGTAGTGAAATTTGTTAGCTGCAAAGGAAACAAACCGAGTTAACCAGACTATGTGATTTCTTTACTTCTGGAAAGGTAAGGAAATTACTGTGTTCTGGGATCTATATTACGACATTATGTGTTATTTTCTCCTCTATATCCTGAAGATAAAGCTAGAAATAAGAAAGATAACCACTGCCTCTTCCTTCCTTCCTCTGTTTCCTCCTGCAACTCTCCTTGTTATTCACCCCTAACTCTTACATATTACTATCCCTATGAAAATTGGAAATAATGCTCTAAGCCACACCCCATAAGTGTTTGCTTCCGAATATGATAATATTTCTCAATATCTTCATGCTAAGTTTCCTTTTAGTCTGTATTATCTACTAAGTATTTACTTGCAAATTATTTTTCTGTATCTTTAACCTTTGTATAAGTGTATAATTTGTGCAACTATTAAGAACAACCTATTGTAACCTTTTTAGTTTTGGAGCTTTTCTCCCCAGGACTCCATTGAAAACGGGTTCATTTGGCCCAATGGACTATCCTGGTAAACCAACTGCAAATAAATAAATAAATAAAAAACTCTGTTTGTACAGAGCAATACTCAGCATTTCTGAGTTAGGCATGAAAGAAAGATTATAGTAACAATCACTGTAACATTTTGTAAATGGCATAGGGTTCACAACAGCTCTGAACCCCCCCACCCCACCCCATCTAAAGCAACAACCAGAAACAAGTAAAGTTTTATGGGTGAAGAACTTCAAAGGAGTTTACCACTTTAGCTATGTTCACTCAAGTTACCTTAAACATGTTATAGGTTCATAGGTTCACAGGTGTGTACAAAGCTAATGGCCCCAGAGCCTTTACAAGCCTAGCCCATAGGATTACCCTGGCATCATGCCACCTGACCTTAGTTACCAGTGCCTCTGTCGAGTAGAGCCACTGGAGTGATCCTTGGGGTGAATTTTCTATTTCCCATCCACTCATCAAGATTTCTCTTGAAGAGGGCCAGTGAGGTGCTCTGTTTGACATGTATGGGAAGTCTGTTCCATAACATGGGGAGTCTCTGGGTTATGAACTTGTCCCTCCAGCATGTTCTGTTGATTGTGGTAATGAGGTAGGGGTCTCTGGAGCATGTGGCGTGGAGGGATTGGGATTTCTTTAGATGTACCATTTCTAACAGAGCTGGGTCAGACATGGCTTTGTAAATCAAACAGAGATCGCCTCTAAGTAGGTAATATGAGACAGAGAATAGTTGGAGTTTTTTGAGTCTGTCCATACAGGACAAGTGTTTAAGGTCTAGGATCCTCTTTGTAAGGTACTTTTGTGGCCTCTCCAGTTTCTGCAGGTGTCTATTGTGGTACATGCCAAATGGGGTAATGTACCCAATGATTGGCCTAATGAGGGAAGAGTAGAGGGAGACAATGACCTCTTTCTCCCTGGATGCAAAACCCTTAGTAATGAGATGTGTCACATAGAAGGACTTTCTGACCACAGTGGCAATTTGGTGGTCAAAAGAGAGGTTGCTGTCAACCTGTGTTCCCAGATCTCTTATAATGCCTTCTGTGTTCAGCGGACTGCCATCAATGTGGTAATTCATGGGAACCAGGTTTTTCCCAAAGAGGATGGCGACACATTTTTTGGCATTGAGTTTAAGGCCATGGTTCTGACACCAGTCATTGGTCTTAGTGAGGCCTTTCTGTAGGATGCCAACATCACTTGGTGAGTTGATAATAGCTCCCAACTTGCAATCATCTGTGAACATTGTCAGCCAGAGTCCCTTCATGTTGGCCTGGACTTCAGAGAAGTAGATACCAAACAGAAGAGGACCAAGGCCTGAACCCTGACTGGTCAGCAGTCTGACTTGGAGTGAGCTACTTTCACACTGTGGGTTCTATCTGTTAGCCAGTTTGCAACCCACCTCATGATATATGGGTTGATTCCTAGCTTAGTGAATTTTTCTATGATTCCTGAGTGGGGAATGGTATCAAAGGCCTTGGCCAGATCAAGATAGGCTGTATGAACCACCTTGCCTTCATCCACAGCTCTGGTGACTGACTCAAAGAAGTTGACCAGGTTGAGCAGGCATGATCTACCCTTCACAAAACCCAACTGTGTGGGATCCAGAGTTTGGAGATTCCCTATATCCTTATTTCTTAGGTCCATGATGATGCATTCCATAGCTTTGCATATCAGACTCATCAGGCTAATGGGGCGATAGTTCCTAGGGTCTGTAATAACTTCTCCTTTGTGGAGAGGGATGACTGTAGCAGTGCACCATTCAGTAGGGACAAAGCCTGAGGTGAGGTTGTGGTTGAACGGGGCACACAGGTGAGGTGCCAGTTCACTCTGTAGTTCATTTAGAACACAGCTAGGGATATTGTCAGGTCCCAGTGAAGCTGTATTCTTGGCCTTGGACAGTGTTGTTTTAACCTGTGCAGCAGTAATACTGGGTGCCTGGCAATCTACTGGTATTGTGATTGGTCCTTTGGGGGGTAAAGTTGGCAGTGAATCTGTCAGCCAGTATATTGTCAATATCTGTTGGGTCGATATAGGAGGTACCATTGTGCAGTAGCTCAGAGCAAATCTGGGTATTGCCATGGAGATTCTTTACATAAATATAGAGGCCCCTTGTGGTTGTCTTTACTATCTGCTGCAATCCTGTATTCATAGCTAGCTTTAGAGGATTTGATGAGGGATCTCAACTTTTTTTGAGGCTGATAAGGGAGCTTTTCCAGTCTTAGGACTTCATCTTATTCTGCATCGGTTGCCTCTTTCTGTTGTAGAGTTTGTTTATGGCAGGGGACCACCAGATTGGCTTCCTTTTTTTGGAGGAGAGCGCCTTGGTTCTATTGGGTATGGTGAGATCCATGCATTTGTGTACGTGTTCGAACAGTGCATTGGTGTATGATTCGGTGGTCATGCAACTATTCTCCATTTGCAAGGGTGCTGTGAAGTTAGCCACCTCTGTTTTTAGGAGCCCAAAGTTAGCTTTGGAGAAGTTTTTCATGGTGGTTACCTTTGTGGAGGTGGGGGGTGGGAAGGATGTGTATTTCCAAGGTGATTAGTTTGTGGTCGGATCTAACCAGGGAGGAGTTGACTATTGGTGTAGAGCAACAATTACCCATGTTAGTAATGACCAGGTCAAGGATGTTGCTACCTCTAGTGGGGGTAAGAATGTGCTGGGCCATGGCTTTGGAATTAATGAATTCCAGGAAACGTTAGGCAAGTGTATTGGTATATGAGTAGCTTTCCCAGTTAATGGATGGGTAGTTGAAGTCACCCAGTATGACAGTGTTAGGTTGGACCCTAATATTCTCCAGGGTGCTTAGGAATGTGGAGTGAGTCTTGGGACATGGTTGGGGACCTATAGCAAGCTACAACCTGAATCGCTGTCTTACCCAATGCTAGCTGCACCTGAAGTATCTCTGATGCGTTATGTTGGGCTACCAGTCTGGAGGTATGCACATCCTTTATGAATATGGGAACATCACCGCCTTTGGAGCTTTGGTCCAAGCTCTAGGGCCAAAAGGTGTGGAATGAGTTATAGCCTGGTAGTGCAGGGGTGCTTTCTGCTGCTTTAAACCAGGTTTCTGTTACAGCACAAATGTTGATGCTCTCCATTTTGAGGAGAGCTTCAAGAGAGTGCATATTGAGATTTAGTCTTCTAGCACTGAGCAGCATGACCCTCAGATTGCATTTGTTTGTAGCTGTTATGGTGGTAATTTGGTCTTCGGAACACCACCTAAAAAAGGCACTATAGGGGTGGCAAGAGCCTCGGTCAGTATCTGGAAGCCCAGGAGTGACAGATGCAGGCCATCTCTGGCAAAGCATCAAGGTCTGTCAGTCATGTCATCCCAGGCAGACAGATACTGGATCCCCTTGGAATGACAGCAGAAACTTAGCCAATTGTTGAAATCAATCATGTTCTGCTTGTACTGTGGTATCATTCTGGGTGATGGTTGGATGCTGCTCAGGGCTAGGGTCATATCTGCCTGGGCTACATAATCCAACAGATCCTCCATGTCTCTTTTCATGTAGTCCAGGGAGGAATGTCTCAGGTCATTCACACCCACATGTACAATGACAGAATCATACTTGTACCTGTTGTTGAGGGACCTGAGTGTGTGTGTTATGTGGCAGATCCTGACACCTGACAAGCAGCTGACTGTAACTTTCTCCTTACTGCAGAGGACCTCTGTCTCCAGCTGGACTGTTCCAAGTTAACAAATTCAATCAACCAATAAATAAATAAATAATATATATAATATAAACCAAATCAGTAGAAAATCAGTACAAAAAAAAAAAAAATATATATATATATATATATATATATATATATATATATATATATATATATATATACACACACACACACACACACACACACACATATATATATATATATATATATATATATATATATATATATATATATATATATATATATATATATATATATGTACACACACACACACACATATATATATATATATATATATATATATATATACACATCAACCAATAAATACATTTATAAATAAAACAAATAAGCTAAAAATAAATTAATTATTTATATATGTATATATATATATATATATATATAATTATAAAAAATTATATATATACGTGTGTGTGTGTGTGTGTGTGTGTGTGTGTGTGTGTGTGTGTGTATAGTACTGGTAAAGAGTCATCCTCAAAGTCAAAGAGATTTTTTTAAACTGCAGTCTTTCCAGTCCCTCTGCTAATCTTAATGCATGGAATGTGCAGTGCTCAGGGTATTCATGTTTTACATTACTCTGCTTGTATACATGTTTCTAGCAGGCATGTGAGTCTTCATACCCTTGCAGGCTGCTTTTCTGGTCACTGGGTATTATCTCACTGGCCTCCACTATGTGATGCTCCTGCACTGACAAGATTATACCTCGTCCTGAAGTACAAGACCTGCCCATCAGCTAAGCATTATTCCTCAACCTGCACCTTCACAACAATCTTGTGTTTAGTAGTCAAACATGAAAACCAATGGGTCATGGGTACTTCCTTACCTTAACATGGAAATTTTCTGAAGACAGTAGCTCTCTCGGATAGCAGTAGCATGACAGAATGCTGAAGATAGCTAGATAAGTTACCCAGTAAAAATTCTGCATGCAAATTTAAGGTGTATCTCCTTCAAGAGGTTTTGTAGTGCCAGTCAGACAGGATTTTGGTGGTCTCTGCTATGTGCATGCCTGTGACAAATTTGACTCCACTATGGTAAGCTGATCTGGGCTTACAATAGATATGATAGAAAAGGTTGGTTAGGAGGACAAAAATATACAAGAGACAAGGAAGTAGCATTGTGTGTATTAATTCCTAGACACTGTCGCTCCATTGCGCAAAATCAAGGTTAGAACCTCTACAAACCCTTGGCTCAGTAAAAAAAAACAAACAAATCCTCAAGTCCAGAGAAACTGCCTGGCTTTACTATAAAAAAAAACAAAGAAACACAAAGCCTAAGTACCAAGAACTGTGCAACCCTGCAAAAAATGTATTAGGCTGGACAAAAAAATCCTACTACACAACATTACAAACTAAATACCAACACAACTCCCAAAAATTTTGGAAAAATGTAAACCAGCTACTAAAATCCACCTAAAAGGCTACCCCCAAACCAACCACCCCTGACACTAAAGTTCCCATCGAATCACAATTCAACTCCCACTTTGTGAACTCAATTCTATCCTTAGTATCACAGGACAGTTCCTTCCTCACTATCCCCCCCAACACAAATAACACTAATACAAGCTTTACCCTCAAAACAGTTTCCACCACTTCAATCAAAAGCATGCTCTCCAAACTAAAAACCTCATCAACAGCAGCTGACCTACTCCCCAGCTATTTCTTGAAACTCACAGCAGATGCTATTGCTATCCCAGTCTCCAATCTCATAAACAGATCAGTTGTTGAAAACTATGTGCCAAACTCTGGAAAATATCCTATGTTACACTCATACATAAAGGTGGGACCTCCACTGAACTTAATAACTACAGACCCATTGCTTTACTCTCCCCCCTAGCCAAAATCCTAGAAAAATGCATCCATACCCAGATGCTAAACTATCTCCTAGACAGCAACATCCTGTCACCTACTCAGCATGGTTTCAGACCTGCCCATAGTACCACTACAGCCCTCCTCTGCTTCACAGACACAGTAAACCACCTCAAAAATGAAGGCCTACAGGTGTCAACTCTTTTTTGGATATGTCCAAAGCATTTGACACAGTCTCACACCAAATCCCGCTAAACAAACTAAACCAATATTATCTATCAAATTCCACTCTTACCTGGTTCCAAAGCTACTTAACTGACAGGTACCAAGCTTTGAAATGGGAAAATTCTCTCTGCTCAGCTGTCCATAACTATAGGAATCCCACAGGGTTCTATCTTAGGACCACTACTATTAACAGTCTTCACAAATGACCTCCATACCTCCAAACAGCATGCATCTATCACTCAGTATGCAGATGACACTACCTTAATCTGTGCTGCAGAAAACATTCCCACCCTCCTGCAAACAACTCAACTAGCATTCTCTGATGTTGAAAACTACCTTACCAAAGCCCAACTTATCCTCAATCCAAAGAAAACTCAGCTTATGATTATAACCAGTTCTAACAAAAACACTGATAACAGTCAATTCACTATCTACTCCACAAATGCTACTCCAATCGCTCCAGTGGCACAGGCTAAGCTATTGGAAATAACCATAGACTCCCTCCTAAAATTTGATAGTCATCTCAACTTTACTATTAAAAAAGTACATGCCAAACTGGGATCACTCTACCATATCAAACCATTTCTTACCAACAACACAAGATCAGCCATTGCTCACTCCCAACTTCTATCCACCCTACTCTATGCATCTCCCATTCTGACTAATCTCAACAATACTGAATTAAGCAAAATGGAAGCCTGCTATAACAGAATTTCCCACTTTGCTGAAAATTGCTCATATAGAACTCATCACTGTACTGCTTTGAGACAGCTCCACTGGCTTGAACTGCCCAACCTCCTAACCTACAATCAGCTCTGCCTCTGTCATTCGATCTATTACCTCCCCAATAAGTGTCCTGCCCTCAAAAACCTAGTACAACATCACTCAGCCAAAAGGCCTCTTAGATCATCAAGCAAACTACTACTAGAAGTCACCAACAGCTACAATAGCTTTGGAGCTGCACTATATAGTAGTTCAATGGCTAAAAAATGGAACTCTGTCCCCACTAGCATTCAAAACACATCATCCAAAGCCTCCTTTAAAGACCTCATCAGGCAACATCTCAAGCATAGTTGGCAGTGCCATGATTGCTCCCCAGGCTAATGAAAGAGGCTAAGGTATACATACTAAATCTAGAGTACTTGATAATAGTTTTCAATCTTACTCACAAACACTGGCTAATCTACAATGTATGTACTGTACCTGTGTAGTATGTATGTATTCTACCTATGTTCCAAATTTCAGCTGTACACCACAAATCTATTAATTACCTTTATTTTTAAATTAATATTTTTTTTGTTTGTTCTCTCCACTGTAACTGTTGATGTGCCGCATACCACTGTAAAAACATGTCTTTTGTAATTTTGTGTGTATACTGATCATATCTAAATAACTAAATGTATCTGTAATTTTTCTTTGTGGAGCTTTTCTCCCCGGGCCTCTGCTGAAAAAGGGCCTTTTCGGCTCAGTCAGACACCCCCGGTTAACAAATGTAAAATAAAAATTCAGCAACTTTAACAACAATAAAGAAAGTTTCTCTTCTATCCCCTTCCATGGTGCAGAGGGATAAAGCTCTTTCTGTGACCCATATGATCCATTTTCAATTAGTAGACACAGGAGCTGTGGGAAGGGGAGGAGATGGGAATGAAAGGCATATGGCTTACCCAACTTGGGAGAGGGAGTTGGCTTGGTTTGCCACTTGAGTGGCACCCAGTGGGACCTCTGGGTGGTGTTTGAAACAGATGAACATAGTGTAGCCATTTAGGCCAGGATAGGGAAGCTCACATGCTCTTCCTCAATGGACTGGCACTGCTAGCATCCCTCAGAAGCTCCTGAAAGGTGTTAGGAGCTCCAGGGACCAGGGAGAGACCCTGATATCTGCCTGGATGATGATATCCCTGTGATTGGATCTCTTCTTCTAACAGGGGAATGAATAGGCCAGTGACAACTCAAGTCCCCATGAAGAATAAATGGGGTCATAGATCATGGGGCAGGGGGGAGAGTTTGATGGCTGGCACACAGGAGTAGTAAAAAAAAAAGGTTTTGTTTTATATACTGTACATGAAAACTCTGTGCTTAGAGATAAAATCTAAGATTCTAATGTAGTAAGAGTGAAGACATGAGATGCTGCCGGGCACCTTGATGCATCTT
Organism: Protopterus annectens; assembly: GCF_019279795.1. NCBI lineage: Eukaryota > Metazoa > Chordata > Ceratodontiformes > Protopteridae > Protopterus > Protopterus annectens. Next base: position 1,009,791,389 of record NC_056746.1, on the reverse strand, counting down.
GATACTTGTGCCATTTTATACAGACTTTTCCAGTCAATTGATGCTGTTCTGAAGGATGCGTTTAACAAATTAGGTGCACTTTGATTTGGTGGTGTACAATTAAAGCCTTGAATAAATGAGCCAGTAGAGAAGCTGCTGAAAACATTTTCTTAAGGATGAGCTAAGAATCTTGTACAGAAACATGATAGTACATTAATGTTCAGACAGCTGCATGCTGAACCTGGAGTGAGTTATTGTAATATTTACATAAGTGGTTGAGAAATATGGACAACACATAGCAGCTGAGCGCTGACCCTTTTGATGCTCCTGCATGGACATGTAAGGACATGGATTGCTCCCATCTAATAGACTACTTCATGCTTTCTAGACACCTCAAGAGTGCTGGTTTGGAGATGAAATGTGAAACTACTTCAGCTTGACAATGATGAGTGTATGACGTACTCTATCAAAATAAAGGAGCAATGAGAGAGTTGGGCAGTGGGAGTTCCTATCCATTGTAAGCCACTGGAGTGCTTTCAAATATAATTTTGTGAAAATATTCCCTGAATTTTTTCTGCAGCATCAAATAATTACGCTTTGAAAGGGAATTAGGAATTATTTTTATTACCATAAGGTAGGAACATTTAATATCATTCCCATTTTTGGGGGGGAGGGGGCATGTTGGGATTACATTGGAGGCTGTGAAGAAGACATATTGCCAGCTGTTACAAAATGGCTGCTTTAAGCAACAGATTTGATATTTGAACTTCAAGCACAGATGCTTGTGAAATTCATATTTGTCTCTTGAAGTTATAAAACTTAAAGTCATGTTATTTTCTATAACCCCAAAAATTATTTCTTATAGCCTCAGAGCTGAAAATTGCAAAGTGCATAACATTATTTGTGCTTTATGGTTTATCACATAATCAGGATGGCATGGAAATATTTAACCATATATTATATAGTTTCACATCTTTTGAAGCTTTAAGGAGAAAAATGAAGACCATCCCCCAGATTTACTATCCTACCGTGCAGGACTAGCTTATTCCTGCACGGAAGTGGCAATTTAGAAGCAGGACAACAGCGCTCCATGCATATTAATGAAGGCGTGCTGCCTGAGCTCTTAATCTTACATGGAGCATGTAAGAGTGCAAGGGGTGTGTCTAAGAGCAGAGCTCTCAGAACATACATGCCCCTGCAATGAAGAACGGCAGACAAGTTCTAAAAGAATGAGCGAGACCGCTCATGGGTGTACGCATACCCCCAGCAACATCCCCCCACATGTACAAGAGCAATAGTTAAAACAACAAATATAAAGATTTTTTTTTTATGAAACAGATGAAATTTAACCATAGGTGCGCGGGTTTGCCAATTACTTAGCTACGGTTAATGCAGCTTAAATGGCAGAAAACGATAAAAATCAAGATATATGCAAATGAAGCAATATAGCAATAGTGTAGTGGGCAGAGCATTTGCCTTACAAGCAGTCATTCCTGGTTCGAATCCCTCTGCAGCACATTCCATTTTCCATGTCAAATCACTTTATGACCAATATTTTTCTTGCATAACCTACGAAGTAACATGTATTTGTGAACTGGAGTACTACATTAAATGCAGATGTGAGGTGTCAGTGTCATAATGTTGCAAAGTCCACAGATAATCACATGTGCCCCATACAGTATATGTACACAGGAATCAGGGATACAAATGGAAGGTAATATGTGTAATGAATGATAACTCCATACAGCTTCCAAATCCCCCACCTTCCCAAGAACCATTAGACATTACTGTCTAAATTAGTGCAGTGGTAAGTGGGAGTAAACACTAGTAAGCAAGTGTAAGCACTATTAAGCAGTAGTAAGGAGGAGTAAGCATATGTAGACATAGTAAGTGGGTTTAAGCCCATTTGCACAGGGGTAAGCAATGCGCACACAGGTTAAGCAATATTGAAGCTAACTCTCTGTAAGCATATTTAACCAGAGGTTAGCATTGCTTACCTTCACACAAACCTGCGCAAACCTATTTACAATTGCTTAAAAGTGCCTTCATCATTCTGTATGCAACAGCCGCTGTTCTGGCCAGAAACAAAATAAACAGCCTTTGGAGGTCTTGAAACCAGGATCCTGTACAAGCTAGTCACAGTAGTTAACCACTAAGCCAATCACAGCAGTACATACGATTGAGGTATCACCAAACAAATCCTCAGTATAGTAAAATCAAACTGAACATGTGAAAGGAATCTATATACAGTCTTATGTTCTATAACCTACCACATAACATAAATATGTGAGCTTAAGTACTGCAGTAAGCCCAGATGTGAGGTGTAATTGTAATAAAGTGTTGAAGTCCCCTAATAAGCACAAGGACCACATTTAGTGTACATACACATAAATCATGGATACCAGACACATATATAACATGTAATGAATAATGAATCAATGCCAAAAAGCAAATATAATGCAAATTAAATATTAAGCAATGCTAAGCATTGCACAGGCCAGCTTAGTAGGTGTAAACAATGTGTAGACCAGCTAACTCAATTGTCCCATTGGTATACCCCTTTAAACAATGCCAACCATAGGGCAGCAGGTTTGCCCATAGCTTAGCCTTTTCAAAACTGTCCAATAACAGCAAAGTGCAGGAAATTGGCCATATTTAAACCCAACAGGTGTTAATACATCTCATAACTGGTTGTAGCTTCCCCTTGCAGGCACCATGTCTGGAATGGGAGAGGGTGTACGCTTTTGGGCACAGCGCTGGGGTATCCAGGAGTCCAGAGTCATGGCAGGACTCCTTGTCAAAGACCATGAACAGAGACTGCTGCAGGGCCAGCACCAGGGTTCCCAATATAAAACGGAAGCATGGGATGTCTCGCCTGTGACATCACCAGTGCACTGGCATACCCCGAACTGGTGAGCAGGTCAGGCATCACTATGCCGACCTGAAGCGGTGAAAGGGGGATCTCTTGGATCAGTGGATCCAAGAGGCTAGGAGGACAGGGGAGGTCCCAGCAGTGTGCAAGTATCACTCCACTACCTGTTTAATAATTGCCAGCTCATGTATATTATGGATAGGTATGGCTAAATATTTCTCTTATGTCCTTCAAAGTGGCAAGTGAGTGGGCTGCAAAGCAGGAGGCCCATGGATGTTGCTTGGAGAGGTTGCGATTTGAGGCAGGTTAGTAATACTCTTGCATATACTGTAATAGGAAATAAATCTAAAAGTATTATTAAGTTAATTGCCTGTACAGAACCTGTATTGTTTAAGGCAAGTACTGCATATACCAGAGAATATGGCAAGAAGTCTCATATAGAGTGTATGTAAATAAAAGCATAATAGCCTGACAATGAAGGTTTAACTGCTGAACTGCATGTGTTTACTCTGCTAATATATCACTTAATAGTACTGTTGTATTAAGCACTGTTACCCACACTGTGCAACATAAATAAAACATGTGTAGGAATGTCTGTATATGGTTGGTGTAATCCCCAGAAGTCATTTAGTACAACTGAGAGAGACATAGACAGAAACAGTGAAAAGGCAGATAACAAAATCCAAATAGCACATGCAACTGAGATGTGAACTCTTGTATTTTTAGCACACACAGCTATGGTTTGAATCCTGGGAGTGGTAGTAGTCTGCATACAGAATCATACCCACAACTGTACAGATATGTCCAGAATGTCCAGTAAATTGGCTCATATCTGCTGCCTGTCACTCTGTCCCCCTGGGAAATCAGTGGGATGATCCCAGATGTATAGGCAGCAAACAAGAAATACAACTGATTCTCACACATCTATAAAAACAAACCTGTCACTCTAGCAACTCCCCAAGCTGTTATGAGAGTAATAAGCCAAGTATGTCCCATCTACACCCCCATGTTGTCAAGTTGTGACCAGAGTGTGCATAGTAACAGAGTGAGATGTATGTGCATAATATTAATGCGGAATCTGGTACTTTGTGTGGCAACATTCAGGTAGTGCTAACAAACATTGCTCCCACAGGTCCATCAGATATGAACACTGTGCACAGAAATAAAAGATTGATACCCTGTACTGGTACTGTTTACTTTGGTATTGTATGGCATTGTTATTGTTGCAGTTGCTCTGAATAATAAGGTATTACTCATTACTGTCACCCACACTGTGCTACATAATATAACTGTCTACAAAATCCTGTATAAGAGTGTTGTGAGTCACTAAAGGTTGAAGAGGGCAATAGTCTACATATGCCCCGGTTTACCTGCATGTGGTCAAGACATGGCCAGAGTCTGTGCAAAAAGAGTTGGACAGGTATGTGCATAACATCAACCTGGAATCTGGGAGTATGTATAGAAACAGTTAGTGTTAACAAACAATTCCTCCACAGGTATACCTGGTAAGAGGTGTATACTGCAGGTAAAACCAGTTCATTTATATAGTTGTCGACAGCCTTACCACTGTCCAAACTAAAGCAATAGGGTAGTGTACTAATACTTGTAAGGTACAGATAGCAGCACTGACTAGGAAAGTAATGCAAACTACAGGAATATACTAGTTGTTAATTGACATCTTTCTCCCCCCCACCATATCTGCAACATCATCATCTTCTTTTGGCTGTTCCCGTTAGGGGTCGCCACAGTGGATCATCTGTTTCCATTTCTTGCTCTGTCACACCAACCACCTGCATGTCCTCTCTCACCACATCCATAAACCTAATCGTAGGCCTTCCTCTTATCCTGTTATCTGGTAGCCTCATCCTTAGCATCTTTTCCCAATATACTCAGCATCTCTCCTCAGCACATGTCCAAACCAACATAATCTTGCCTCTCTGGCTTTGTCTCCAAACCTTCCAACCTGGGCTGACCCTCTAATATTCTTATTCCTAATCCTGTCCACCCTCGTTACACCCAGTGCAAATCTTAACATCTTTAACTCTGCCACATCCAGCTCTAACTCCTGCCTTTTTGTCAATGCCACTGTCTCCAACCCATATAACATAGCTGGTCTCACTACCCTCTTGTAGACATTCCCTTTCACTCTTACTGGTACTTGTCTGTCACAAATCACTCCTGACACTCTTCTCCACCCACTCCATCCTGCCTGTACTTTCTTTTTCACCTCTCTTCCACACTCACCATTACTCTGAACTATTGATTCCAAGTATTTAAACTCATCTACCTTTGCCACCTCTACTCCTTGCATCCTCACCATTCCTCTATCCTCCCTCTCATTCACACACAAATATATTCCACCATATTTGCAACAATAAACTAAATACGGAACTCAATTGGTACGTGATGACTTAACTGTAATATTGGGACATATGTCCTGTTGTTTGATAATTATTTAAATCTGTTTCTATGCATGTGCAATGTTGACATCCTCTAACATTGGTGGCATGGTGCCATCAATGTACCTGCATGCTGTTGTAATTACCACTATGGCCCCATATATGCCTGTGCTCTGTTTGATATGCAACTGTTCCATATCTGGCATCTGGATTAATGGGAATATCTATGCATGCTGTTATACCTAATCCTGGAATGTGTTGACTATTACTAACCCACATATGTTGATAAAACATAAACATCATAGTATGTATGGGAATGTGGGTCCCAGCGGACCCATCTGTCCCACCACAGCCGGCCATGGTACCAGCACATCTGGGGCCCAAACCAGGATCTCCTTGTCCGTTGGTCTTGCACCACCTTCAGGTGGAACTGCATCAGGGGATGGGGCTCACCCCCCCAGGAGCGGGCACTGACAGAAACCTGGAACCCGTCGCCAGTTCCAGGTTGTGGTGCATAGCAAGTTCAACCAGCAGTTTGGATATCTGCTATGCCAGCTCAAGGCACATGTGTCATGACTAGATGGTCAGCCTGGCTCTCCAACTCAGTCCACAGCATAATCACCATTGGGGCTGTGAAGGTGCAATGGTGACTGCCCATGGGTGGGGACTTCAGTCCCACTGTTTCCACTATGGAGATCATGGGTTTTTGATTTCCCAACACCCCTCGCCATCAAGGTGTTTACCCCCACATGTCATATACTGCCCCTGTATGCATCTTGTTTGACTTGTTGGTTAACCTACCCAACCTACCTCACCAAATATACCTACTATCCCTCCCAAACATCCCACTCTCACCTGAAAAAAAAAAAGGGCAATCTGTTCCCGAAAAAATATCTCTCCCACTACATAGCTGTCCATTTCACACACGTGTCCACTGGGCACATGTAATCTGGTCTAATTGGCATCACAACATATTATTGTTGTCCTCACCCCTCTCTCAGGGGTTTGAGTGTCCAAATTCAGTGTATATGCACAGCTGTTGCTGTAGAAGAACTGGGCAGCTATGGACCTTCCCTACACCCTTCCTGCGCATTCCTAGTTATTTTCCCTACTGTCTTTCCCTCTTTGTGCCCCTTTTTCACCACATTCCTATCAGCCCTTTTTTCTTTTCTTTTAAAGAATTTAGCATGGGGGTAAGCAGGAGTAAGCACTTTTAAGCAGCAGTAAGTGGGTTTAAGCCTGTTTGCATGGGGGGTAAGCAATGCCTACACAGGTTAAGCAAATGAGAAGCTAAATCGGTATAAGAAACTGTAACCGGAAGTTAGCAGTGCTTACCTCTGAGCAAACCCACACAAACCCACTTACAGCTGCTTAAATTGCCTTAATCACTCTGTATCCAACGGCCATTGTTCTGCCTAGCAACAAAATAAACAACCTCTGCAAGGCTCAAACCCAGGACCCTGCACACCATAGCGGTTCACCACTAAGCCATGTGAGATATACATAACCCTGATGTTTTCACAAACATATCATCCAGCACAATCATACAACAGTACAGGAAATGTATTTAAACATATAGATGTATGTGTGTGTGTATATATATATTTATATCTAAACCGATATATGCATATCTATATATATATATATATATATATATATATATATATATATACACACACACACACACACACACACACACACACACACACACACACATATATGTATATGTCTATATATATATATATATATATATATATACTCATATGCATACATCTTTAGATATATATGTCCACATATATATATATGTCTGTATATATACAGCAATATGTATATATATATATATATATATATATATATATATATATATATATATGTATGTATATACAGACATATATCTATAGATATAAAAGAGAACATAAAAAAACATATATAACCACATGCACCGTTTATGGGGATGAGGGGACCCAAGCAACATACGTCTTGTACGTATAGATATTCCCCCCACAGACAAACACGTCTGCCCTGCCATGCAATACCAACTGTTGCAAATGCCATAATCAGGAACTGACACAACATAGGCACTAGATGTTAACAGTACTCCATCCCACCTGTATGACGTCAAGTTGGTATCAGTAACATATCATGCAGTACAGTCTGGCTACCATAGGAAATATATAATGTGGAAGCAGTCAACATTCCTAAGATACATATAGACAGACACATATATGCAGATACATATATATATATATATATATATATATATATATATATATATATATATACATACATGGATTCACTTTATAATCCCGAAATCCTGAAATACCGAATTTCAGAATTTCGAGACCATAAAGCTGAAAGCTCTAAATACCGAAATCCCAAAAGCTTGAATTTTGAAATCACGAATCCTACACTAACCAGACACCACACACATACACAAACACACACCTTCCCCCACACACACAAACACACAAACCTACACTAAAGCAAGCAGGGGGGCAAGCCACCCTGTGCCCCCTACACCCCCCTTACTTAAATATACAAACTCCAGGGTCGCACTACACAGACAAACACACAAAAACACCAACACACACCTACATTCCCCTTGCACACACACATCATAGTCACAGCGCACACTGACACACACTAAAGCCCCTAACCAACACCCTTGAACATACATACTTACCTGAACTTCCATTCAAACACTGCAATACCAGAAGCGCTACTTCAACATCTCAGAACATCGGGATTTTGAAATTCGCGGTTCTGGGGTTTCGGTATTTAGAACTTTCAGCTTTATGATCTCAGGATTCTGAAATTCGGTATTTCAGAATTTCGAGATTATAAAGTGTTCATATATATATATATATATATATATATATATATATATATATATATATATATATATATATACACATATATATAGATAGATATATATGTACCTACACATACACGCACAGAGATATGTATAGGAAGATACATATGTAGAGGGTGCACACAATACGGAACAGCTACTATGCCTACAGATGCTACATTACCAACTAGACACTGTATGAGCCACCCATACAAATGACAATTGTCACCTGCAATATATACCCACAGAGAGGTCAAAGGATATAACACCACACACAGGTTTGCATACATGGGAAAGTTTTATTTGTGTACTGTTATAATTTATATGCCATGTCATATAGCTGTTTAGACTCTGAAATACATATATACAGATTAATGCAACTGTCAAACAGATAAATTAATACAGTATTCTGGAAAGGTTTACATATGTTGCTGTCCAGGCCAAGGCCTTCAAGTAGTACAACAGTAAAGGCAGACTGGGCCACAGGATAACAATCAATCAACAGTAAGTAATGCAGATGTATAGTCCAGCAGCCTCTATCTGCACTCTGTACACAATCCATAGGGGGTAAAGACCTCAGCTGACACAATGGGATGTATCTGTTACATAACAAGGCATAACTGACACCATCACAATCACACTGACAAACAGAACAGTCTGTATGGCAGGAAGCAGTAGGCCTGCATTTACCCAAGATGAATTGTATGGTAATGCACATCCAGATACCTTAAGGCAGCTTACCCCTGATACCCCCACATGTTGTAACAGCCTAGGTTAGTTATGGTGCATATCGCCCCCATAGACTGACATACAGGGCCATATACCACTGTTACATACACTGCCTCTGGACTGCATAAGGGCACACATATATTGTGTAGATGAAGCCCACACATATATGGACCCAACCCCACAATATGTGTGGAGGCCACAACAGCAGTGAAATGATGGCAGGAATGGCAGCATGACATACTTACAGACCACTACTTAACAACCCCTGACAGCACGTCATATGGACGATGCCTGGTATGTAGGTGGAGGACAGGGGATGGAACACAAGCCCATATGTGAAAGAGTGTTGTCATACACTAAGCAAGTCACTGGTGTTACAGGATAGTCTGCAATATACCTTTAGTCAGAAATATGAAGTTATAAACACAAATGGATGCAGCCATGTACTGATAGCACTCAACACACACACACTGCCAGTGATATATCTAACACAAGACCTGTGTGGTGGACAGATAAAACATAACTGGCACACCTCTGGCCATCAAGTGGATAAGCCCACAGTTGAGATCTATGCAGACAGACTACATTCCATGTTAAACTAGTATGTACATACAAACCCTGTAACACTGGTGCTATATAATGCATACAACAATACTACTCACACTCTGTCTGTAGTTCTGGAACCTCATATACATATGTAGCTGGCCTGAGTATGCAAGTTCTCTTTTAAGAGGTATTGCTACCTGCTGCCTGTAACACTACTGCCTACACACAGGAAGGATGTCCACCATACAGGAAAGGTAAAGGGACCATGCCCACATGATGTAGGGATTTATAGTAGTGGGTTGCCATGACAGTGGTAATTGGAAGTACTACACAGCATGTTGCATGCAGGTAGCAAGTGGAGGACACTGATTGGTGTAGAGGCCATCACCTGATCATGTGCATCCCCTACAAAAGCCATGCTGCAATCTATTCAAAGCAGCATAATTCATTTACTGGAGAGAGAGAGTAGGTATTTGAAGTATATATGCATGTAATTGACTGTAGTACTTGGTCCATAATAATGGGATAGATGATGTTAAATGATTTATATGTGCCATCAGGAGTTGTTGTTGTAGTGATGTTCAGCTGAACAACTGCTAAGGGCAATAGAGTCTGTGCGTGTGGGTAGTGAGCCATACCCATCAACTGTGCAGGGCAGCACTGGCTGATAAGATGTAAGCCATCATAGTGTGTGTTGTGTAATGGAAAGCATGTATATTACTGTGGCCAATAGCTGGTGGTGGAAGTAATGCCATAATGATGGACAGGTTAGGTGCCACAGCCCACCACTTGCAGGACACTCAGGTTAACCTGTTTTGTAGCATGCTGAAATGCCATAGGTGTGTAATAGGGTTACCTGCAATCTGGCCCTACATATACCCCCCTAATGTTAGGCTGTGTCCACATGTGGCACCTGTCTGTGTTGTAGCAAGGCAGAACAGTGCAGCTGTGCAGGTAGGAGTTTTGAGATTGTGGATCTGATGTCAGAATGTACCCCATATATAGGTATGTATATGTGTACATATATATATATATATATATATATATATATATATATATATATATATATATATATATATATAGATATATATATATATATATATATATATATATATATATATATATACATGTATGTCCACAAATATACAGATACACATATGTAGACATATATATATATATATATATAAACACATATATACATCATATATATCTACACATATATAGATATATATCTATATGCACATGTCTACATATATATATATATATATATATATATATATATATATATATATATATATATACACAAACACACACACACACATATATGTATGTAAATACATGTCCCCTATATTACCACCACAGTGCTGCATGCTATGTGTGAGGGAACAGCACACATAGCAATACACATAGATATATACGGTTGACAGTGTGTGCAACATTGACGGATATGTCACATGTGAACCCCTTGTTGGGACCACATTGCCCTTGTCTGTGAATTAGGGAATGGTAATATGGGGAAGTATGGCAGGTATAGTTGTGGAGGTGGTCTTGGTTGGTAGATATAGAAGACAGCCTACAGGGGTGGTATATGACACAGACACATGTGGTGGGTAAACACTGTGGATGGTGTGTGTGGTCTGCGATGTGGAAGCCCCATGGGGCCAATATGGACACAATGGAAACAAGCCGACCACTCACTACTACTCACAACAACAGTCCAAGTTCTGAAGGTGCCTGACCTGGAGGCTGTGCAGGAGGAGCATGTGGACCCTGTGAATGTGTACTGGGTGCCTCAAGGTGATGTGGCACATCCCACATGTGTCTGTGGAGCTCACTATGGAACAGACCCTGGACCTGATCTCAGGGGACAGGATCATGTCTGTGTGTGCCCCCATGGGGGAGACAACATCATCTGAGCCAGTTCCACCTGAAGGTAGTGCTGGACCAGTACATGAGGAGGCCCTAGGGTGGGTCCCACATGTGATGTGGCCTGGCAACATGAGCAGATGGGTTTGGAGAGGTGTTTATTTTGTTAACTATGCCCTAAACATGCTATTGTGTCACTGTTATAGAACATATGTGGGTAGTAATAGTCTACACAATCCCAGAACATGTCCAACAGCATGCATAGATATCCCAAATAATATAGAATGTCAGATGTGTAGCAATCACATAGCAAGCATACCACAGATGTATATGGAAGCATAGTGGCCCTGACAAAGGCATGCAGGTGAATAGTCTGTAACAGGCCAGCAATGACAGTGTCCACACAGGGAACATGGCTACAAACACATAGCACAAAGTGTGGTACAATACAATACCTGTCCCACTGGTAGGTAAGCTGTAGCCATATCTGTTGAGTTGTGTGTACAGTTTGTTATCGTTGATATGGTGGGGGTGACAGAGTTGTGTATTAAGAACTGTGGTAACCTTGCTGTATGAGTTGCTCAGACCTGTTTCCATCTTTATGTCTTTAAGGCAAGATGTCACCTGGACGGCTGCCATCTTATTCAGCTGCTGAAAATGAAGTAGTGCTAACCTACCTAATCCAGCACTGTATGTCCTGTTTGGCTGGGCCACCCCGATCAGCAGGAGCAGACTGCTCTGTGGAACGACCTAGTCCACAGGGTCAATGATGTCGGACTGCACAACTGCAGTTATGAGCAGGTCCAGCATCATTGTTCTGACCTGCTTTGCAAAGCTCGTCAGTGTGCTGCTGCATTCTGGGGATCACCTCACAACAGGGAGGGGGCATGACATCCATCCCCCCTGGCGTGTTGAGGAGCTCCTCGCCAGCCTCATGGCACCTGCTGTTCTGCACAGCCAACAACTGCCAGACACCATTGTGGAGGTGGGTGCTACCAACACACCGGCTGAGGAGCGTGCAGGTAAGGCCACAGTGCACATCAGTAAACCACTGTTGCATATGCATCCACATCTGTACAGGTAGATTATGCATATCTGACATGTCCTTTATATAGTTTGTTGCTGCATAGTAGAAATAAACAGATGTGCATACGTGGTAGTATTGTGGACATGTACTGTTGATGTACTGTAATGCTGCAACCACCCTGTAGCAATGCCACAGGTGTGGCCATTGATATCACATCTCTCACCATCTTATCTTGGTCCCTCCGGTATACCACCAAGACAGCAGCCTGTAGCTGGCGAGTATGGTTTATGTTGAGCAGATGGGTTTGGAGAGGTGGTTCTGCTGGCAAATATGCCCTAGACATGCTATTGTGTCACTGTTATAGAGCATATATGGGCAGTAATAGTCTACACAATCCCAGAACATGTCCAACAGCATGCATAGATATCCCCAATAACACAGAATGTCAGATGTGCAGAAATCACATAGCAAGCATACCACAGACATATATGGAAGCATAGTGGCCCTGACAATAGCATGCAGGTAAATAGTCTGTAACAGGCCAGCAATGATAGTGTCCACGCAGGAACATGGCTACAAACACATAGCACAAAGTGTGGTACAATACAATATCTGTCCCACTAGTAGGTAAGCTGTAGCCATATCTGTTGCGTTGTGTGTACAGTTTGTTGTTGCTGATATGGTGGGGGGTGACAGAGTTGTGTATTAAGAACTGAGGTAACCTTGCTGTATGAGTTGCTCAGACCTGTTTCCATCTTTATGTCTTTCAGGCAAGATGTCACATGGATGGCTCCCATCTTATTCAGCTGCTGAAAATGAAGTAGTGCTAACCTACCTAATCGAGCACTACATATCCTGTTTGGCTGGGCCACCCCCGAGCAGCAGGTATATTCCATGCACACATCTAACACACCTACTCAGAATGCATGCTGTACATGTGCACGTATCGTTGCTGTTAAATGCACGGCATCATAGTTGTGACCATGATGGGGTATTGGAAGGGTATGTCAGACACCTGCAATATAACTAACATCCTGTCATTGCAGAATGTGTCCACAGGGGTTAACATAATGGTGGGAGACATGGCCTACTGTAGGGGCATGTGTGAAACATCACCCGTATACGGTGCAACAACAGTGTATATACCAGTAGTACAATGGCAACTGTTACAGATTTAAACTATGGCATAACTTATTACTGTGGTCCACATTATTAGCTGGGACTAGGTTGTAACACATGGTGTTCAGTGTATGGGACACTGCAAACTGACACACATGTGTAGGCCTTACTTGTCAAGCATCTGCAAAAAGGCTGAAGGTGGGGAGGGGGTGTCAGCATAACACACCAGTGCACTGCAGCAGGGATCCTAAGGATGCTTAGAATGACTGTATCTGCACACAGTCAGATTCAGGGACTGTGACAGACATAATCTACCCCCACAGCAATAGTGATGGCAGTGTGTGAACACCAAGGGATGTGCACATGAGTAGACCTTGCAATCATGCAGATTTGGGGGACATATGTAGGGCAGACTGAACATACATTGGCAAATGCAGATGGCCCATGCTAGTATACCCCTGCCAGTAGTAATGGCTGCTGTAGTACACATAACAATAGGTGCAACACACTGTCATGATAAGGGTGTGCACACATATGCACACACGGAGTGTATGCATCGTGGTCAGCAGCTGCACACCTAACACATTCCATAGAAACTGCATGTGAATGTACAGAACATATGGCACATATCGAGCTTATGTACTATTAATATATGCTGTGATGTGTTCCCATGGCAGATCAAGGAAGGGTGCGCCATATCAATAAGGGTGTGTACACTCCCCATTGCCATGGTATGGTCTGACAGTTGTCAGTGTGATAGTATTGGATTGGTCATACATGGTCCGCTGATGTTGAGATCTGTAAACCAGACATCAGGCAGTCACAAATGACATCTGTCCACATATCATCCCAGGTATGTGTTGCTGAAAAACAGAGGGCTGTGAGCATTAGAGCTGACATAACTGACACAGTACTACACATTCAGCAATGGGTTGTACGCCATTGAGGTTTGATGCACAGTATATGGCAGGGTGCAGAACAGGTGCACAGCAATATTGTGTACATGGGTGCAGTGGTATCCATGGAAAGAGACATCACCTACTAACACAGCACATGCATCACACACGTGTATACTGTTGCTAGCATAGATTGACTATAGCTGCACTGCATGCTGTTGTGTACCATAGGTTATGCATGTTGACAGATGGGTAATAGGATGACTGTGTGTACTATCTTTGTGCAACCACACCTGTGTGTGTGTGTGTGTGTGTGTGTGTGTGTGTGTGTGTGTGTGTGTGTGTGTGTGTGTGTCGGTGAGTGGTTATTTTGTCTGTAGGGTCACTCTGGTGAAGTGGAGGGAAAGTGATGCATGTAGGATGCATGTGTGCATGTGTGTGTGTGTGTTTGTGTGGGTGTCCATGTATGCACATGTGTGATTGTGGGGTTGTTCATACAGCAGTACTTCCCTTTGGGATTATTCAGTACATCAACATGTGCTGGCACGTGACACACCAGGAATACTTGTCATGTATGTAATCACAGGATAGCTGATAGTATAATAAAGTCTGTAGCATGAAACATGCATTGGGAGGGAAGGTAGACACCAGGTATACCCTTAATATCTCATTCAGCAGAGAGGTGACCTACAACCTACATACGCAGCACTACAGATACATTGGGGAATTACTAGACAACACCGGGGAGTGTATCCATATATTACAGTCATCACATGATAGGCTGATTGAGCAGCATATCAGGCATGTACTGAGCAATACTTACACATTACACTCCAGTGCATGAAATTATGGAGTGAACATAGTAGCTCCTCACATATAGGGGCCATGCTCAAGATGTCTGGACATACACAGGGAGAACACTGAATGACAGCAGTGAGGCCATGTAAAACCACTCCATTCAGGTCAGGGAGGTAATGGAGTAACAGGTCTTGTGTTGTGATCACTTGTCTAGACATTTAGAGGAATAATACTTTAATGAGTGGTATTAATGAGTATATGTTACCAAGTGTGATGCAGGATGGAAAACACATGGGAATAAATGTGGGACTATCTGTAAAGTCATGAACAGGTAGGTATTAAGGTGGTGTGTGTGACTGTGTGTGTGTGTGTGTCTGTGTGTGTGTGTGTGTGTGTGTGTGTGTGTGTGTGTGTGTGTGTGTGTGTGTGTGTGTGTGTGTGTGTGTGTGTGTGTGTGTGTGTGTGTGTGTGTGTGTGTGTGTATGTGTGTTCTATTATGCAATGCTGTACAGGTCTTAAAGTGCATTTCTTGTTTTCCCCCACAGGTGGTGAGGTGAGTCAGGGTCCCTCCTGCATGCAATCTGATGACGGTGTCCATACAGACAGCAAAGATGATGATAGTACTGTTGAGGCAAAGGTGGGGTTGTCAGTGGCCAAAACAGTGCCATCATTTGACATCCTCCTTTTAGCCACCCCAACCCTGCACACAATTTCAGTGCCAATAGATACTCCATGACCAGTGGCCATAGTGGAGGGACAGCTGGCGGTTAGTGGCATTGCACAGGAGAGTTTGGTAACCATGCCTACTGTGTCTGGTCACAGCAGACATAGCCAGATGTCCAGCAGGGCACCACATAGGCAGATGTCTCAAGGCCCTTGTGGTAGGGCCACTGGTCATCATGCCCCTGGCAGATGCGCCACAACTGGTACCACTAGGTGCATGTTTCAGGCTGTCATGGCGTTGCAGGCACGTATGGAACATTACACCAGACAGGGCCTGAGGCTGCAAAGGGCTGCTCTCACATCTGCACGTGACAACTTCCATGAACTGTCTGGTGCCATCCGTGCTTATACTGAGCTCATGGATAGACAGTCTGGTGGGATGATGGTCCTCATCGACCGTGGTTTGTCTGCGCTTGAACATGTGGTGGGAGTGTGGCGATGGCCGTGTGGATGTAGGCCAGCAACACCAACACCTGAAGTAAGCATGGATGTGCTAGGACATCAAGGGGTTCCTGTAGTGGCAGTACCAGCCCCAGCACTTCGAGGGGCACTGTTCACACCACACCACACCACAGCAGGCCACAAGCACATGGTCCTGGACAGTCTCAGGAAGGACCTGGTTCCAGTGGACATCTGTCATCATCAGGGGAGAGTAGCACATCGAGGCCTGTAAGTGGATGTGCCCATGGAACCCCTGGCAGGCACAATCCGCATGTCCATGGCCGGAGGCAGTGAACTGCACACCCTGCCAGGTATGGTCTGCAGCTGTCCATAAACACCTGTGTAGGGCAGCCACATGGCAGAACTATGTGCATGCATACCCACGCACTATACAAACACACCTAGGGCAACCCCATACCTACACACACCACATCACCATGCCCAGTTCACCTCATTATAGCCCTCATCCACACACATGGTGTCAAATGTATGGCCCACCCTTGGCCTCTGGCAAACCAACAACATACCCTGCGCATATGATGATACCTGTGCCACATCCCTGTAATCCATAACATCAATGCAGGGGCATGCTAATACGGTTCTGATGCACACTGTGACTTTACTACAGTGTACCAAAGTACTGCAGTGTAACATGTTGTCAGGAGTTAAGTTTAATGCATGCATGTCAGGTAGTGTAGCCATCCAGCAATGATGCATTACAGCTGCTAGTAACACTGGTTAAGTGTGATGTCCATAATGTTATCCATTTGTATTGAAGGTGTACATGTGTCAGCAGGAGGATGGTCTGCAGTCATATTCCACAAGGGGTATGGCACTGTGGTGGCACCATAGTTGTGATATATCTGGAGTACAGTTGAACACATGTCACAGGTTTGTATAACAGTAAATTCCTGTGCCACATGAACAGGTGATTCGCTGGGACATGTATAATCTGCAACCTGATGTAGACCCATCCACATACATGCACACTCTTACTTGGCAACACTGGGACTAGACCCCTACCTAGGTATGTAGTGCTACTGAAGTGTGTGGCTTTCATTGCACACACCACACAGTGTTTAGGTTGAGGTGTGTTCCAGGTTACATGTTACATGCAGAGCATCCCCAGACATGTACAATATGCTAGTGGGGGATGTAATGGTTGTATATGGACAATACATAGTGTGACATACCATCATATACACATTAACAGACACATAACAGGCAGACACATGTCTGAGAGAACTGGGTCTATCACTGCTAACTAACTTGACCGTGTGTCCAATGTGTTACAAGTAGGCTGCACACAGCACATGCATAACTGGGCTGGATTGTGGTATCAATTACCTGTATGGTTGATGGTGACAGTGGTCACCATAAAGTGGTACATGGGACATATACCGGGTGTACCTTGATGTAATGACAGTGTATACAGCACCCACATCCCTCAGTGGATATTTTACTCCCTGATACCCATTATGACACTCTGACATACCCACCATCACACATTGCCCAAGACTGCAATACAACCCATTGTATAGCCCAACATTGGTACTACAGGGATATGCATCTACTGCACATACCACAGGCATAGTAGGGTATTGCATTGTCATACCTCACCTATGGGCAGCAACAACACCACTATCTGTACTACTGTTTGGCAATGGGTATTGTAATAGGAGTATGTGGCTACGGAATGCTGTACCCTACAGATATACAGACATGCACACATACACACACTTGCCAGAATTCAATGGGCATCCCATGCCTATTGACCCATTTGTACAACACTGTTGTGCTGGTACTGTAAGGCTCGTGTAGCCAGTAGGGAGAGGAGTATAACAGGGTACATCTAATGCCCCACACAGCAGCAGTCACAACTGACTATGGCAATGGGTATTGCGGTGGTTGTGAAGGCCCTCATGGAATTCCCAAGTACAGGTGTACTAACACACAGACACTGCTATCCTCAGTAATGCACACGTACACATGTGTCAGTACTGGGGTGCATCACTGCAGGTGGTCATAGCTGTGTACCTAGCTATTGTCCATGGAGAGATTGGTTGTGTAGGGGATGTGTGTACAGTGGTATCCTGCCACCTGCCATGTGACAGCAGGTAATCTATTGACAGACACCACTGTGGTGACCCTCAGGGTGAGAATGACATGCATCAGCCAATCCTCTGGGTGACTCCTGCACATGGCCACTGAGGTTATCAAGTTGACATGTATGCAACATGTATTAAAACACATGGTTAGTGTCTGTGATGGAGACCTGTACCCAACCATGTTCTGTTGACTGTAGTAGTGTAGTGGAGGTACCTGTGGCATGTGGTGTGTACAGGGTATTGTCTCCTATGTGTGCCAGTTCTTACACAGCTGGGCAGACATGTCAGTTTCAATCAAGCATAGGTTGCCTGTACATATCCCAGCTGGATACCTGCCATCTGCACATCTGTACAGGGACTGACAGTCATCAGCTTGGCAAGTAGCTATGCAATAGGATGAATGTGTTGACAGATAGACATTTGACAACAATATGTATGCCATAACTACATGTTGGAAGCCCTCACTAACATGTGCTGTACAGAAGGTAGTCTACAGTTGCATTCTACATGTCGGATCATTATCCAGTAGGGGATATGTACTGTGACACAGCTCACACACCAGGGACACAACAGGGAGGCCTCAGAGTCCAGCTATGCCTGCAGGTGTGCCTGTTGTCAGTACTACATGTAGCACTCTACTCTTGCCTGGGAAAGCACTGTCAGCAGTAGTACCATCATGAACACTACATGCCAATGTGACAGCACTTACCCTGGGCTACTACCCCTGTATGTAACACATTCACATGGATAACAGTGCTGTACAGGCCTCACATACTTGTGTGTCCGAGACATGACACTCACACCCTTTGCTACTGTAATGACAGCACATAGGCGCATGTATTGTATATGGCATTACATACAATTATTACAGATGTCATTACCCTGCTATGTTATCAGACTGGGTGGTGAAAAGTGGTTACCAGGGATAAGCCATGCTTAGCCGGTATCAACATTGCTCCAATATAGCAGCTAAACTGCTTTGTGAGCTGGTAAGTGACGCCTACACTGTGTAAGCATCTGTAAATTTACCAGTAGCTTAGCACCGCTTAGCTTCATGTAAACCTGTGTAAACGTGCTTAAAGCTGTTCAAAACTGCCTTAACCACTCTGTATCTGACAGCCCTTGTTCTGTCCAGCAGCAAAATGAACAGCTCTTGCAGGTCTTGAACCCAGGACCCTGTACACTATAGTCACAACACTTAAGCACTATGCCATGACCACTGTGAAGACAGCTGTTGCTTTTCCAATATATCTGTCAATACACATATTGATTAGTATTGAACAATTGCCTTTACTTCCACAATTGTGTAGTACTTGTTATTAATATGACTGTTGCATCACATATGTTGTTTTATCATAATGTACGCATATTAGATACATACGGTGAGATAAATCTGGGAAGGTATACACAACCGTGATGTTTACACATGACAGGAATATGGATAAATACATATACATATGTTGATATATGTCAACATGTACATACACATGTATATTCATACATATGTCTGTATACACATCTGTATAGTGCATCATATATATGGCCATGTGTAGATCTCTTTGCGTATATATATGTATATAGATATATGCATATATAGCTATATATCTATGCACATCCTATGTGTACAGATATGCCTATTTATGTAGATATCTATAACTATAAGTGCATACATATCTATTCTGATATACCTATTACTTTCAATATATATGTAGCTATTCATAAGCATATGTGCATATTTATCTATATCTGTATATGTGTAGACATATATTGATGTGTATATGTATATATTTGAGTGTTTATATATATATATATATATATATATATATATATATATATATATATATATGTGTGTGTGTGTACATATATATATATATATATATATATATATATATATATCCATCTATGTATGTTGATATGTATATGTGTATATATCTAGATATCTGGATAATTATATATTCATATATGTTCACCATATGTCCAGAACATGGACTGGAGTCCTACCTCAGCCCTAAAAGTCCCAACCTCTTAGTGCATGGGGAAGTCAGGAATGTATTTCAGGTATATATGTAGACTGTTGTTACTATAATAGGTGTTGTCTTAACAGACATGTTGTGTGTGGGAGGTCACATTTGCCTTTGACATGTGCACCATTGGCTACTGACAGACATCATAAGGACATCATAGTACAGTACCACTGCTAGCACAGTAATGATCCTGTTAACTACAGCAGAGATATGACCAATAAATGCGGACAGTCTGACACACTCTGGTCAGTCCAGAGGTATACACAGAACCCCTTAGTGCAAGACATGTGGACCAAGCCTGACAATGTGGATGTTAACAGCGATGTAGATGGGTATACATGTAAATACTGAAATACATATGCCCCTATAGGTTATGCATTCACTCACTCCTGTCTGTCCTGACACATAATAACTGCTGGTGCAGAGGTCACATGCCCACATACTACCCACTAGTTAGTGACATACATCTGTACAGCATCCCACTGCTTTGTCAGAAACACATGACAGTTATGGTGGCCCAGCAGCAGTACATCTGGCAAATATCTGGACATAACATCACACTGGGTAAGTATACTAAGCTTCTAGGCATTTAACAAAGCACTGTGCAAGCTACAGGCAGACTGCCACAACACTGGCCTATATGTCTTATGGGGGAATACATATGTACCTGCAAATATAGCAGGCTCTACAGGCATGTCACAGGACAGAGTAACAGACACCTGTGTGAAAGTGCATACCCACAACCAGTTTGAACACAGCCACAGCCACATATGGTAAGCTAGCTTAATATTATAGTATATGGACTGTCTGATCAACACCATCCTCATATGTGCCACTCACACACTAAACCTACATATACTGGGCCACTACACAGTGTGGTCCCATGCCTGTCTGTGGTATGGGACATGTGTGTGTTTGGCCCTACAAACATGTTAGCCAATAGGGTGCCATACACTGAAGCAGCATGTGACATCAGATAGAACAGGACCAAGAACAGTGACATCTACCACAGTCTGTACACAGGCCAATGTACCTATTCGCAATACACACACTGTCGACAATCACCATAAGTACACAGACCTCAGTACTGTACACACAACCACAGAATGCCCAGGTTATGTCCTCAAATATAACCCCTGCTATACATAACATGTGTAGCAGTTTGATATCTCACTGGCTTGTTATCAGATATGATGTCAATAAATAATGGTGTATAGAACATATGCACCACTTACTACATGACAAATGTACAAATGTTGACAGAGTTGTGGCTGGAGGTACAAACACAGGGCCAGTATTGACATGTTGCTGTGATAACCTCATACATTTACTGTTGTAACAGGGTTTGTTGTGACATATGTCCTATGACAGATATGAAGTCATTAACTCTCATGGCTGTCACTATGTACTGACTGCAATCCTCACACTATGCTTCTGCAGTTCTCAGATAGGTGTTCTGTGAGTAACACAAGAAACAAAAGGCACCACACACTGCCCACTCTGCAGATGACCCTACAGATGGGAGTTTCCTCAAAAAAATAGCACTGTCATGACATGTATTAAAACATGTAGACCAGCCATATCCACACACACCCTGTTAAACCAACATTACTCCAAATGCAGAATAGCAACACTTACATTCTGAAGTCATGTCAGGCACATCCCCCTCCTGTGTGTTGGCCTGTTTCCACAGTGTATGTTGTTAGAGGTAAATCCCAAATCCATCTGTGAGCCAAACAACAAAGCTAGGTCCTGCTTACAGTGAATGAAAAGGCCCACCACCAACATGATGTTCCTAGATATTTGAGTATGTTTCCATGCAATTGGCTACAGGAATGTTACCACAGCTGTTCCACATGCAATCAGCTAGAGGAGGGCTGCAATTCGTGCAGAAGCCATCAGCTGATCATGAGCATCACTTAAAAAGCACAAGCTGCTTCCTAAGCAAAGCAGGTGTAGTTCTCCACATCCACCAGAGAGGGAGTAAGAGAGACAGACAGAGACAAAGTAAGTCAGGGAGGGGATGGGAGAGTAAAACCTAAGCATGTCCGTGTCACACACCTACCAGTACAGGTTTTCAAACCTCTGACTGACTATGTATTGCTATCACATGTCTATGCAGTTATTGCATGCACCACATAGCTTACATGTTGAGGTGCTGTCCAAACATATATGTGATGGTGAGTGACATCTGCAACAGTGATATGGTAGTGATACGGTAGGTGTAGTACATGTGCCTGTCCACATGAACAGATGTCAGCGTCAACACAGCCACACTCTCTCAGGGACTCACACACATTGACACACTTGGCAGGGTCAGGAATACACTTCTTAACTAGATTGCCACAATACAGTAATGTGCAGGTATCACATGCACCACATGGTTATCCAGAGGTGATATGGGCAAAGGATATGTGAAGATGTCTGACATCAGAAAGCATGCTTCAGTATGCCAATGGGAGTTGTAGTGATTGTGAATGTGGTAGAAAGCATCATACACGGGGGGGGGGGGGTGGAGCCTGAATGGCTAACTGAAAGCAGCAGTATTTTAGAGCTCCATATAACTAGTTAAACAAGACAGTTTGCTGTTATTTTTTGTATTTCTGTATTGCCTTTCTATATTTTGAATACTGTAGTTTGTTTTCTTTACCTTGTGTTTTGCTTGCATTCTGTTTTAACAGCATATTAAAACTTCAAAAGAGACCACAGCTCTCTCTGTTCTGAGTCAGGCAGAATACCACTGTCTTTCTAGTTGCCCGCCTCTTATGTTAATCTGACCATATATCTCATTTCTCTCTACTTTCACTGGCTTATGTGAGTAATCACAAAACCATCACTTTTGAAATCCCACCCCTTCAATTATTTAAATTTATTGGCCATCCTACAGTATTTCATAGTACCAAAATACAAAAGTAACCACCCCTTTCAGTCCATCTTGCTGTTTTAAAAATAGTAACTCTCCACTAAACCTTAACGTTTTAAACAGGTAAAACTCAAGTTACCTACTTTCATATCTAACTTCTCTAGTGCACACAGCAGAGTGCATTCTTTTCAATCTTACCTTTAAGCATCCCTGTTACTAGCACTTTCTCTAATACCTAAAAAGATCATCTCTACTTGACTCCAAGTAGACTTTTCTCTATCTGTTAAACCTAGCACTTGCTCCTACAGTACTTATTACCTTGATACGGCACTCTTATAGATAGCACCCCAAAAAGGTAAACCCCCATTTCTCGGTCACCCACGTCCCCTGGAATCTCTTTTAAAGTTTTTTTGTCTAGTCCTTCTAGCATGTCGAGGGATCAGTTGCTAGTGTCCTCTCCTGCTCAGCTGGTGAACCTGGGAATATTGAGGCAATGTTACAATTGCCTCATGTACACACACAACCCTCTCCTCCTCCCACAAAACACAAATACATGCGAGAGATGCAACTATACGGCCAAACTGGAGGCTGAGCTCTCTCAACATAGGGCTGGCAAGACCAGTCAGGAGGAGAAGGTTACCACACACACTATAGACCCAGTCTCACATAGTACCATCACAACCTCAAATCATACACATAAACACACAAAGGCATACTCGGCTCTGATCAAAAATCTACCAAAACAGCAGAGGCCACCAAAGCAGACACCCAAACAACCACCACCTCAGAACACAACACCTGCAACACATAGACCTCACAGTCAGAGTGTCAAACAGTCACAGCCCTTAAGGCCAAACACAATGCCAGACACACTAGTCATTGGTGACTCCATAGTCAGACACACTGACGTCCCGCTCACCAGACTGAGTAAGGAGAAGGTCACAGTAAGCTGCCTGTCGGGTGCTAGAATCCGCCACATAACGCAAGCACTCAGGTCTCTCAACAGCAGGTACAAATATGACTCAGTCATTGTCCACGCTGGTGTAAATGACCTGAGACGTACCTCCTTGGACTACATGAAAAGAGACATTGAGGAGCTCTCTGATTATGTAGCCCAGGCAGGTATGACCCTGACCTTGAGAGATAAGATGATCAGCTTTAACAATTGGCTTAAACTCTGGTGTCATTCAAAGGGGATCCAATGTCTGTCTGCCTGGGATGACATGCTGGACAAGCCACGCTGCTTCGCAAGGGACGGCTTGCACCTGTCACCCCTGGGATTCCGGATATTGGCAAAGGCTCTTGCCACCCCCATAGTGCCTTTTTTAGGCAAGGCTCAAATTCTAAACCTACCACCCTAGAACACAAAAAAGGAAAAAAACTAAGGGTAATGCTGCTCAATGCCAGAAGTCTAAATCTCAAAATGCATGCACTCGAGGCCCTTCTCAGTATGGAGAACATCGATGTCTGTGCAGTGACAGAAACCTGGTTCAAGGCTCCTGAGAGCACCCCAGCACTATCAGGTTTTACCTCTTATCATGCGTCCGGCCCGAGAATCCGGACAATAGCAAGAAAGGAGGGGGATTAGCCATATTCATCAAGGACACCCACACCTCAAGACTGGTGGCAATGCACGATGCATCGGAGACAATCCAGGTGCAATTAACCATAGGCAAGACTGCTCTGCAAATTGTAGCATGTTACAGGCCACCCTCACAAACTCAGGAACCTCACATGGCCTTCCTGAAAACACTAGAGGCATAAATGTATGACCAAACACCATCATACTAGGTGACTTCAATTACCCTAATATAGACTGGGAACACTACTCAAGCCCAAACACCCTAGCCCAAAAGTTCCTGGAATTCATAAACTCAAATGCCATGGAACAACTAGTCACCATCCCCACAAGAGGAGAAAACATACTTGATCTCATCATCACGAACATGGGAGCACAATGTTCAACACCGAAGTATACCCCTCACTGGTGAGATCAGATCACAAACTAATCTCGCTGGAGGTCCTCATCCCACCCCCACCTGAAATAAAAAAGACCACAGTAAAGAACTTCTCAAAAGCCGACTTCACACTTCTAAAGACTAGTGTGGTCTCCTTTAAGGCGCCCAAGCCGGGAAAACAGTACTCAAGCCGCTGAATCACTTATAAATGCCTTTTACCAGCACCTGCAGGACTGCATGGATAAGGCAATCCCAAGCAAAACAAAGACTCTTTGTACCAAAGGCAAGCGTCCAGTCTGGTGGACCCCAGCCATAAACAAACTCTACAACAAAAGGAGGAAGCTACTACAAGATAGAGCAAAATCCTTAAAAGGTAAGACACCCTTGATCACTATAAGTAAAAAACTAAGAGCTCTCATAAAATCATCCAAAGCAAATTTTGAGAGAAAAATAGCTAAAGACTCAAAAGACAATCATAAGGCCTTCTTTAGCTATGTTAGAAACCTGGGAGGAAACTCCCAGATATGCTCAGAACTAGTTCAAAATGATGTGAAGATTACTGATCCTACAGACATTGCCAACATACTGGCTGACAGGTTCAGTGCAAACTCCCCCCCCCCAAAAGGAGAGATATCTATACCAAGCGATTGCAGCCCCCCAAACATCTCCAACGCCCAAGTGAGAACTGCTCTCTCCAAAGCAAAAAACACAGCATCCATGGGACCTTATGGTGTCCCCGGCTGTGTGCTCCACGAACTCAACGAGGAATTAAACCCACAGCTAGGACAGCTGTTTAATCATAGTCTTACCTCTGGATATGTACCCAGGGAGTGGCGCACTGCAACTGTGGTCCCACTTCACAAAGGCGGTGCCTCCACCGACCCTGGAAATTACTGGCCCATTAGCTTGACAAGCCTTATCTGCAAAGCCATGGAGAGGATCATAATGGACCTCATAAATAAAGACATAGGAAATTTGCAGACTTTGGATCCATCCTGGTTTGGCTTTGTCAAAGGCAGATCATGCCTTCTAAACTTGGTTGACTTTTTCGAAACAGTCACCAAAGCCATTGATGAGGGAAAAGCAGTCCATACAGCCTACCTCGATCTGGCGAAGGCCTTCGATACAATACCCCACTCGGGTATCATTGAAAAACTCATCAGCTTAAATGTTAACCCATACATCACAAGATGGGTTGCAAACTGGCTGAGTGACAGAACCCACAGGGTCAGAGTTGCTGGCGCCATGTCAGACTCAAAGCCTGTCACAAGTGGTGTACCACAGGGCTCAGTCCTGGGCCCACTCTTGTTTGGCATCTACTTTTCCAAGTACAAGCAAACACAGGAGGGTTATGGCTGACAAAGTTTGCAGATGACTGCAAACTGCGCCATAGTAGAAAACACATCTGACACAGATATCCTTCAGAAGGGTCTCACAGAAATGAATAACTGGTGCCAGAGCCATGGCCTAAAGTTAAATGCCAAAAAATGCATAGTCATACCCTTTGGGAAAAACAAGGTTACCCCTAGCTACCAAATTGGTGGCAATCCACTGAGCACAGAAGAAGTTATCAGGGACCTGGGGACCCAGGTTGATAGTAGTCTGTCATTCGACACCCATGTAGCTAAAGTAGTTAGGAAGACCTTCTACATTGCCCACCTTATCATGAAGGGATTCTCATCTAGATCAAGGGAGGTCATAGTCTCCCTATACTCATCACTCATCAGACCAATGATTGAGTACAATGCCCCATTCGAATGTATCTGACCCGACACTTGCAGCAGCTGGAGAGGCCACAAAAGTTCCTCACCAAAAGGATAAAGGGTCTCAAACATCTGTCCTATGCTGCCCGACTGAAAGAACTCCAGCTCTATTCAGTCGCCACGCTTGCTCAGAGGTGACCTTTGCCTAACATACAAGGCCATGTCAAACCCAGATTTGATGAATATGCTTCACCTCAAAAAATCTAGAGCCATCAGAGCCACAAGGGCGAGAGACTTAAACCTCGACACGGCTATTAATAGGACGTGCTGGAGGGATAGATTCATCACCCAAAGACTCCCTATGCTGTGGAATAAAATCCCGGTATATGTGAGGCAGAGCACCTCGCTGGCCTTGTTCAAGAGAAATCTTGACCAATGGATGGGAGATCACAGATATACCCCAGGGATTACCTCAGTGTCACTGCTCGACAGAGGCACAGCAAAATAATGGGTATAGTTCCCCATACTAAAGGGGTGGCGTAAGCCACAAAACTATGGGCTAGGCTTGTAAATGCCCTCGGGCAGATAGCCTAGTATGAACCTATGAACCTATGAACCTATGAACCTATTTTTCTTCAAAGTATAAAATCTTATAGATAAAGGTCTAATTTACATAATTAGATACTTTGGTGAAGTTTTACAAATAATTTCCTGTCAAAAAGCTTGGAGATATATTCACTTGTTAAAATGAGCAACTCAAGGAATTCTCACCAGGATGTTGCCTTAAAGAAGGAACTACAACAGATGGCATCTACCCTGCATGAGTTGTCTTTGAAGATGGATGATTTTAAAGAGAATCTAGAAAATCTTAAAACAAGCAGTCAAAAACAGGCTGACACCCTCAAGGAAATGCTACAACAACATCAGACAAGGATAACAGGAATAGATGTTTCTCTAAATGATTTAGAAAGCAGACTTAAGGAAGAAGAAACACAGAAAGAACTGCTTCTTAAACAAAACACTTGGTTGGTTAATAAAGTAGTTGTGCCTTGATGTTATCTTGTTTCAGAAACTTTATCATTGGCCACACTTTTTTCCTTTGTTCCATTATTCTAGCTGAATATTCATTATCAAGTCTTATCAGGCTCTGTTTATATTTTAGAGGTGCCTTCCTCCAAGCTGATCTTAAAATCAGTTTCTTGTCCAAGTATGAAAGAAATTTGATAATTATTGACCTAGGAGGAGAGTTTGAGTTAGTGGCAGGTTTCCCAAGAGCTCTGTGTGCCCTTTCAATGCCAAAGGAAAGTCCTTCTTTTAAATTTAAAAAGTCAGGGATCCATCTTGGTAAAAAGGAAATATCATCCTCACCTTCTGTGTTTTCAGGTAATCCGAAAATCCTGATGTTATTTCTCCTCTCCCTATTTTCCAAGTCATCTACTTTATTAACCAACCAAGTGTTTTGTTTAAGAAGCAGTTCTTTCTGTGTTCTGTGATGTTAGTCACTGACTTGTTTAATGGACTGCGAGTCATGTACAACATGGACTACTGAATGTTATTTCTGTTTACCTATGTTTGCTGCGTTTCTTTTATTAGTACTGATTTAAAACAAGGGAAAGAAAGGGAAGGGAAATCTCTGTTTTTTTGTCAAGGGAGGAGAGGCTTAATAGTATTCTAACTGCCTCCAAGAACTCTCTAAGATGCTCTAAATACTATTTGACTAATACTTACCTAAGGTAAGTCTTGATTACCATATAGGTACCTTCACATTCATTCTAGACCTGATGTGATTACCCATTCTGGAAGCAGGAGGTGTCCTATGCAGGATGGGAATTGTCAGGGTGATCATAGTTCATTCTTAGACTCTGCTTTATAAATCTATAAATATGTAAAAGCACTGCACACTAGAATGTAGGGTGCCTCTACTCAGAGTCAGGATATCACTAAGCCATGTCTTTTCATAAGTGTAAGTTGAAGTTGGTGAGCTGAAGAGTGGGAAAGTAAAGGAAGGCAGTTCACCTACAGTAAATTCATATTTCATTGACAATCACTCATTGTTTCCTGCAGAGTCCTTTTAGTCAAATTATTTTAGTAACAATCTATTTGTTGTTGGCTTATTTAGTGTATGCTCCTCTGTTGCATGTAATTTATCCAAAATGACATAGCTGACATGTTTGGGATCTCTTAAGGATAACTAAATATTGGATATTTTCTAAGTCAACATAATAATTGTTTACACTACTAACATTCCATCCTGATATATAAAATACTATAGAACAATAATAGAATAATATAGAATTTCATATCTCTTTTAAGAAAATTCTCCATATAATAATTTAACATATGGAGCTGAGCTGATATTGTTGGTTAAAGGTATGAGTGATAATCCAATAGATCTATATTTATCTATTGGATTAGGAATGACTTTCGTTCCATGTTTAATGGGAAATTCATATTTACTTGTATTTGATACTTTATAATTAATGTTTTATAGAAGTAGTTTTTTAAAACATGACCAGAATTTTACCCTACTTGTATTTACAGAAGAAAGAACATTAAATTACACTCCAAGTTTACACACATAAAATAACATTCAGTGTTATCAGAGAATATGGTATAACTACTATAATCAAAAAAAGAAGCAAAAAGTTTCATCCAACAATAACTTGAAATGGATTTAACATTCTTATCATTAAATACTAATGGCTTAAATAATGCAAATAAAAGATCAAACTCACTAAAATATTTAAATCTAAATAAGGCACAAGTAGTATTTCTCCAGGAAATGCATTTTAAGACTAATGATAGTTTTATTTGGAACCCTAAAGACTATACAGTCTTAACTCAATCCTCCTATAGAACAAAGACAAAAAGAGTATCAATTCTCTGGAAGAAAAATATAATCACTCCAAAAGTTATTTAGAAATATGAAGACAAAGAAGGTCTACTAGCATTTGTTATAATTAAATTTAATAACAGAATATAGACCTAAGCTAATCTATATTGGTTCCCAGGAATTGGATCAGGAACGGTTAAAAAACACCTAGATTTCATTTCCAACAATTATAAAGGAATTCTTATACTAGGAGGAGACTTTAATTGTACCTTAGAAGCTTCTGAAACCACCAAGAAGTCTTTTCATATAGCAACTATTTCAAAATCTTTAAAAAGATGGATTGATTCATTTCATTTAATAGACACTTTTAAAGTAAAATATGATAAATCCTTATTATTTTCCCATAAAGACCATAGATTTGGAACACAAACCAGAATAGACAAATTATTCATAGTTCAAGATTTACAAACAAAAATCCTCAACTCATCAATAGTTCCATGCCCCTTCTCAGATCATGACTCTCTGATAATGAAGCTCCAAATAGAGTTTAAACATTTAATTCTCTCAACTAGAATTCCATCATATATCATGAAAATTAAAGAATTCAGACCCTGGATGTTGTCAGAACTACAATTATTTCTTGAAATTAATAATACAACAGAAATCAGTAAAGTCATGGTTTGGGACTTATTAAAAGTGTAGTTATTTGGTAAGACCCTTAGCTGGTACAAAAACAAAGTTAGAGAGTGGGAAACTGAATCATTAGACTTGCAAACCAGACTCTTGACAGCAAAATCTAAAAAAAAAAATCAGAATTGTCCAGAAGTCAAAAAAGAAATAGAGGAATTAAATAAAAAAAATAATGAAATTCTAACACATAAAACTTGTCTAGTCTTGGAAAAATTAAAAATAAACTCATTAGCCACCTCAACCAGATATCTACATAACTTATCTAGAAGAATTAAAATACAATCTAAAGCAAATAACATTAGCAGTATATATCATGAAAAGAAAGGGAAAAAAGTATCAGATATAGGAGACATCCTTGAAGCATTTCGGTTCTATTATATGGAACACTTCAAAAAAGAAGATTTAGATACCAACCAAATAAACTTAGATACAAACTTTATCAATATAAAAAAATTCCCGAAAACTTAAAACTAGACCTACAAAAACCTATATCCTACAAATAAATTGTTGACAAGATAAAAGAAAGTAAATCTAACAAAGCTCCAGGAATAGATGGTATAATTACAGAAATTTACAAACTCTTCCCTTCAACAGTAATCTCCCTTTTTCATAAAACTTTGCTAGAAGTCCAGTCAGAAGCAAAAATACCACCCTCATGGAAATATTCTTTCCTACCACCAATTCTAAAAGATAATAAACCATCAGACCTTTGCACCTCATACAGACCTATATCATTACTGAATAATGATTACAAAATATTCACGTCAATCCTAGCTAACAGAATGAAAATCCCACTTTCAAAGACAATTAATAATGATCAAACTGGATTTTTCTATAACAGATACACACATGATAATATTAAAAGGATACTTACTCTTATAGATTATGTGAATAAAGATGATAGAGAAACACTTGTAATCGGATTAGACATAGAAAAAGTGTTTGATTCCCTCAACTGGGAATAGCTATTTAAAACTTTAGCATTATTTGAATTTCCTCCTCCCTTCATCTTATTAATAAAAAACATATATATTAATAACTTAGCCTACATTAAATTAAGTCCTTTCACCTCAGAATCTATTCATATAATGAAAGGTACTAAACAAGGATGCCCCCTTTCTCCTATTTTATTTGCTTTGGCTATAGAAATACTTGCAGAAATAATACGCAATAATCCAAGAATAAAATGAATAGAAGTCTGTGACCAGTACATATCTAAAATAATGCTTTTTGCTGATGATATTTTATTAACCCTATCAAACTCCAGAGAGTCATTAGGAGAGGTAGAAGAAGTAATGGAGAAATTTTATACGATTTCAGGTCTACACTTTAATAGATCAAAATCAAAATTTTTATTTTTAAATAAGAAAAAAGAACTATAAGTTACAGATAAATCCATCAAAGGAAAACAAGAACTTTTGCTAAATTATTTAGGAATAGTGTTATGCAAAAATATAAATGAAACAATATTAATAAATTATAAAAACATTATTGAAACAATAAAAATATATATAGAAAAGTGGAACAAAATTATATTAACTTTTGAAGACAGATTGCAATTAATAAAAATGGTCTCATTGCCAACAATACTATATATAGCATTAGCAATACAGTTAATTCCTGAAAGATGCATTCTTAAAGAAATAAACTCATGTTTAATAAAATTTTTATGGTATTCCAAAAAGAATAGAGTAGCTCTAACTCATCACATTAGACCCTAGAAACAAGGAGGATTGAACTTCCCAGAAATATAAACATATATACAGCATCTGTGCTTAAAACTGCAATAGACTGGATAAACCCAAATTATTTTGCCAACTGGAAAGAATTAACAACAGCTATATTAACAAATGAATTTAATATGTTAATTTTTTTTTAATAGTAGACAAATTAAACCCTGGTACATACTATGTATAAGTATACAATATAATATAACAAAACCTTCTAAAACAACACTGATTAATCATTACATCAATTCCTTTAAGAAACTTATCAATGCAAACATAGATCTAAAACTTTGGTTTGACATTTTAACCCCATTTACCATCACTAAGAACTTTCCTCACAAAATATATAGGGAAACAATAACCTCCTGGGAACAAAATGGATTCTTATGCTGGTTTCAATGTGTAAATAAATTAAATGTTTTAGATATACATTTGAAAAAAAAAATGCTTTCAATATTCCAACACAGGACTGGTTAACCTTACAAAGCATTCTAATGTACACTCAAGATTTATGCAGATTAATTTATAATTCGTCATTTAAAGATATTCCAAATCTAATACGTTTTCTGTATATATTTATATATATAATAGTTGTGAAAAGAAAAATTCCATTTCAAATTTATATAAAGAGTTAATAACATATAAAACAATTCCCAAACCATCATACTGGCAGTTCTTAACAAAAGGTCAGTCATTGCAGTTAACAGAAGAAATTAAAACTAGCATCTTACTATCAGTTAATTACACCTCTAACACACAGTACTGGAAAATATTTAACTGGAAATACCTACATAGAGCATTTTTAACACCAGATAGAATTACAAAGATCAGTACTACTACAAGTGTTTTTTGGGGCACTGTACTCAATAATGGGTATTTTTGCTGGAGGTGTGATTAGTCAAATAAAGCAGACTGGATTCATATTTTTTATGAATGTAATAAAATTAAATCATATTGGAATGGAATCAATCATTTTTTACAAGCTCTATTTAATGAATCCTCTACCTTAACTAAAGTATTGATTATACTAAATGTAAATGAAGGTCCCTACCTGAATAAGACAAATATGTATTTGTTAGGGACAATACTTGCTATGTCTAGGAAATGAGTAACCAGAAGGTGGAATTCAAATACAACCCCGACCTTGAAAGAATTCTACACCTTACTGAAAACAACTGCATTGATGGAAATACAAATCAAAGAACTACAAATCTATCCTAGGCCATAGGCCATTGGTAAATAATCCTTGGAAGAAAGTTATATCTTTGTTGGACACTGCAATAATCAATATTGTATCTCTGATAACTGATTTGTTAATTCTATATTTAATAACATACAGTGCATATAACTGAAAGTCAGGCTATTGCAGATATTGTATATAGTTGTTTAAAATGATATTTAAAAATATTATGTAAATGTTATTTTAATTGAAAATAAAAAAAAAATATTTGAGTAAAGCATCATACACCACAGACACAGGCTGCCAGTACTGACATGCATGCATGCATTGCTTCACAGGTGTGTAGTGGTTGACTGTGCCAGAAGGCTATACAAGGCTAGGTGAAGGGTATAACTTGGCATCAGGCCACATGACAATGGTCTGCAATGTTGTCCAGGGATGTAGTGTCTGGATTGGCCCACACAGGTGAGTATTGTATTCACCATCCAGTCACCTGGATAACTATTGTGTGTGGCCATTGCTGTGCAATGCTTGCCATGTATGTGTTCTTTAGTTCATTACTGGATGCTGTCTGGGATGTGCACACATCCCACATGCATGTACAGTGACATGTGGAACTGTACCTGGGGTGTGTGGCCCATGTTGTGTACACAGATTATTATCATCAGATGTGCCTGTCCTGGCCACATGTGCCAGGAACTGGTAATGTACAGCAGGTTCACCCTGCACCTACATTGATAGCATGATACAGGTATTCCCTGGTGTCAGTGGCATCTGTCTATACAGAGCATGTGTTTGAGGCACGGTATGTACTTTGTGGGTCACATTTGATGGCACCACATGTGTTTCAGGCATCCAGTGGGAAACATAGTGAAGGCCCACTGTCTGCATGTACATCCCTATTGTACTGATGGACAGGGTGCCATGCCCTCTGTAATCCATTGCAATCACACCATGGTTACTATCTATGGGCAATATGCAGGGTACTACCAACATAGCGGTTGTTGCCTAGGCATGTGTGTTTGTGTATGAGACATGGCTTGAGAGTGTTCTCTGTGTAATACAAGGTTTGCTAACTTTGTTTGCTAGGCCTTGATGTCACATGTAGGGGTATGGATTGCCACCGAAACCTCTTGGCTATTTCACATCTGTTATCCTTGTAAGGTGGACATTATGACATATAATAAGGCCACCCTATAAGAAATTTGCAAAACCCGCTCCACAATGAGTCCAGTTGTTACACACTCCCAGCTAACTCCACACAGGATACAAATGACAAACACAGACACACACTCCTGCCATGTCTGGGATTAGAACTCCTACCTAACTAGTTTATTACACTACAGCCTTATGCAGTTATAGGACGTGTCATAGAGATTACTGGAGTATTCCTTCCCCAAAGGTGCATTTCACTGGGTATGACATCAGCAGGCATGCCAAAGAAGGTCAATGGAGGTTGTAGTGACTGTGAATGGTGTCAAAAGCATTGCACCCTACAAAGAAACACACACACAAACATCCACACTTGCTATGTGTGGGAATAGAACCCCTACTAAAGTACTATATCACACTACAGCATTACACTGTTATAGGATACACCATGGAGATTACTGGGCTACTCCTTTCCCAAAGGTGTATTTCACAGTGAATGACATCAGAAGGCATGCCAAAGTAGGGCATTTGAATTGTAGTGAGTGTGACTAGCCCAAAAAGCATTGCTCCCTACACAGACAAAGAAACACACATACAAACATCCACACTTGCCATGTGCGGGAACAGAAGCCCTACCAAAGTATTATATCACACTATAGCATTACGCTGTTATAGGACTCACCACAGAGATTACTTGGCTATTCATTTCCCAAAGGTGTATTTCACAGTGAATGACATCAGCAGGCTTGCCAAAGTAGGGCATTTGAATTGTAGTGAGTGCGACTAGCCTACAAAGTATTGTCCCCTACACAGACTGAGACACACACACACACATACACACACACACACACACACACACACACAGACGCACACACAGTTGCCATGTCTGGGATTAGAACTCCTACCTAACTATTCTATCACACTACATCATTACGCAGTTATAAGAAGTGTCACAGAGATTACTGGGCTACTCTTTTCCCAAAGGTGTATTTCAAAGTGAATGACATCAGCAGCCTTGCCAAAGTAGGGCATTTGGATTGTAATGAGTGTGACTAGCCTAAAAAGCATTGTTCACTACACAGAGACACACACACACAAAAACAGTTGCCATGTCTGGGATTAGAACTCCTACCTAACTAATTTATCACACTACAGCATTACACAGTTATATGACATGCCATAGAGATTACTGGGCTACTCTTTTCCCAAAGATGTATTTCAAAGTGAATGACATCAGCAGCCTTGCCAAAGTAGGGCATTTGAATTGTAGTGAGTGTGACTGGCCTAAAAAGCATTGCTCTCTACACAGACAGAGACACACACACAGTTGCCATGTCTGGGATTAGAACTCCTTCCTAACTATTTTATCACACTACAGCATTACGCAGTTATAGGACATGCCACAGAGATTACTGGGCTACTCTTATCCCAAAGGTGTATTTCAAAGTGAATGAAATCAGCAGTCTTGCCAAAGTAGGCATTTGAATTGTAGTGAGTGTGACTAGCCTGAAAAGCATTGCACCCTACACAGACAGAAACACACAAATACACACCATTTCCATGTCCGGGATTAGAACTCCTACTTAACTAGTTTATCACACTACAGCATTATACAGTTATAGGATGCGCCACATAGATTACTGGGCTACTCCTTTCCCACAGGTGTATTTCACAGTGAATGACATCAGCAGCCTTGCCAAAGCAGGGCATTTGAATTGTAGTGAGTGTGACTAGCCTGAAATGCATTGCTCTCTACACAGACAAGGACACACACACACACACACAAACAGTTGCCATGTCTGGGATTAGAACTCCTACCTAACTAGTTTATCACACTACAGCATTATGCAGTTATAGGAAGCACCACAGAGATTACTGGGTTACTCCTTTCCCAAAAGTGTATTTCAAAGTGAATGACATCAGCAGGCTTGTCATAGTAGGGCTATGGGGAGGGCAGTGTGTGTGCATGGGCCATAACCCATTCATCTAGAGGTAGACACATCACACTCAGCCACACACAGGCTTATATTCTGCAGGTACGTGTATACAACTGCTAGATGACTACTGCCTTGTATAGTCATGTTGCACAGCTAGCACGTGCACATAGTCTGTAATGCTGAGGGATACCAGTGGCTAAATTCTACAGTGAGTGACATTCTACACATCATGTAGTTGTAGCCATTTGGCAGTGTGCTGGGTGGGACAGGCCTCATGATGGAAGGCTCTTTGTCACTGTCACTCTCTTCCACACATCTATGTATGTTTATTTTTGGAATTTTGTAGTGTGTTGTCTTTGGATATATGTCTGTATTCGTATTCAATGTGTGTGCAAAGCATGACTGGTGCATACTGAGGAGTGTATGCACTAACATCTGCAATGGTCAGATATGCATGGTTCACTGCTGATGGCAGACATGGGCCCAGTATGACCTTTCAGTATGTTGTCTGACATTGCCTTCATTTCTTTAAGTATGTGAGCATGCCCAGTATGCCCTTTTGTACTGAATTTGTGGATCCATTCCAGGTAGTTTGTACTCCAGTGCAGACCTTTGTGTTCTACACCTACAGGTAGCAAACTACTTCTGTAGGATATCTGCAGATCAGTTGGCAATATGGGGTCAAACTGTGCAAGGGATCATATGTACTGTAGGTGATTTTGTCTTTGCTGCTTCTGCTACATGGTACTGGTGTTAGCAGAAAGATTCAGATGTGTATTCTTATACACTGTGATGTTTTATGTCCTCAAGTACTGTTAGGTGAACATTTTTGCTGACAGTGATGTCCTGGGGAACACAGGGTGAATGCAGCTGTGTCCAGCACTGTGGACAAATGCCGATATATTCATGGAAAGTTATGCCATTCTGGAGGGGGAGCTGCAGACACTTGCTGCTGGGTCTCTGTATCCAGTTCATCACCTTGGAACAGTGCTGGCAGAGGATCCCATATGTGTACATCTATTGACGTAACAGTATGGCCTTATCTTGCTTTGGCAATACCTCACAGCTGTACATATTCACACAGGTTACCCAGAGGCAGGGGTCATAAGTTAGGACATTACCCCTATTGTGGTGTATTGGCAGGTTTGTAGCCACCCATTTTTGTGTTTGCAGATGCACACAGCTGTGTCAGACCTTGCACATTCCATGCTGTCCATGCTCCCACCCCACCCCTCTATTATAATATCCTCTTCCATACATTATACATACATTTTCTGATACTTTCCCTATCATTATCACCTCATCACAGCTGTATTTTGGTATTGGTCCACAGTTCATGCAGTGGGACATGGTGGGCATGTTACTGTGGTTTGTCCACATGGCCTTGCCTATGGCTTATGTGGAGTGTGTTATGT
This sequence comes from Protopterus annectens, assembly GCF_019279795.1. Taxonomy (NCBI): domain Eukaryota; kingdom Metazoa; phylum Chordata; order Ceratodontiformes; family Protopteridae; genus Protopterus; species Protopterus annectens. The sequence goes on along the minus strand of NC_056746.1, from coordinate 1,009,753,553 downwards.
TGTTATTTGGGTGCCATGACATAACATACATTGGCAGTAAAGGTGAGACACAGGCCTTTCGCTTTTATTAGGCCATTTGGTGGTGATGCAGGTCAACAGTAGCAGGCCATTGCATTCAGTCAGTCCTACAGTCCCAGACTGCATACAGTATATTCCCCTGGGGTGACAGTGTAGGTGTGATAGGTGTTCATGCCAACACTTTCTATCACTATTGATCAGGTGGTGTGGATGCTGGCAGGGTGCGGCTAGGGACACACCTGCATGGGACACCTGCACTGCAAGCTGCATTCTTTCGCTATTGCCATACACAGGTGGGGGTCATATTGTACCCATTTCCAACAGCAGGGATATGACCATTGAGGTACCTGTGGGTGGTGTTATGGTGAGCTGGGTACATGTGTAGTATGGACACTACTTGCATCTGACTCACAGATATGCATGGGGCATTCCAGTTAAGCTGGCTTGTGCATGGACATCAGCCATTTCCCAATACATCAGTCCTATCACCTTTGTGATCTGCAAGTGTTTGGCCAGCCGACATCGGTATTTCCTACTACATGGCCAGATAATGTGAAGCATACCTGTATGTACAATTCCAAGGGTGTGTCCATTTCATGGTTACACTTTATATACTGTATGTCTGGGGTACTTTCCCCTGTTGTACTGCTTGTATAGCTAGCCCAACAGTCATGCCACGTCCATTTTTCAGATGGTGACACATATTGCCACCATACGTTTACAATAGCTTACTGCTAGCATGTGTTATACTGGGGGGAATTGTCTTTGGCACTGCAGTTGTGAGGACTTGGACCTGTCATCGGCAGTACTGGGCAATGGCCACTAGGTCAAACCTCAACATGCATCCATACTGACCACTCTCACACAATATGAAACACACACCAACCTAACACACACATGCCTGCATATTGTACAAATGCTACAATCTATCCTGCTACCTTTGCCACCTCAGGTAATCTGTGTTCCACTGGTATTATACCTAGACATACATGTTACTACATGTCTACATTGGATTGGAGGGGGGCACACCTGACTGTTACTACATTTCTACATAGGATTGGGGGGCACACCTGACTGTTTCTACATTTCTACACAGGATTGAGGGAGGGGGCACACCTGACTGTTACTGCATTTCTACACTGGATTGGGGGAGGGGACACTCCTGACTGTTACTACATTTCTACACAGGATTGAGGGAGGGGGCACACCTGACTGTTTCTACATTTCTACATAGGATTGGGGGGGCACACCTGACTGTTACTACATTTCTACGTAGGGTTGAGGGGGCACACCTGACTGTTTCTACATTTCTACACAGGATTGAGGGAGGGGGCACACCTGACTGTTACTGCATTTCTACACTGGATTGGGGGAGGAGACACTCCTGACTGTTACTAGATTTCTACACAGGATTGAGGGAGGGGGCACACCTGACTGTTTCTACATTTCTACATAGGATTGGGGAGGCACACCTGACTGTTATTACATGTCTACATAGGATTGGGGGGAACACCTGACTGTTTCTACATTTCCAAACAGGATGTGGGGCAGATCTGACTATTTCTACATTTCTACACAGGATTGGGGGGCACACCTGACTGCTTCTACATTTCTACATATGATTGGGAGCACACCTGACTGTTTCTACATGTCTACACAAGATTGGGGGCACACCTGACTGTTTCTACATTTTTACATAGGATTGGAGGGGGGCATCTGACTGTTATTACGTGTCTACATAGGATTGGGGAGGGCACACCTGACTTTTTCTACATTTCTGCAAAGGATTGGGGGGTGGCACACCTGGCTGTTTCCGCATTTCTACACAGGATTGAGGGGGCACACCTGACTGTTTCTGCATTTCTACATAGGATTGGGGGAGGCACACCTGACACCTGTACACATTTGCTATGACTGTACTGGTATGTCAGGTACTAGATTTCTTTCTGTATTCTAACCTATCATGTTGACTAGAGGCATATCAGTCTACTACAGGTCTTAGGTTTGATTGACCTGCATATCAGTTTATGACTTCCTACCCTTCCGAACTAACATCCCACTGCCTGACCTGATGTAGTCTGTCTGTGTAGGCCTGGGGGGTGCCCATAGGCATCATTCAGAGGCCTTAGCACAGCCTTTGTTTATGTTTGTCTACAGCTGTCCTGCTGGCTGAGACTGTTGTTGGGTATGTGAACCTCCCTGACTGGCATATCTGTGTGTGTCATATGGACACATGTGGCCCAGCACATTTTCTGCAGTGGATTTTGTCACCATGTGTAGTACTGGCTACTGTGGTGACACCAATATTTGTTTCAGATCTCATGCTGCCACTATAGGTGTCTACTATCTGCTGGCATCCCATTCAGCCACCTGATTCCCTTGCATGCTCACATCCATACCATAGATACAAGTAATAACACATACTACTCCATTCGGCAATTGGTAAGGAGAGTGACTTACCTTGTGGGTGTGCCAGTATTGAGGATGGTGCTGGAGGGCTGCCTATGTCAGATGCACATAGTACATTCCCTATACATGGTTGAGCACAGGTAATGTCATGCTTGGCATCCCTTTTACTGTATGTGTGAGTCAGAGAGAGGTGTCATTCCCTGGGTCCCTACTGTGTCAGTGTATGTGCTATATGTTGCCTCTTTGTCAAGGCCAGGGCATACTGGGCATGCCTCCATCTGCCTACTGGGGTAGGCTCAGGTTGTTCCTCCTCCAAGTCACTCTGTGCCTGTGCAGGCCTTGGCATTGGTGGGAGGCTGTGTGGCCCTGCCCCGTGCTGTTCCTGCTGCAGCTGTTTCCGTAGGATCATATTGTGTAGCATGGCACAAACAATGACAATTTGAGTACATGTAGCTGGTGAGTACTGCAAGGCTCCACCGGATGTGTCCAGACACTAGAACTGTGACTTGAGCATCCCAAACACATGCTCTATTATAATTCTGGTCTGTGCGTGTCCCTCATTATGGAGTTCTTGCTCATATGTGTATTTCTAATGGGTGTCATCAGCCACTGCTCCAGTGCGTAACCAGCATCCCCCATCAGATGACCATAAGGGATGTCCCCATTGGCAAATCTCTGATACAGCTGCATCAGATGCCAGATGTGGGAATTGTGATAGCTTCCAGGGCAGCCAGCACACACATTCATTATAATGCCCTGGTCATCGCACACGACCTGGCAGTTGATGGAGGGGAAGCCCTTGCAGTTGATGTAGCTCCTACCCTGCTCACCGGGTGGTGCTTTGATGCATATGTGTGTGCAGTTTATAGCACCCACTTCTTCTGCTATTTGGTGGAAGAGACACATATTGTTGGCCAACACCTCATAGGTGTTGAGGAAATATACCTGCTCACCGGCATGTGCTGACTTGGCATCCAGGAACTGGTGGAATACCCTGGATGCTGATGCCTGTGAGATCCCCGTGATATCCCCAATTGGGCTTTGGGAGGTACCTGTGGCTAGTATTCCTAGGCCTACACATACCTTGGTATGCACTGGGCTGGGTTCTTCTCTGTTTGTTCTGTGTGTCAGGCGTGGCTGGCTCAGCTCAATAATTTGCTGTAGGAGGTCCCTGTCCATCCTATAGTGCTCCACTATCTCCAGCTCATGTAGCCCCTGGTAGGTTACCCTGGGTCTGTACACCCTTCTCCGTCTCCTCACTGTGGGTTGGTCGACAGCATTCTCATTTTCACCAACCTCAGCCTCTTCTACATGTTGATGTCTGATAGATGTTGCAGCCCCTATCATTTTGTTGATTTTGTTTATTAAAAGTTCCCTGCTTGTATACACGAGTGGTGTAGAGTATGTAGGAAAAACCAGAGGGAAAGGTTTTAGCATAGTTTATAGTAGTGTTCTGGGCTGGGCTGGGCTGCTGCCTGTGTAAATTGGCCGATTCTGATACATTTCACCTGCCAGTTATGCTTGTTCTCTTAGATTGCCTTCCTACTGCTGTTTTTCCTTCCCATTGCCTTCCTGTTTAAGCCCAGGGGCATGCTGCACAAGCACAGTGCTCAAATGTGCACAGAGCTGCTATTTCCTGGTTTACTTTTTTCCTTTAAAACCCGGTGCGAGGCACACACACCCACTTAGGCAATGTAAAGAGTGCTAGGCAGCCTCAGACATACCCCCATGCTTAGCTATGCTAAGCTAAGGGCAAACCCGAGCCACAGGGCTCCAATCCACTTACAGTATGCCTGACACACCCACTATGATGTCAGCTAACTCCTAGGCTTCCACCAAGCTATTCCTGCTCTTACACTGTTGGGTGCTGACTAGCATTGCGGGGAAATGTGGTATTCAGTATCATTTCCCTCATTTGCATAGGATTGCCTGCTGATGCTTAGTATCAGGTCCCACACTGAGCCTCCCCCCTTAGCAACCACTATTCACTGGCCATGATGTCTTATGCCTGCCATTGAGTATAATGTCAAAATAGTGATTTTGGTTAGAATGCTTATTTTAGGATTTTTTTTTAATTTTTCGCCCGATCCCATTTGTGTGCCGCTGCCCTACACTTAAACAGCCAAGATCGGCTAAAAAAAATATAAGTTAATTTTTTTTATTTTTGCAACTGTTTTACATGCCAATGGCCATATATTTTGCCATTGGCATGCTTTCTGCATAATATCCAGCCTTTATTTAGAGCTGTCATGACTCTGTTTTGTAGTTTGCAGAAATGTACTCGGTTACTGACTAAGTACATTTCTACAGATTACACTAGTCCTGGACAGCCTGCTTCCAGCTTCCTGGATCACAAATTCAGCTAATTTGCATGGGTTTCACCTGCAAATGGGGTCATTTGCATACAGGGGCTGAGTCCGTGCAGGACTAATGCAGGAGCGCTTATGCACGTCCCTATAGCTTATTCCTGGATTGCACGGCAGACATATTGCCTGCTGGAGCTCCTGCACTAGTACTGCACACTGTACAGGGCTTGCTGAATCCAGGGACATATCTTAATTAAAGCATACAATATATTTACTTGATTTTTCTGTCAAATTTTGCTTTAAGGATGCTAAAAGTACTGAACATATACATAACAGACTAAAGCACTGTATATTTTATGCATATGCACAAACTGTTTATAAACTGATTACTTTATGTTCTTTGTGTTCACTCAATGTTTAAGACTTCAGGATGAAGTATTTATCACTTGATCATGCAATATTTTTTACATTATAAATTTCTAGTCAATATTTCTAGCAAAAATATATATTTATGTGCATCTATGCATGTATACAATTACTTCTTATTTATCTATATAACCCAAATGGAATACAAAATTATTGCCAGATACAAAGGCAAGGATATGTGCAGTAGCCCCTCCCTCTTTATTACACATCCATAATCAATAAGAAAAAAAAAATAGTGTTAACATAATGAAGATGTAAACTCAGCCTCTATCAGGAGCACATGGTCTGCTTGCCCAGTTGCATGGTTAATGTAATAACAATGTTGCTGTCACATTTTAGATTACTTCTTCCTTATCTTATCAGGCAAGGTCTTCTATGGCTCTTCCATGTATTTTTCAGTCTTGATATGATTCTGACTCCATCATTTTCTCTGGGAAGCAGTTATTTGTATCCACAACCCATTCTATGAAAAAAATGATATATTTAAATTTCTCTTACACTCCCCCCCACCCCCTATTCTTAAAATGACTGGCTTGCTCCTGAGGGTTTGTTTTTTTTTTACTGAGAATTGTTTTCTTGTACAATCATAAGTACGTCTATGGAATTTAAAAGCCTCTGTCACGTTCATCACTGTCACATATAGTAAATGTATGATGTTCCTGAAATTTTGCTTTCCTTTTTATATAGCTACTGGCACAAAAAACACCATTTTAGGTATTCATTATCGAAGACAAGTGAGAAAGCACAGGGTGGTATAATTGCTCTCTGCAGGAAGAAAAGCTCTGTGTGATACAATAGGTTACTGTGTCACTGCATACATGTGACTGGAACTGTGCTGCAGTGAAGTACCATGTCACTGGACACATGTGACCAGAACTGTGCTGCATTGAGGTACCATGTCACTGCATACATGTGATCAGAACTGTGCTGCAGTGAGGTACCATGTCACTGCATAGGTGGGATTACGACTGTGCTACAACAGCTTACCATGTCACTGCATACTTGAGACTAGAACTGTGGTGCATCTGGTGAAAGTGTGACTACATACATGAAACTAAAACTTTAGTGCAGCAGGTCATTGTGTCACTGCATGCATGAAAATAAAACTGAGCTGCAGTTGGTTACTGTCTCATAGCATACATTGGACTAAAACTGTACAACAGTTGGTTATTGTATCAATGCATACATGTGGGTAAATATGGCAGCATCAGGTTACCACATCACTGCATACATGGAACTAAAACTGTGCTGCAATTGATTACTGTGTCACTGCATACACAGGACTAAAGGTGCATTTCAGCAGGTTGCAATGTCACTGCATACATCGGACTAGAACTGTGCTGCAGTTGGTCACTGTGTTACTGCATACATGAAACTAAAACTGTGCTGCAGTTGGTCACTGTGTTACTGCACATATGAAAGTAAAACTGTGGTACAGCAGGTTACCTTGTCACCACATACACAGTACTAGATCTGTGCTGCAACTGGTTACCGTGTTACTGCATACATGAAGCTAAAACTGTGCTACAGCAGGTAAACTATACTGCAATAGATTACCATGTCACTGCATATGTGGGACTAAAGTTGCTTTGCAGCAAGTTATTTTCACTGTATACATGTGAATGAAACTGTGCTGCAGTTGTTTACTGTATCACAATATGTATGGGACTAAACCTGTGCTACAGCAGGTTACCTTATCACTATGTACATGAGACTAAAATGGAGCTACAGCAGGTTATCATGTCACTGAATTAATGAAACTACAATTGTACTGTATAGGTTTATTTTAAGATGTTCTTTATTACCATCCATCTTCAGTAAGTTCACTGAGACACAAAAGCAGTTCAAGGCAATACATTTATTGATCAGAATAGAATGGCAGCAAACTGAGATTACAAACACTGCAAAGCTATGAAAAATCTAAACTAATCTATAGAGTGGAACTGCAGGCTTTAGGTACATGAAACAAATTAATGACTAGTCTCACATGACGCCTTTTGGAAAATACTTTCCAATTATTATTCATATCCTTAATTTACAGCAGAAATACACAATCATCATTCAGAACTAGTCAATGTTACATCTCTGCATATTTTCATACACTGTTCTGCTTTCCCATGATTTCATCCATGCAGTAATTTCCCTTTACACAAACAAAGCTGTTTTCTTTACAGAACTTGTAATAATATAAGGACAAACTATCTAACTTCTTCTCTCAGGTAAGCAATGTTCCATAATATTACTTTGTTTTATAACAAAGCAGTACTATGTGTTTCATTTAACTTACAACACACAGCTGTTTGTATTCATGCCTCACAGAATGCAAACAGTTTCTGGTCTGAAATACAGACATCCATTTTGACAGTTGTAATGTCTGAAATAATTATACTAGAGAAAATCCAATCTGACACTTTTTGATATTTCAATAAATACTAAACAGGTTATCGTGTCATTTGTATGCAAAACTAAAACTGTACTGCAGTAGGTTACCATGTCATGAATTTCAAGTGTGCGGTAGTAGGTTACTCTGTGACTGCATATATGAGACTAAAAGTGGGCTGCAACTGGTTACCATGATGCTGCATACATGGGTCTAACACTGTACTGCAGCATGTTTCTGAGTGAATGCACACATGAGTTCTAAAACTGTGGTGCAGTGGGTCAGACTTCTCAACTGCCCCTATTTTGGAGGAATGCTCCTATTTTCAGGTTTGATTTATCCTTGTAGAGGATGTCTCTATTTTCTGAGGTATATCCCTATTTTCATGCTTGATTTACCCCTTCACTCAGTTTTTCTGAATCCACCTCATCACATGTGATTTCTGAAGCTAATACATAGAATACCATTCTACATAACCAAAGTTGCAACAGTAATTTAAAGAAAAAGGACACACATCTTATATCTACTTTTTGCTAAAGCAAAAATAAAAGAACTTTTGTGGTAGAATTTTGCAATACAGTTCCTTAAAGTCTACAGATTCTACACTGTCTCCTTGATAATGTGCTTATATTTTTCCATCATTTTGTCACTCGCTGTTTTTTTAACGTATTTCCAAGTAGTATCTCACTTTCCTACAGGAAACAAGAAGAGTAATTTGCTTTTTGGTATTCAAATGTTATGCAAATTAGATGTCAAGATTTTTTGCTGGATTACTCTGCTTTTCAAGGACTTTGTTCCTGTTTTAAATGCCTGTAGGTTAAGGGGAACGCAGCAGGTTGCCATGGTGCTGCATATATGGAACTAACACTGTATTGCAGTATACTGCCATGTCATTACACTGTGTTCAGCAGGTTTCTACACTGCTGTACACATGAAACTTAAAATTATACTACAACCAGTTAGCATGTTACTGCATACATGTGACTAAGGCTATATTGCTATAGGTTACTGTGTCATGGCATACATGGGATTACAGCTGTTCTGCAGCAGGTTACCAAACTGCTGCATACATGAAGCAGGTCACTGTGTTACTGTAGCCATAAGACTAAAATGTCTTGTGACAGGTAAATGTTAACTTCTATAAATGGGACTAAAACTGCACTGTAGCATACTGTGCCACTGCATACAAGGGACTGAAAGTGTAATGCAGCAGGCTGGTGACATTTAGTGTGTTGGTGGGTTTCCAAACTTCACAGTTTGAAGAGCATTTATTCATTTTAAATTAATTTGATCCACATGCAATTTCCCTTTCCACAAGTTCTAACAATTTCAGATTTAATTATATTATGTAAGAGAGGACAGGAAACAATCCTCCTTTGCACTGGGGTTGGGAGGACATCCCTTCAGATAAACACATGATTCAGATTCCAGGTATAATTCCTTTTTTTATGAAATTCAAACTTTCATCTTAAATGGTGACACACAGTCCAGCAGGTCATCATGTCACCACATATTTGATACTTATATTGCATCATTTTAATGTATGATAATGTTTGGAAATAAAGCTGTGCTAAAAATTCCCCAGATCTAGCAGATAAAAGTCATTGAAGTACAGCATACTATTGAAGTTAAAATGTTTTTCCTTTTGGTTTCCAAAGTTCACATTTCTGATCTTCACTTGTATAAAATCAAAATAAGAATACTACTGCAATACTTCCCAGAGACTCTCCATACTCTGGAATAGACTGCCCATACATGTCAAGCTGAGTGCCTCTCTGGCCCTCTTCAAAAGGAACTTTGATGATAGGATCGGAGATAGGAAATTCACCCCGGGTATCACGTCAGTCACCCTGCTAGACAGGGGATCAAGGAAGTAAATGTTCTGGGAAGAAATAGCCAGGGAATTGTTATGGCTAGGCTTGTATAGGCCCAAGGGTGGATAGCCTAGTTCCAGCCTATGAACCTATGAACCTACATACTGAGCTATCCTTTGACCACCACATCGCCACCACTGTTAGGAAATCCTTTTATATAGCCAGACTAATTACCAGGGATATATTTTCTAGAGCCAAGAAATGATCTTCCTTCTCAACCCCTCCATTATCAAGCCAATTACAGAATATAATGCTCCCTTTGGAAAGTACATATCTAAGTACATGAACCAGTTCAAGAGATCACAGTGTTTCCTTACGAGGATAACCAAAGTCATGCCCACCTTGAGTTATCCTGACTGCCATAAAGTGCTTTCACTCTTTTCCATGTCCTACTGACTTTTGTGAGTGAACCTTTGCCTAGCCTACAGAGCCTATAAGGATCAAGTTTTATGCAGCCTCCTTCAAATCCACAAAACCAATAACACCTTAAACACCTGCTAAAGAGATATGATCTTCCCACAGCAATATAAATAAGACCTGCTGAAGCCATAGCTATGACAAGGAGTACCTCTTTATGGAAAAGACAACCTCTGGGTGTAAAGCATAGTAATTCCATGACCCTTTTTAAGCACAGCATGGACAACTGGCTGAGCAATCATACGTATACCTCTGGTCTGGCTCCTCAAGTGGCTATTGAAAAGGGGGTGCAACTAGGTCCAAAGTAATTCATCCTCTTGGAGGTCTGGTATTAATCCATGTCATAATAAATTTAGTCTAGAAGCATGTGGCTAGGTTATAAATGGTTCACTGGATCAACAGCTGTGTTAGGATTAACCTGTGAACCTATATAAGGACAGTAATGTGAAGAAGATGCATGCTATCAGATTTCCAGTTCATTATGTTGAGAGTCATTTGATTAGAATTTGACTAAAAAAATAAGGATGAAATGGCATGACTGAATTTTTGAAAACTGAAGTACCAAAGCTCTGATAATATCATTTTTACAGAGGGAAAGCCCGCCCTGTACTCCTCCTTTGGGTGGCATAGCCTAACCCAGAACCACATCTATTTGATTACATTAACTCTAAGGACACATACCTGCAGGGAAAATGGTACTATCCTTTCATGAGATTATGTAACTTCAGACTTGAATTGCAAGTGTTCCATCTTTCAGCATGCTGTCATTTATTTCAATTAACTGACCCATGAGATTATCAATAGAGACAGTTTATTAGTTGGCTGTCCTAAGTACACATAGACAAATACTTCTTCTAGCAGTACTTCAAAGAAACATTTCTAAAAAATTTAAACTATGAAGTTACAAAGAAAACCCACCGGATTCAACTAGCCCTGCACGATGTGCAAGACTAGTGCAAGAGCTCCAGCAGGCAATATGTCTGCCAGGAATAAGCAGTAGGGACGTGCATGAGCGCTCCTACACTAGCCTGCACAGACTCAGCCCCTGTATGCAAATTACCCCATTTGCAGGAGAAATCTATACCAATGAGGTGAATTTGTGAACCAGGAAGCTGCAAACCAGCTGTGCAGGACTAGTGTAATCAGCAGAAATGTACTCCACCAGTAACGAAGTACGCTTCTGCAAACTACAAAACGGAGCCATGACAGCTCCAAATAAAGGGTGGATATCATGTAGAAAGCATGCCAATGGCCAACTATAAGGCCATTGACATGGAAAACAATTGCATAAAGAAAAAAATCAACTTTTATTCTTTTTTAGCTGATCTCGGCTGTTTAAGCATAGGGCAGCATCGTGCAAACGGGATTGGGCAGAAAATAAGAAAAAAAACTAAAATAAGCATTCTAACCAAAACCACTATTTTGCCATTATACTCAATGGCAGGCAGAAGACAACATGGACAGTGAATAGTGGTTGCTAAGGGGGAGGCTCAGTGTAGGACATGTAACTATGCATCAGCAGGCAATCCTATGCAAATGAGGGGAATGATACTGAATCCCAGTTTTCCCCTGCAGGCTAGTCAGCACCCAACAGTGTAAGAGCAGGAATAGCTTGGTGCAAGCCTAGGAGTTAGCTGACATCATAGGAGGGTTGTCATGCATACTGTAAGTGGACTGGAGCCCTGCGGCTTGGGTTTGCCCTTAGCTTAGCAGAGCTAAGCAAGGGGGTGTGTCTGAGGCTGCCTAGCACTCTTTACATTGCCTAAGCAGGTGTGTGTGCACCGCGCACCGGGTTTTAAAGGAAAAAAAAGTAAACCAGGAAATAGCAGCTCTGTGCACATTTGAGCACTGTGTTGGCATGGTGTGCCCCCGGGCTTAAACAGGAAGGCAATGAGAAGGGAAAACAGCAGTAGGAAGGTAATCTAGGAGAACTAGCATAGCTTGCAGGTGAAATGTATCAGAATCAGCTAATTACACAGGCAGCAGACCAGCCCAGCCCAGAACACCACTATAAACTATGCAAATACCTTTCCCTCTGTTTTTTTCCCACATACTCTACACCACCGGTGTATACAAGCGGGGAACTTTTAACAAACAAAACAATAGAATGATAGGGGCTGTAATAGCTATCATACAACAATATGTGGAAGAGGCTGAAGGTGGTGAGGATGTGAATGCTGTCATCCAACCCACAGTGAGGAGACGGAGAAGAGTGTGCAGACCCAAGGTAACCTACGAGGGGCTACATGAGCTGGAGATAGTGAAGTGCGATAGGGTGGGCAGGGACCTTCTACAGCAAATTGTTGAGCTGTGCCGGCCATGCCTGCACACAGAACTAACAGAGGGGAACCCATCCCAGTGGATGCCAAGGTATGTGCAGGCCTAAGAATACTAGCTACAGGTACCTTCCAAAGGCCAACTGGGGATATCATGGGGATCTCACAGGCATCAGCATCCAGGGTACTCCACCAGTTCCTGGATGCCATGTCAGCACATGCCGGTGAGCACGTATATTTCCCCAACACTCATGAGGTGTTGGCCAGCAATATGCATCTCTGCCACCAAATAGCAGAATACCCTGAGGTAGTGGGTGCTATAGACTGCATGCACATACACATCAAAGCACCACCAAGTAAGTGGGGTAGGGTCTACATCAACTGCAAGGGCTTCCCCTCCATCAACTGCCAGGTCATGTGCGATGCCCAGGGCATAATAATGAATGTGTGTGCTGGCTGTGCTAGAAGCTATCATGATTCCCACATCTGGCATCTGATGCAGCTGTACCAGAGATTTGCCAATGGAGACATCCCTTATTGTCACCTAGTGGGGAATGCTGGTTAAGCACTGGAGCCGTGGCTGATGACACCCATCAGAAATGCACACACACCCAAACAAGAGCTCCACAATGAGGCACACGCACATACCAGAATCATAATAGAGCATGTGTTTGGGATGCTCAAGTCACAGTTCCAGTGCCTGGATATATCCGGTGGAGCCTTGCAGTACTCACTAGCTACATGTACCCAAATTGTTATTGTATGTGCCATGTTACACAATATGATCCTGTGGAAACAGCTGCAGCAGGAACAACACAGGGCAGAGCCACACAGCCTCCCACCAATGCCAAGGCCTGCAAAGGCACAAAGTGACTCGGAGGAGGAACAAACTGAGCCTGCCCCAGTAGGCAGTTGGAGGTGTGCCCAGTATGTCCTGGCCTTGGCAAAGATGCAATGCATAGCACATATTACCAACACAGTAGGGACCCAGGGAATGACACCTCTCTCTGACTCGCACATACAGTAAAAGGGATGCCAAACATAACACTACCTGTGCTCAGCCATGTATAGGGAGTGTACTATGTGCATCAAACATAGGCAGCCCCTAGCACCATTCTCAATACTGGAAAACCCACAAGGTAAGTCACTCTCCTTACCATTTGCCAATTGGAGTACTATGTGTTGTTACTTGTATCTATGGTATGGATGTGAGTATGCAAGGGAAACGGGTGGCTGAATGGTATGTCAGCAGATAGTAGACACCTATAGTGGCACCATGGCATCTGTAACAAATACTGGTGTCGCCATAGTAGCCAGCACTACACATGGCCCCAAAACCCACTGCAGGAAATGTGCTGGGCCACATGTGTCCATATGACTCACACATGCTAATCAGGGAGGTTCACATACCCAAAAACATCTCAGCTAGCAGGACAGGTGTAGACAAACACAAACTAAGGCTGTGCTAAGGTCTCTGAATGACGGCTATGGGTAACCTGCCCCCAAGGCCTAGACAGGCAGACTACATCAGGTCAGGCAGTGGGATGTTAGTTCTGAAGGGTAGGAAGTCAGAAACTAATATGTAGGTCAATCAAACCTAAACCTGTAGCACACTGATATGCCTCTAGTCAGCATGATAGGTTAGAATACAGAATGAAATGGATTACCTGACATACCTGTACAGTCATAGCAAATGCGTACAAGTGTCAGGTGTGCCCCCCCCAATCCTATGTAGAAAAGTTGAAACAGTCAGGTGTGCGCCCTAAGTATCCTGTGTAGAAATGTAGAAATAGTCATGTGTGCCCCCCCCCCAATCCTGTGTAGAAAATTTGAAACAGTCAGGTGTGCCCCCTCCCCCAATCCTGCATAGAAATGTAGTAACAGTCAGATGTGCCCCCCTCCCCCAATCCTGTGCAGAAATGTAGAGACAGTCAGGTGTGCCCCCCAACCCTACATAGAAATGCAGTAACTGTCAGATGTGCCCCCCTCCCCCAATCCTGTGCAGAAATGTAGTGACAGTCAGGTGTGCCCCCCAACCCTACATAGAAATGTAGTAACTGTCAGATGTGCCCCCAGCCCTATTTAGAAATGTAGTAACAGTCTGGTGTGCCCCCCCAACCCGATGTACACAAGTTGTAACATTCAGGTGTGTCCCTCCAACTCCTATGTAGAAATGTAGTAACATGTATGTAGGTATAATACTAGTGGAGCACAGATGCCCAGAGGTGGCCAAGGTAGCAGGATAGATTGTAGCATTTGTACAATATGCAGGTATGCCTGTGTTAGGTTGGTGTGTGTTTCATATTGTGTGAGAGTGGTCAGTATGTATGCATGTTGCAGTATGACCTGGTGGCCATTGCCCAGTACTGCTGATGACAGGGCCAAGTCCTCAGAACTGCAGTGCCTAAGACAATTCTCACCAGTATAACACATGTTAGCAGTAAGCTATTGTAAATGTATGGTGGTAATATGTGTCACCATCTGAAAGATTGACATGGCATGACTGTTGGGCTAGATATACAAGCAGTACATTGGGGAAAATACCCCAGACATACAGTATATAATGTGTAACTGTGAAATGGACACGCTCTTAGAATTGTACATACAGGTATGCATCACATTATTGGGGCCTGTAGTACGGTATACCAGTGTCATCTGCCCGAACACTTGCAGATTACAAAGGTGGTAGGACTGATGTATTGGGAAACAGCTGCTGTACCTGCACATGCCAGCATAACTGGAATGCCCCATGCATATCTGTGCATCAGATGCAAGTAGTGTCAAATGCACACATGCAGCCAGCTCACCCAAACACCACCCACAGATACCTCTCTGGTCGTATCCCTGCTGTTGATAATGGGTACAATATAACCCCCACCTGTATATGGCAATAGCGAATGAATGCAGCATGCAGTACAGGTGTCCCATGCAGTTATGTCCCTAGCTGTAGGTAGCACCCTGCCAGCATCTACACCACCTAATCAATACTGATAGAAAGTATTGGCATGAACACCTAGCACACCTACCCTGTCACCCCCAGGGGAATATACTGTATGGCAGTCTGGGACTGTAGGACTGACAGAATGCAACGGCCTGCCACAGATGGCCCGCATCACCACCAAATGGCCTACAGGCCTCTGGCAAAGGCCTGTGTCTCACACGTACTGCCAATGCATGTCATGTCATGGATACCCAAATAACAACATAACACACTCCACATAAGTCATATGCAAGGCCATGTGGACAAACCACAGTAACATGTCTATCGTGTCCCACTGCATGAACTGTGGACCAACACCAAAACACATCTGTGATGAGGTGATAACCTTAGGGAAAGTATCAGAGAATGTATGCATAATGTATGGAAGAGGATAGAATAATAGTGGGGGGTGGGAGCATGGGCAGCATGGAATGTTCAAGGTCTGGCACACAGCTGTGTGCACACATTATCCCTGGCTGCAAACACATAAATGGGTGGCTACAAACCTGCCTGTACACCACAATAGGGATAATGTCCTAACTCATGCCTCTGGGTAACCTGTGTGAACCTGTACAGCTGTGAGGTATTGCCACAGCAAGATAAGGCCATACTGTCATGTCGATGGATGTACAAGTATGGGATCCTCTGCCAGCACTGTACCAAGGTGCTGAACTGGATACACAGAACCAGCAGTAAGTGTCTGCAGCTCCCCCTCCAGAATGGCATAACTTACCATGAATATGTAGGCGTCTGCCCACAATACCAGACACAGCTGCATTCACCCATGTTCCCCAGGACATCACTGTGAGCAAGAATGTCCACCTGACAGTACTTGAGGACATAAAACATCACAGTGTATAACAGTAGTCATGCCTAACTATCTCTGCTAACACCAGTACCATGTAGCAGAAGCAGTACAGACACAATCACCTACAGTACACACTATCCCTTGCACAGTTTGTCCCCATATTGCCAAATGATCTACAGATACCCTGCCGAAACAGTTTGCTACCTGTAGGTGTACAACACAAAGGTCTACACTGGAGTACAAACTACCTGGAATGGATACACACATTCAATACAGAAGAGCATACTGGGCATGCTCACACACTTAGAGAAATGAAGGCAATGTCTGACAACAACATACTGAAAGGTCATACTGGGCATGCTCACACACTAAAACAAATGAAGCCCATGTCTGCAAACAGCAGTGGACCATACATATCTGACAGTTGCAGATGTTAGTGCATACACTCCTCAGTATGCACCAGTTATGCTTTGCACACACATTGGATAGGAATACAGATATATATCCAAGGACAACACACTATAATAAGCCAAAAGTGACATACATAGATGTGTGGCAGAGAGTGAGTGTGACAAAGAGCCATCCATCATGAGGCCTGTCCCACCCAGCACACAACCAAATGGTTACAACCACAGGATTAGTAAATGTCACTCACTGTAGAAATTAGCCACTGTTATCAGTCAGCATTGCAGACTATGTGGTGCAAGTGCTAGCTGTGCAACATGACTGTACAAGGCAGTCATCATCTAGCAGCTGTATACACGTACCTGTAGAATATAACCCTGCATGTGCCTGTATGTGGTGTATCAACCTCTAGATGAATGGGTCATGGCCCATGCACACACACTGCCCTCCCCATAGCCCTACTATGACAAGCCTGCTAATGCCATTCACTTTGAAATACACCTTTGGGAATTGAGTACCCAGTAATTTCTGTGGTGCATCCTAAAACTGCGCAATGCTGTAGTGTGATAAACCAGTTAGGTAGGAATTCTAATCCCAGACATGGCAACTGTGTGTGTGTGTGTGTGTGTGTGTGTGTGTGTGTGTGTGTGTGTGTGTGTGTGTGTGTGTGTGTGTGTGTGTGTGTGTGTGTGTGTTTGCGCGTGTGTGCCTCTGTCTCTATAGGGAGCAATGCTCTTTAGGCTACTCATACTCACTACAATGTAAATGCCCTACTTTGGCAAGGCTGCTGATGTCATTCACTGTGAAATACACCTTTGGGAAATATGTAGCCCAGTAATGTCCATGGTGCATCCTATAACTGCATCATGCTGTAGTGAGATAAACTAGTTAGGTGGGAGTTCTAATCCCAGATGTGGCAACTGTGTGTGTGTGTCTGTCTGTGTAGGGAGCAATGCTTTTTAGGCTAGTCACACTCACTACAATTCAAATGCCCTACTTTGGCAAGGCTGCTGATGCCATCCACTGTGAAATACACCTTTGGGAAATATGTAGCCCAGTAATCTCCGTGGCACATCCTATAACTGTATAATGCTGTAGTGTGATAAACTAATTAGGTAGGATTTCTAGTGTGTGTGTGTGTGTGTGTGTGTGTGTGTGTGTGTGTGTGTGTAGCAATGCTTTGTAGGCTAGCCACACTCAATACAATTCAAATGTCCTACTTTGGCAAGGCTGCTGATGTCATTCACTGTGAAATACACCTTTGGGAAAACTGGAGTCCCATAATCTCCATGGCACATCCTATAACTGCATAAATGCTGTAGTGTGACAAAGTAGTTAGGTAAGAGTTCTAATCCCAGAAATGGCAACTGTGTGTGTGTGTGTGTGTGTGTGTGTGTGTGTGTGTGTGTGTGTGTGTGTGTGTGTGTGTGTGTGTGTGTGTGTGTGTGTCTTTGTGTAGGTAGCAGTGCTTTTTAGGCTAATCACACTCAATACAATTCAAATGCCCTACTTTGGGAAGGCAGCTGATGTCATTCACTGTGAAATGCACCTTTGGCAAAGGTGTAGCCCAGTAATTTCTGTGGAGCATCCTATAACAGCATAATGCTGTAGTGTGATATAGTACTCTTACGGGAGTTCTAGTCCCACACATGGCAAGTGTGGATGTTTGCGTATGTGTTCTTTTGTTTGTGTAGGGAGCAATGCATTTTAGGCTAGTCACACTCACTACAGATCAAGTGCCCTACTTTGTCAAGGCTGCTGATGTCATTCACTGTGAAATACACCTTTGGGAAAGGTGTAGCCCAGTAATCTCTGTGGTGTGTCCTATAACAACGTAATGCTGTAGTGTGATATAGTATTCTGGTAGGGGTTCTAGTCCCACACATGGCAAGTTTGTGTGTGTGTTTCTTTGTTTGTGTAGGGATCAATGCATTTTAGGCTAGTCACACTCACTACAGATCAAGTGCCCTACTTTGGCAAGGCTGCTGATGTCATTCACTGTGAAATACACCTTTGGGAAAGGTGCAGCCCAGTAATCTCTGTGGTGTGTCCTAAAACAACGTAATGCTGTAGTGTGATATAGTTTTCTGGTAGTGGTTTTAGTCCCACACATGGCAAGTGTGGATGTGGATTTTTGTGTGTGTGTTTCCTTGTTTGCGTAAGAAGCAATGCTTTTAGACTAGTCGCACTCACTACAGATCAAATGCCCTACTTTCGCGAGGCCGCTGATGTCATTCACTGTGAAATACACCTTTGGGGAAGGAGTACTCCCGTAATCTCCGTGGCGTGTCCTATAACTGCATAGTGCTGTAGTGTAATAAATTAATTAGGTAGGAGTTCTAGTCCCAGACATGGCAGGTGTGTTACTGTCTGTGTTTGTCATTCATATCCTGTGTGGTGTTGGCTGGCAGGGTGTAATAACTGGACTCATTGTGGAGCAGTTTTGCAAATTTCTCATATAGTGGCCCTAGTATATGTCACAATGTGCAACTTACAAGGCTAACAGATGTGAAATAGCTGAGAGGCTGGGGTGCCAATCCATACCACTACATGTGACACCAAGGTGTGGCGAATAAAGTTAGCAACCCTTGTATTACCCAGAGAACACTCTCAACCCATATCTCATATGCAAACACACTTGCCTAGGCAACAACCTCTATGTTGGTAGTACCCTGCATATTTCCCACAGATAGTAACCATGGTGTGATTGCAATGGACTACAGAGGGCATGGCACCCTGTCCATCAGTACAGTAGGCATGTACATGCAGACAATGCGCCTTCACTATGTTCCCCACTGGACACCTGCAACACCTGTGTTGCCATCAAATGTGACCCACAAAGGACATACCATGCCTTAAACACATGCCCTGTATGGACAGATGCCACTGACAGAAGGGAATACCTGTATTATGCTATCAGTGTAGGTGCAGGGTCAACCTGCTGTCAACTACCAGCTCCTGCCACATGAGGCCAGGACTGTCACATCTGATGATAATAATCTGTGTACACAACATGGGCCAGAAACCCCAGGTACAGTTCCACATATCACTGTACATGCATGTGGGACATGTGCACATCCCAGACGCCATTTATGTCATGGACTAAAGAACACATACATGGCAAGCAATGCACAGCAATGGCCGCACACAATAGTTACCCAGGTGACTGGATGGTGAATACAATACCCACCTGTGTGGGGCAATCAAGACACTACACCCTGAGCCACACTGCAGACCATTGTCTTTTGGCCTGATGCCAAGGTATACCCATCACCTAGCCTTGTATAGCCTCCTGGCACAGTCATCCACTACACACCTGTGAAGCAATGCATCCATGCATGTCAGTACTGGCAGCCGTGTGTCTGTGTGTGTGGTGTATGATGCTTTTGACCACATTCACACTCACTACAATGCCCATTGGCATACTGAAGCATGCTGTCTGATGCCAGACACCTCCACATACCCTTTGCCCATATAACTTCTGGATAACCTTTGTGGTGCATGGGATACCTGCACAGTACTGTATTGTGGCAAACTAACTAGTGAGGAGGTGTATTCCTGACCCTGACAAGTGTGTCAATGTGTGTGAGTCCCTGAGAGAGTGTGGCTGTGTTGACACTGACACCTGTTCATGCGGACAGGCATGTATACTACACCTACCATATCACTGCCATATCACTGTTGCAGATATCACTCACCATCACATATACATTTGGAAAGCTCCTCAACATGTAAGTTATGTGGTGCATCCAATAACTGCATAAACATGTGATAGCAATACATAGTCAGTCAGGGGTTTGATACCTTGTACTGACTGATGTGTGACACACACATGCTTAGGTTTTACTCCCCCACTCCCTCCCTGACTTATCTTTGCCTTTGTCTGACTCTCTCACTCCCTCTCTGGTGGACGTGGAGGCTTACACCTGCTTTGTTTAGGCAGCAGCATGTGATTTGTAAGTGATGCTCATGATCAACTGATGGCCACTGCATGATTTGCAGCCCTCCTCTAGCTGATTGCATGTGGAACAGCTTTGGTAACATTCCCATAGCCAATTGCATAGAAACACACTCCAATATTTAGGAACATCATGTTGGTGTTGGGATTTTTCATTCACTGTGAGCAGGACCTAGATCTGTTGTTTGGCAAACAGCATCACATATGGATTGGGGATTTAGCTCTAACAACATACACTTTGGAATCAGGCCAACACACAGGAGGGGGATGTGCCTGACATTACTACAGAATGTAAGTGTTGCTATTCCGCACTTGGAGTAATGTTGGTTTAAAAGGCTGTGTGTGGATAAGGCTGGTCTACATGTTTTAATAGCTGTCATGACAGTGCTATGTTTCAGAGGAAAAACCCCATCTGTAGGGTCATCTTCAGACTGGGCAGTATCTGGTGCCATTTTTTCTTGTGTTACAAACAGAGCACCTATCTGTGAACTGCAGAAGCATAGTGTGAGGATTGCAGTCAGTACATGGTGACAGACATGAGAGTTACTGACTTCATATCCCTCATAGGACATATATAACAAGAAACACTGTTACAACAGTAAATGTATGAGGTTATCACAGCAACATGTCAATATTGGCCCTGTGTTTGTGCCTCCAGCCACACCTCTGTCAACCTCTGTACATATGTCATGCAGTCAGAGGTGCATATGTTCTGTACACCATTACTAATTGACATCATATCTGATAACAAGCCAGGGAGATATCAGATTGCTACACATGTTATATATAGTAGGGGTTATATTTGAGGACATAATCTGGGCATTCTGTGGTTTTTTGTACAGTACTGAGGTCTGTGTACCCATGGTAATTGTCGACAGTGTGTGTATTGTGAATATGTACTTTGGCCTGTGTACAGACTGTGGTAGATGTCATTGTTCTTCGTCCTCTTATATCTGATGTTACATGCTGCTCCACTGTATGTTACCCTATCAGTTTACATGTTTGTAGGGCCTAACACACACATGTCCCATACCACCGACAGGCATCGGACCACATTGTGTAGTGGCCCAGTATATGTAGGGTTAGTGTGTGAGTGGCACATATGAGGATAGTGTTAATCAGATAGTCCATATATTGTAATATTATGCTAACTACCATATGTGGCTGTGTTCACATTGGTTGTTATTATGCACTTTCACACAGGTGTCTGTTACTATGTGCTGTGACATGCCTGTAGATTCTGCTAAATATGCAGGTACATGTGTATTCCCCCATAAGAAATGTAGGCCAGTGTTATGGCAGTCTGCCTGTAGCCTGCACAGTGCTTGGTTGCATGCCTAGCTCCTTAGTGTGCTTACCCAGTGTGATGTTATGTCCAGATATTTGCCAGATGTACTGCTGCCAGGCCACAATAACAGTCATTTATGTCAGACAAAGTAGTGGGATGCTGTACAGATGTATGTCACTAACTAGTGGGTATTATGTGGCCATGGCACCTCTGTACCTGTGGTTAGTATGTGTCAGGATTGATAGGGGTGTGTGAATACATAACCTATGGGAGCAAATGTATACCAGTATTTACATAATATACCCATTTAAATGACTGTTAACATCCACATTGTCAGGCTTGGTCCTCATGTCTTGCACTAAGAGGTTCTGTGTATACCTCTAGACTGACCATAGTGTGTCAGACTGTCCACGTGTATTGAACATATCCCTGCTGTAGTCCACAGGATCATTACTGTGCTAGCAGTGGTACTGTACTATGATGTCCTTAGGATGTCTGTCAGTAGCCAATGGCGCACATGTCAAAAGCAAATGTGACCTCCCACACACAACATGTCTGTGAAGATAACCCCTATCACAGTAGCAATAGTCTACATATATACCCGCAACACATACCTGACATCTCCTTGCACTAAGAGGTTAGAACTATTGGGGCTGAGGTAGGACTCCACGCCATGTTCAGGACATATGGTGAACATATATGTATACATACCTATCCATATATCTATATAGATATATACACATATACATATTGACATACATAGATGGCTATGTATATGTATATATATATATATATATATATATATATATATATATATATATATATATACATATAAACACTCAGATATATACATATACACAGCAATATATGTCTACACATATACAAATAGAGATACATATGCACATATACTTATGGATATCTACATATATATTGACAGTAATAGGTATATCAGAATAGATATTTATGCACATAAAGTTATAGATATCTACATATATATCTACATAAATAGGCATATCTGTACACATAGGATGTGCATACCGATATATATATATATATATATATATATATATATATATATATATATATATATATATATATATATATATATACAGACATACATAGAGATGTACACATGGCCATATATATGTTGCACTATACAGTTGTGGATACACACATATCTATGAATATACATGTGTATGTATACGTAGACATATATTGACCTGTTATATGTATATATCCATATTCCTGTCATGTGTAAACCTCATGGTTGTGCATACTTTCCCAGATGTATCTCACCATATGTATCTGCTATGTGTACATTATGTTAAAACAACATATGTGATGCAACAGTCATATTAATAACAAGTAGTACACAATTGTAGAAGTAAAGGCAATTGCATAATACTACTCAATATGTGTATTGACAGATATCTTGGAAAAACAACAGCTGTCTTCACAATGGTCATGGGCGTAGTGGTTAAGTGTTGTGCTTTAGTGTACAGGGTCCTGGGTTCAAGACCTGTAAGGGGTGTTTCTTTTGTTGCTGGTCAGAACAAGTGCTGTTGGATACAGAGTGGTTAAGGCAGTTTTGAGCAGCTTTAAGTGGTTTTGCATGGGTTTGCATGAAGCTAAATGGTTCTAACATATGGTTAAATGGAGGGGTGCTTACACCATGTGGGCTTCACTTACCAGTGCACAAATCTGCTTAGCTGTTATATTGCAGCAATGTTGATACCTGCTAAGCATGGCTTAGCCCTGGTAACCAGTTCATACCACCCAATCTGATAACATAGCAGGGTAATGACATCTGTAATAAGTGTATGTAATGCCATGTACAATACATGCGCCAATGTGCTTTCATTACAGTAGCAAGGGGTGTGAGTGTCATGTCTGGGACTCAGATGTATATGAGGCCTGTATAGCACTATTATCCATGTGACTTTGTTACCATACATGGGTAGTAGCCCAGGGTATGTGCTGTCATACTGGCATGTAGCGTATCATCGCAGTTCTACTGTTGACAGTACCTACCCATGTAAGAGTAAAGTGCTAAATGTAGTACTGACAACAGGCACACCTGCAGGCATAGCTGTACTCTGAGGCCTCCCTGTTGTATCCCTGGTGTATGAGCTGTGTCACAGTATATAACCCCTACTGGGTAATGATCCAAATTGTGGAATGTAACTGTAGACTACCGTCTGTACAGCACATGATAGCAAGGGCTCCTGACATATATTTATGGCATAAATATTGTTGTCAAACATCTGTATGTCAACACATTCATCCTATGGCATAGCTACTTGCCAAGCTGATGACTGTCAGCTCCTGTACAGATGTGCAGATGTCAGGTATCCCGCTGGGATATATACAGGCATCCTAAGCTTGACTGAAACTGACGTGTCTGCCCATCTGTGCAAGAACTGGCATATATTGGAGATTACACCATGTATGCTCCACATGCAATGGGTACCTCCACTACACTACAAAGTCAACTGAACATGCTTGGGTAAAGGTCTTCATCACAGACACTAACCATGTGTTGTAATGCATGTTGCATGCATGTCAACTTGATCACCTCAGTGGACATGTGCAGTAGGCACCTGGAGGAATGGCTGATGCATGTCACTTCCACCCTGAGGGTCACCACAATAGTGTCTGTTGATAGCTTGCCTGCTGCTACATGGCAGATGGCAGGACACCACTGTACACACAACCCCTACACAACCGATCTCTCCTTGGACTATAGCTAGTTACACAGCTATGACCACCTGCAGAGATGTACCCCAGTACTGACACATGTGTACGTTTGCATGACTGAGTTGTTAGCACACCTGCACATGGGAATTATGAGGGCCTTCACAACCATCACAACACCCATTCCCATAGCCAGTTGTGGCTACTGCTATATGGGACATTACATGTACCCTGTTAAGCTCCTCTCCATACCAGCTACACGAGTCTTGCAGTACCATCACAACAGTGTTGTACAAATGGGTTGATAGGCATGGGATACCCATTGTGTTCTGGCAAGCGTGTGTATATGTGCATGTCCATTTTTCTGTAGAGTACAGCATTCTGAGGCCACATACTCCTATTACAATACCCACTGCCACACAGTAGTACAGATATTGTTGTTGCTGCCCATAGGTGAAGCATGACAATGCAACACCCTGCTAGGCATGTGGTATGTGCATTAGATGCATATCTCTGTAGTACCACTGTTGGGATCTACAATGGGGTGTATCGCAGTCATGGCCAATGTATGATGGTGGGTATATCAGAGTGTCATCAAAGATTTCAGTGAGTACAATATCCACTGGGGGATGTGGGTGCTGTGCACACTGTCATTACACAAAGGTACACCCGGTATATGTCCCATGTACCAAGTTATGGTTACCACTGTCACCATCAACCATACAGGTAACTGATACCACAATCCAGGCCAGTTATGCATGTGCTGTGTGCAGCCTACTTGTAACACATTGGACACACAGTCAAGTTAGTTATCAGCGATAGGCCCTGGTCTCTCAGATGTGTGTCTGTCGGTTATGTGTCTGTTAATATGTATATGAAGGTATGTCACACTATGTATTGTCCATATACACCCATTACATCCCCCATTAGCATACTGTACATGTCTGGGGATGTTCTGTATGTAACATGTAACCTAGGACACACATCATCCTAAATGCTGTGTGTTGTGCCCAGTGGAAGCCACACAATTCAGTATCACTAAATACCTAGGTAGGGGTCTAGTCCCAGTGTTGCCAAGTAACAGTGTGCGTGTATGTGGATGGGTTTACATCAGGTAGCAGATTATACATGCCCCAGCTGGTCACCTGTCCATGTGGCACAGGCAATAACTGTTATACAAACCTGTGGCATGTTTTCAACTGTACCCCAGATATGTCGCAGCTATGGTGTCACCACAGTGTCATACCCCGTTGTGGAATATGACTGCAGACCATCCTCTTGCTGACACATGTACACCTACAACACAAATGGATAGCATTATAGAGACCAAAATCAACCAGTGTTACTAACAGCTATAATGCATCATTGCTGGATGGCTACACTGCCTGACATATATGCATTACACTTTACTCCTTATAGCATGTTACACTGCAGTGCTGTGGTACACTGTAGTACTGTCACTGTGTGCATCAGGACCATATTAGCCTGTCCCTGCATCAATGGTATGGATGACAGGGATATGGCACAGGTATCATAATATGCACAGGGTGTGTTGTTGGTTTGCCAGAGGCCGAGGGTGGGCCATACATTTGACACCATGTGTGGGTGAGGGGTGTACTGAGGTGAACTGGGTGTGGTGATGTGGTGTGTGTAGATATGGGGTTGCCCTATGTGTGTTTGTATAGTGTGTGGGTATGCATGCACACAGTTCTGCCATGTGGCTGCCCTACACAGGTGTTTATGGACAGCTGCAGACCATACCTGGCAGGGTGTGCAGTTCACTATCTCCGGCCATGGACACATGGACTGTGCCTGGCAGGGGTTCCATGGGCATGTCCAGGTACAGGCCTTGATGCACTACTCTCACCTGATGATGACAAACGTCTGCTGGTACCTCCTGGGACTGGCCAGGACCACGTGCTCATGGCCTGCTGTGGCGTGGTGTAGTCAGTGTCCCACTGCAGTGCCAGGGCTGATACTGTCACTACAGGAGCCCCTTGGTGCCCTAGCATGCCCATGTTGACTGCCAGCTGTTGGCATTGCTGGCCTACATCCATGCAGCCATCGCCGCGCTCCTACCACATGTTCAAGCATGGACAGACCACAGTTGATGAGGGCCATCATCTCACCAGACCATCTATCCATGAACGCAGTTAACACACAGATGGCACTAGCCAGTCCACGGGCATTGTCACTTTCAGATGTGAGAGCAGCCCTCTGCAGTCTCAGGCCCAGACTGGTGTAATGTTCTATATGTGCCTGCACCACCATGACAGCCTGAAACATGCGCCTGCTGGTACCAGCTATGTCGCCTTTGCCAGGGACATGATATCCAACAGCCCTACCACAAGCACCCAGGGACATCTGCCTATGTGGTGCCCTGCCGGACATCTGGCTATGTCAGCTGCGAACAGACACAGTAGTCATGGTCACCTCACTTTCCTGTGCACAGCCACCAAACGCCAGCTGTCCCTCCACTATGGACACTGGTGATGGGGTATGTATAGGCACTGACACTGTGTGTGGGGTTGGGGTGGCTAAAAGGGGGATGTCAAATGATGGTTCTGTTTTGACCCCTGACAACCCCATCTGCGCCTCAACAGTACTATCATCATCTTTTGTGTCTGTATGGACACGATCAGATTGCATGCAGGAGGGACCCTGACCTACCTCGACACCTGTGGGGGAAAACAATAAACACACATTAAAACCTGTACAGCATTGCATAACAGTTCACACACACACACACACACACACACACACACACACACACACACACACATGCACGCACACACACCACCATAATACCTACCTGTCTGTGACTTTAGAGACAGTCTCACGTATATTTCCATGTATTCCCCATCCTGCATCAAACTTGGTAACATACACACATTGATACCACTCATTAACATATCAGTCCTCTAAATGCTTAGACAAATGATCACAACACAAGACCTGTTACTGCATTACCTGCCTTACCTGTGTGTAGTGGTTTTAGATGGCCTCACTGCTGTCATTCATGGTTCACCCGTTGTATGTTCGGACATCATGAGCATGGCCCCTATATGTGTGGGCTACAATGTTCACTCTATAATATCACTCACTGGTGTGTCATGTATATGTATTGCTCAGTACATGTCAGATATGCTGCTTAATTAGCCTATCATGTGACAACTGTAATATATGGATACACTCCCTGGTGTTGACTAGTACTTTCCCAATGCATCTGTAGTGCTGCATATGTGGGTTGTAGGTCACTTCTCTGCTGAATGCGATATTAAAGGTATACCTGGTGTCTACCTTCACTCTCAATGCCTGTTCCATGCTACAGACCTTATTATACTATCAGCTGTCCTATGATTACATACATGACAAGTATTACTGGTGTGCAATGTGTCAGCACATGTTGATGTACTGCACGATCCCAAAGGGAGGTACTGCTGTATGAACACCCCACAGTCACACATGTGCATACATGGCCACCCACACAAACATACACACATGCAAACATGCATCCTACATGCATCACCCTCCCTCCACTTCACCAGAGTGACCCTACAGACAAACTAACTAGCCACCAGGATGCACACACACACACACACACACACACACACACACACACACACACACACACACACACACACATGAGGTTGCAAAATAATAGTACACACAGTCCTCCTATTACCCATCTGTCAACATGCATAACATATGGTACACAACAGCATGCAGTGCAGCTATAGTCAATCCATGCTAGCAACAGTATACATGTGTGTGATGCATGTGCTGTGTCACTAGGTGATGCCCCTTCCCCTGGATACCACTACACCCACGTACACCATATTGCTGTGCACCTGTTCTGCACCCTGCCATGTACTGTGCACCACAGCTCACAGGTGTGCTACCCATTGCTGAATGTGTAGTACTGTGTCAGTTATGTCAGCTTTAATGCTCACAGCCCCTATGTTTTTCAACAACACATATTTGGGATGATATGAGGACAGATGTCATTTGTGAATGCCTGATGTCTGATTTATAGCTCTCAACATCAGCAGACCATGTATGACCAATCCAATACTCTTACACTGACAACCATCAGATCATACCATGTCTATGGGGGGTGTATACACTCAATTAAGTTGATGTATCCATCCTTGATCTACCATTGGACCACATCACCTCATATCTTAACAGTACATTTGCCCGATATGTGACATATGTCCTGTACTTTCACATGCAGTGTCTACGGAATGTATTAGGTGTGTGAATGCTGTGTGTGGGCATATGTGTGCACACCCTTATCATGACGGTTTGTCGCACCTATTGTTATGTGTACTAGAGCAGTCACTACTCCTGGCATGGGTATACTAGCGTGGGCCATCTGCATTTGGCAGTGTATGTTCAGTCTGCCCTACACATGTCCCCCTACTCTGCATGATTGAAAGGTCTACTCATGTGCACATCCCTTGGTGTTCACACACTGATGTCACTATTGCTGTGGGGGTAGGGTTACATCTGCCACAGTTCCTGAACCTGACTATGTGCAGATACAGCCATTCTTAGCATCCTTAGGATTCCTGCTGCAGTGCACTGGTGTGTCATGCTGACACCCCCTGTCCTTCAGCCTTTATGCAGATGCATGACAAATAAGGCCTACACATGTGTGTTTCTTTGCAGTGTCCCATACACTGAACACCACATGTTATAGCCTAGTCTCAGCTGATAATGTGGACCACTGTAATGCCTTATGCCATAGTGTAACTCTGCAGCAGTTCCCATTGTCCTACAGGTATATACACTAGTGTTGCACTGTATATGGGTGTTGTTCCAAACATGTCCCTACTGTAGGCCATGTCTCCCACCATTATGTTACTCCCTGTTGATACATTCCACAAAGACAGGATGTTAGTTATCATGCAGGTGTCTGACATACCCTTCCAATACCCGATCATGGTCACCCTTGTGATGCCGTGCATTTAACAGCAACAATATGTGCACATGTATAGCATGCATTCTGGGCAGGTGTGTTAGATGTGTGCATGGAATATACCATCGCCATTACATGCCCGGTGAATTGGCAAGCATCTACACAAATCATACTCACCAGCTACAGGCTGCTGCCTTGGTGATATGGTGGTATACCGGAGGGACCTGCATAAAAGGGTGAGAGATTAAAAGTCAGTGGCCACACCTGTGGCATTGCTACAGGGTGGGTGCAGCATTACAATACATCAAAAGTACATGTCCACAATACTTCCACATATGCACATCAGTTTATCACTACTATGCAGCAATAAAATATATCTATAATATGTCAGATATGCATGCTCTACCTGTACCTATGCAAATGTATATGCAACAATGGTCTACTGATGTGCCCTGTGGCCTTACCT
Source organism: Protopterus annectens (assembly GCF_019279795.1). NCBI lineage: Eukaryota > Metazoa > Chordata > Ceratodontiformes > Protopteridae > Protopterus > Protopterus annectens. The sequence goes on along the minus strand of NC_056746.1, from coordinate 1,009,723,924 downwards.
GCACACTCCTCGGCTGGTGTGTGAGTGGCACCCACCTCCACAAAGGTGTTCGGCGGTTGGTGGCTGTGCGGATGGGCAGGTGCCACAAGGCTGGCTAGGAGCTCCTCCACACATGTCGGAGGGATGGATGGCATGGCCTCCCTTGTGGTGAGGTGATCTGCCCAGACTGCAGCAGCATGTCGACGGGCATTGCAAAGCATGTCAGAACAATGATGCTGGACCTGCTCATAACTGCGTTTGTGCAGTCAATCATTGAACCTGTGGACTAGGTCATTCCACAGGGCAGTCCGCTCCTGTTGATCATGGGCAGCCCGGCCAAACCAGACTGCATAGTGCTGTATGAGGTCATTCAGCAGAATGTCATTTTCAGCTACTGTGTATGCTGGCAACCTTCCATGGGACATCATGCCTGAAAGACATAAAGATGGACACAGGTGTGAACAAGTCATGCAGCAAGGTTACCACAGTTCTTAATACAAATCACTGTCATTCCCCCACCATATCAGTTACATCAAACTCTACACACAACTCAATAGGTATGGCTACATCATACCTATCAGTGGAGTAGATATTGTTCTGTACCACACTTTGTGCAATGTGTTTGTAGCCATGTTCCCTGTGTGGACACTATCATTGCTGGCCTGTTACAGACTATTCACATGCATGCCATTGTCAGTGCCACAATGGTTCCATATATGCCTGTGGTATGCTTGCTATGTGTTTGCTGCACATCTGACATTCTGTGTTATTGGGGTTATCTATGCATGCTGTTGGACATGTTCCGGGATTCTGTAGACTATTACTATCGACATATGTTCTATAACAGTGACACAAAAGCATATATATGTACTATTAGCCAGCAGAACCACCTCTCCAAACTCATCTGCCCATGTTACCAGGCCACATCACATGTGTGACCCAACCTGGGGCCTCCTTATGTACTGGTCCAGCAATACTGTTAGGTGGAACCAACTCAGGGGATGTTATCACCCCCCTGGGGGCACACACAGACATGTTCCTGCCCCCTGAGGTTAGGTTCAGGGTCTGTTCCATAAAGAGCTCCACAGACACATGTGGGATGTGCTGCATCACCTTGAGGCACCAAGTGCACATTCAAAGGGCCTGCATGCTCCTCCTGCTCAGCCTCCAGGCCAGGCACCTTTGGGATGTGGACTGCTGTTAGGAGTAGCAGTAGGTGGGAGGTTTTTTCCCATTGTGTCCATATTGAGGCCCATGGGGCATCCACATCACAGACCAGACACACCATCCAGGGTGTTTACCCACCACATGTGTCACATACCACCCCTGTAGGCTGTCCTCTATATCTACCAACCCTGACCACCTCCACAACTATACCTGCCATACTTCCCCATATTCCCATTCCATACTTCACAGACAAGGGCACTGTGGTCCTAACAAGGGGTTCACATGTGACATACCCATCCATGTTGCACACACTGACAGCTGTAGATATCTGTGCGTATTGCTATGTGTGCTGTTTCCTTGCACATAGCATGCAGCACTTTGGTAGTAATATAGGGGACATGTATTTGCATACATATATGTTTGTGTGTTTGTATATATGTAGACATGTGCATATAGGTATATATCTATATATGTGTAGTTATATATGATGTATATATGTGTTCATATATATATCTACACATGGGTATCTGTATATTTGTGGACATACTTGTATATACATATATATATATATATATATATATATATATATATATATATATATATATATATATATATATATATATAGATATATACATACACACATATGCATACCTATATGTGGGGTACATTCAGACATCAGGACCACAATCTTACAACACCTTCCTGCACAGCTGCACTGTTCTGCCTTGCTACAACACAGACAGGTGCCACATATGGACCTAATCTGACATTAGTAGGGGTATATGTAGGGCCATATTACAGGTAACCCTATTACACACCTATGGCATTCCTGCATGCTACAATACAGGTTCACCTGAGTACCCTGCAAGAGGTGGGCTGTGGAACCCACATGTTCATCATTATGGCATTACTTCCACCACCAGCTATTTGGCCACGTTATATACATACTTCCCATTACACAACACACACTATGATGGCTTACATCTTATCTGTCAGTACTGCTCTGCACGATTGACAGGTATGGCCCACTACCCACAGGGACAGACGCTATTGTCCTTAGCAGTTGTTCAGCTGAACATCATTACAACAACACCTGAAGGCACATATAAATCATTCCACATCATCTATCCCATTATTATGGACCAAGTACAATGGTCAATTACATACATATATACTTCACATACCTGTTCCGGGAATGAAGTCACTTCTGGATGGCTTGCTTGATTTTTTATTTTTTTTGCCTTACATACACTCTCTCTCTATCTCTCTCTCTCTTTCTCTCTCTCTCTCTCTCTCTCTCTCAGTCTCTCTCCATTAAATGGAATGAGTTGCTTTGCATAGATTGCAGCATGGAATTTGTAGGTGATGCACATGATCAGATAATGACCTCTGCACCAGTCAGTATCCCCCACTTGCTACCTGCATGCAGCATAGTATGTAGTACTTCCAATTACCACTGTCATGGCAACCAACTACTATAAATCCCTACATCATGTGGATATAGTCCCTTTACCTTTCCTGTATGATGGACATCCTTCCTGTGTGTGGGCAACAATATTACAGACAGCAGGTAGCAATACCTCTTACAGGAGAACCTGCACACTCAGGCCAGCTACATATTTGTAGGAGGTTCCAGAACTACAGACAGGGTGTGAGTAGTGTTGTTGTATGCATTGTATAGTACCGGTGTTACAGGGTTTGTGTTTACATACTATTTTAACTTGGAATGCAGTCTGTCTGCATATCTCTCAACTGTGGGCCTATCCACTTGATGGCCAGAGGTGTGCCTATTATGTTTTCTCTGTCCACCACACAGGTCTTGTGTCAGATGTATCACTGGCAGTGTGTGTGTTGAATTCTATCAGTACATGGTTACATCCATTTCTGTTTCTAACGTCATATTCCTGACTAAGGGTATGTTGCAGACTAGTCTGTAACACCAGCGACTTGCTTAGTGTATGACAAGAGTTTTACACATATGGGCCTGTGTTCCAGCCTCTGTCCTCCACCTACATACCAGACTTTGTACATATGACATGCTGTCAAGGGTTGCTATGTAGTGGGCTGTGAGTATGTCCCCCACACATACTGTGGGGTTGGGTCCATATGTGTGTGGGCTTCACCTACACAATACTTGTGTGTCCTTATGCACTCCAGAGGCCAGTGTATGTAACAGTGGTATATGGACCTGTATTAGTGAGTCTGGGGGATGATGCACCATAACTAACCTAGGCTGTTACAACATGTGGGGGTATCAGGGGTAAGCTGCCTTAAGGTATCTGGATGTACATTACCATACAATTCACGTTGGGTAAATGCAGGCCTACTGTCTCCTGCCATACAGACTGTTCTATTTGTCAGTGTGATTGTGATGGTGTCAAATATGCCTTGTTATGTAACAGATACATCCCGTTTTGTCAACTGTGGCCTTTACCCCCTAGGGTTTGTGCACAGAGTGTAGATAGTGGCGGCTGAACTATACATCTGCATTACTTACTGTTGATTGATCGGTATCCTGTGGCCCAGTCTGTCTTTACTATTGTACTACTTCAAGGCCTTGGCCTGGACAGGAACATATGTAAACCTTTCCAGACTACTGTATTAATATAACTGTTTCACAGTTGGATTACTCTGTTTATATGTATGTCAGTGTCTAAACAGCTATATGACATGGAATATACAACTGTAATAGTACACAAATAAAGCTTTCCCATGTATGCAAACCTGTGTGTGGTGTTATATCCTTTGAACTCTCTGTGGGTATATGTTGCAGGCAACAATTGTCAATTGTATGGGTGGCTCATACAGTGTCCATTTGGTAAGGTGTCAACTGTAGTCATAGTGGCTGTTCTATATTGTTTGCACCTTCTACATATGTATCTTCCTATACATGTCTCTGTGTGTGAATGTGTAGTTACATATATATATATATATATATATATATATATATATATATATATATGTATCTGCATATATGTGTCTGGTTATATGTATCCTAGGAATGTTGATTGCTTCCACATTGTACATTCCCTATGGTAGCTGGACTGTACTGCATGATATGTTACTGATACCAGCCTGACATCATACAGGTACAATGAAGTACTGTTAACATCTTGTGCCCATGTTGTGTCGGGTCCTGGTTATGGGATCTGCAACAGTTTGTATTGTATTGCAGGGCAGACATGTTTGGCTGTGGGGGGGGGATATCTACACATACAAGACATATGTTGTTTGGGCCTCCTCAACCCCATTAACAGTGCATGTGGACATATATGTTTTTGTTATGTTCCCTTTTATATCTACAGATGTATGTCTGTATATACCTATACAGATATATATTTATGCTTACACACACACACACATATATATATCTATATATATATATATATATATTTCTGTATATATATATATATATATATATATATATATATATATATATATATATAGACATATATATCTATAGATGTATGCATCTGTATGTGTATATGTTTTATATATATATATATATATATATCTACATATATAGATATATATATATATATATATCTACATATATAGATATGTTATATATACTTAGATATTAATATATATATACTCACACACACACACACATACATCTACATATTGAAATACATTTCCTGTTCTGTTGAATGACTGGGCTGGATGATATGTTTGTGAACACATCAGGGTTAAGTGTATTTGACATGGCTTAGTGGTAAATCAGTTTGGCTATGGTGTGCAGAGTCCTGGGTTCTAGCATTACAAATGTTGTTTATTTTGTTGCTAGGCAGAACAAGGACCATTGGATACAGAGTGATTAAGGCCCTTTTAAGCAGTTGTAAGCGGATTTGTGCGGGTTTGTGCAGAAGTAAGCACTGCTAACTTCCAGTTGCAATTTCTTATATTCAGTTAGCTTCTCAATTGCATAACCTGTGTAGGCATTGCTTACCCTCACTTAAAGAAGCTTAAACCTGCTTACTGCTGCTTAAAAGTGCTTATTCTCACTTACCCTCACACTAATTTCTTTAAAGTAAAATAAAAAAGGGTTGATAGGAAAGTGGTGAAAAAGGTGTACAAATAGGGAAAGACAGTAGGAAAATAGCTAGAGATGTGCAGGAGGGTTTAGGGAAGGTCCATAGCTGCACATTTCTTCTACAGCAACAGCTGTGCATATCATACCTCTCAACCTGGGAACATCAAAAATCTGGACAAGGCCCATGAAAAATAGGTACAAATCTGCATGCTGATTAGCATCAAATTTGCATACATAATTACATAACCCCATCCACTCCAATGGAATTGTGGGATACCAACTTTCAAACACAAACTGAAGAACAGACAACCAAAATATGGCACCAGAGTCCCCCTGCAGCTATTCCAATGTCCCATTACCTGTCTATTCCACCTCAATTACCATAAACACTAATGTGTGCACACTGCATTACTTCTACAATGATTATTTGGATTTTATTTTTACATTTTATAGCACAATGCACAAAAAGTAAGACATCTTCTAAATAAAGCTGCTAAACAAAGCAATATTGTCTCACAATGAAAATAGACTTGGCATTAAAACTTCTCTGCCATTGAAACTCACATTCATTGAAACAGTATTGAAACCCACATGCCACATCCAAAGAAAATGCATCTGACCAGTGGTGGCTAAAGATTACCTTTGGGCTGTTTTCAAATCAATGGCCCCTTACACACAAAACAAGAAACATACACGCATTCTTTGATACACCTTCCTGACTTTATTAAATTTTATTCCTTTTATAATACAGCAGCACACTTGTTAGACAGAGCGCATTTTAAACTTATTGTTTGAACATTTTTCCAGTAGGCAATGAAACAAAATACATGAACCAATAACGACAAAACTGCCCAATTTAGAACATGTCCATCATAAAAGTCTACTTCCACACCCACACTATATATATATATATATATATATATATATATATATATATATATATATATATAATGACAGTAGGGGGGGCAAACATTTTGGAAAGTTGTTAGAATAAAATGTGTTACCACAATCAAGTCTTGAACCCAGGACCCGGTGAACTACAGTTAGAGAAACATACCAATATGCCATTGCCAAATTAGCAATTTCTTGAAAGATAGGAAGACTAAAACTTAAATGGCTATCATTTAGTGAATTCAGTTCTCACTTCTCACCATAGCTCTAGTCTCAAATTCTTAGCACAAAAAAACCTGGACAAAGCCAGTAATGGGGGAATACAGACCCAAAATAGGGACAAATATCAAAGACTGATCTTATAAACTTAGAAAATTGCTAGAATAAAAGGTTTGTGTTACCATTTAGTTTCTGAAGAATATGAAGTCTGAAATTCAAATGCCTGTCATTATTTAGTGAATTCAGTCCTACAGTGATTTGCCACAAATCCTGAAAAACACAGATTTTTCTGAGGAACAGATCAAAGATATGAGACTTTAATTCACAAGCGGTGGTGGCTAGGGACAAACCACAGATTTTATGAGGAACAGATAAAAAATATGAGGCTTTAATTCATAAGTGATGATGGCTAGGGACTTTAGGCTCTTTTTACCCTGTACTCAAGGTTTGAGCCTGAGTACCTCTAGCCACCAGGTGTATTACATTGGGGGGCATTTTATCACACACAGACATGCGTCTCTTTTTCACACAATTCTATTCAATGCTTATAATGTGGATCATCTGAGTCTCTTTTTCCATAACATTTCCACACAATTCTTTTTAATGTTTATAATGTGGATCATCTGCTGCAGATAACTTTAAAGCAGCATGATCAAACTCAGAATGGTATGCAAAGGAGACACCAATCCCTTATCTTTATTAATACAAATTAACTAGCCATACAGAATTGCCTCAGTTTTTCTCCTTCAAGGTATGTGAGTGAACCATAAAGCAAGCCTAATATAGTATCCAATCCAAAGAAGTAACCAATATAGAAAAGGGAATTTGCAAAAGCAATGAGTTCATGTATGATTAACAACAAAAGCAGACTGCATCATAGGTTCCACTCTTAAATCATTATTTAAATGCTAAGGTTGTAAAGTTTCACACAAGAATATAGACAAAGTGTCATTTCTTAAAAGAACATCAGAAACATTACAATAAAATCTTGGGGTTTTATGTTAAGTCTAAACAGTATGAAGCTGAGTCATACATTAGAACTATTATTTTATTTATTATGCATTTGCTTGTTTCATTTATTTATTTATAAAAATATAAAATGTTTATCCAATGTGAATTGTGCAGAATTAAAATAGATAATTGGCAACATTTTCAAAGGCCACACATAAAATAAATAACACATTTAGAATAAGGAAAAGACAATTTAAAAATATGAATTAGATGTCCCTTGTGCAGTTTATGAAGACTCTCATAAATAGATGAAACTTCAGGGACCTCCTGGAGGAGGACTCAGTATGAGATCAGACAAGGTAATGGATTCAAGAGGAATGAAACACAGTAAGCCGAGGATGCCCTACATGCATTTCCAAATGGGCCATCAGAACAGCCAACAGCCCTTCATCTTTGACTTACTGGGGACATAATGAACCAAAACCTCTTTCAGATAAGCAGAACCCAGGTTGTAAAGGGTCATGTAAGTAAGTATAAGTATTTTAAATGTAGATTTGACCATGAACAGCAGGTAGTACAGAACCGTCAGCAAGGAAGTAATTTGAAAGGAACAAGAATTCATACTCAGCAGTTTCACTACAGAAATCTTCTTTCTTTGCATACATGACACACACACACACACACACACACACACACACACACACACAAACACACACACACACCCTTCTTCAAAGAATAAAAAAATGTTTCCTACTTCATTCATTCATCTGGTTCAATTGCTAGCTGCACCCAGGCCAGCTCACAGATTCATTCCGTACCCAACAAAAAGCTCCATCTGCTCACTAATCCCTGCTAGAGCCAACGCTCATTTGAATAACTGTTTCCTGCCGCTCACACTTGCAGATCAATCACGTAAACGGAAATGCATTCAATGCATTCAAAATGAGCTAGCCAGCCAGAAATGTGTGCAATTGACCTCAGTTCTGACAGGCTGGTAGCCCTGATGGAGCTGATGGCATCTCACATGTGAACACGTCATCTCAAAAATAGAGGAAAAAAATAAAAATAAAACTTGGAAAAAGTCAGAAATTAAGGGGTGCCACTCAGGAATCATGGCACCCCATTATTTGGACCCCAAAATTCGAATAAAGCAAAGTAATTCAGTACGGTTGGGAGGTATGGTGCATATACACTTTCTTTGGAGGTAGATTTGGACAGTCAACCCCCTGAGAGAGGGGTGAGGACAACAATAATATGTTGTGATGCTAATTAGACCAGATTACATGTGTCCAGTGGACACGTGTGCAAAATGGACAGCTATGCATGGGGCGAGATTTTTTTGGGGGAGCAGGTTGCCCTTTTTTTTTTGTTTTCAGGTGAGAGTGGGATATTGGGGAGGGATAGTAGGTATATTTGGGGAAGTACAAACACAGAACAAATCACCGAATGGGTAAAAAACTGATAAAAATGCACAAAGTTGAAAAACACGAACCAAAACACGCTCCAGTAGATTTAATGTAGCTCCACAAACTTAGCTCTTTCACCATCCACAAACTCCGATGATGCCATTTCTGTATGGCGAAAGCACTAAGTTTGTGGAGCTACATTAAATCTACTGGAGTGTGTTTTGGCTCGTGTTTTTCAACTTTATATATTTGAGGAGGTAGGTGGGGTAGGTTAACAGACGAGACAAACAAGATGCATACAGGGGCAGTATATGACACATGTGGGGGATAAACACCTTCATAGGGAGGGGTGTTGAGATATCCGAAGCCCATGAGCTCCCTAGTGGAAACAATGGGACTGAGATCCCCACCCATGGGCAATCAGCACTGCACCTTCACAGCCCCCAAGGTGGCTGTGCTGGGGGCTGAGTCAGAGAGCCAGGCTGACCATCTAGTCGTGACATGCGGCCCTTGAGCAGAAGATCTCCAAACTGCTGATTGAGCTCTCTACGCACCACGACCCAGACTTGGCGATGGGTGACAGTTTCTTGTCCACACCCGCTCCCAGGGGGAGGTGAGCCCCATCCCCAGAGGTGGTTCCACCTGAAGGTGGTGCAAGAGCAACAGATGAGGAGGTCCCAGGTTGGGCCCCAGATGTGCTGGTGCCCAGTTCCACAGCCAGCTGAGGTGGGACAGGTGGGTCCGCTGGGACCTGAATTCCCATACGTGCTATGGTGTTTATGGTGTATCAACATATGTGAGTTAGCAATAGTCAGCACATTCCAGGGTAGGTATAACACCATGCACAGATATTCCCATTAACCCAGACACCAGATACGGAACAGTTGCATAGCAAATGGAACACATGCATATATGGGACCACAGTGGTAATAACAACAGCATGCAGGTACATTGATGGCACCATGCCACCGATGTTGGAGTATTTTAACATAGCACATGCATAGAAACAGATTTAAATAATTAGCAACCAGTAGGATATATGTCCAAACATAACAGTGGAGTCATCACGTACTAGTTGAGGTGGGTAATTAGTATATTGTTGGAGATATGGTGGGGGGAGAGAAAGATGTCAATTAACAACTAGTATATTCCTGTAGTTTGTATTACTTTCCTAGTAGGTGCTGTTATCTGTACCTTACAAGTATTATAACTAAACTACCCTATTACCTTAGTTTGGACTGTGATACGTCTATCGACATCTTTATACATGAACTGGTTTTACCTGCAGTATACACCTCTTACCTGGTATACCTATGGAGTAATTATTTGGTAACACTAACTAACTGTTTCTACACATACTCCCAAATTCCAGGTTGATGTTATGCCCATGTCTATCTCTTTTTGCACAGACTCTGGCCATGTCTTGACCACATGCAGGTGAAATGGGACATATGCAGACTATTGCCCTCTTCAACCTTTAGTGACTTACAACACTCTTATACAGGAATTCCTACACAGTTATATTATGTAGCACAGTGTGGGTGACAGTGATCAGTGATACCTTATTATACAGAGCAACTGCAACACTCACAATTCCAAACAATACCAGAGTAAACAGTACCAGTACAGGGTATCAAGCGTTTATTTCTCGGCACTGTGTTCGTATCCGACATACCTGTGGGAGCAATGTTTGTTAGCACTACCTGAATGTTGCCACACAAAGTACCAGATTACACATTAGTATTATGCACATACATCTCACTCTGTTACTGTACACACTCTGGTCACAGCTTGAAAACATGGGGGTGTAGATAGGACATACTTGGCTTATTACTCTCATAACAGTTTGGGGAGTTGCTAGAGTGACAGATTTGTTATTGTATATGTGTGACAATCAGTTTTATTTCTTGTTTGCTGCCTATATGTCTGGGATCATCCCACTGATTTCCCAGGGGGCAGAGTGACAGGCAGCTATGGGCCAATTTACTGGACATTCTGGACAGTTGTGAGGTATGATTCTGTATGCAGACTACTACTCCCAGGATTCAAACCATGGCTGCATGTGCTAAAAAATACAACAGTTCACGTTTCAGTTTCATTTGCTATTCTGATTTTGTTGTCTGTATTTTCACTGTTTTCTGTCTGTGTCTCTCTCAGTTGTACTAAATGACCTCTGGAGATTACGCCAGTCATACACAGACATTCCTACACATTCTATTTATGATGTACGGTGTGGGTAACAGTGCTTAATACAACAGTACTATTAAGTGATTGCAAATCTACATTACAATATGATATCAGAGTATACACATGCAGTCCAGCAGTTAGACCTTTATTGTCAGGCTATTATGCATATTTACATACAAACTATATGAGACTCTTCCTGCCATATTCTCCAGTGTATGCAGTACTTGCCTTAAACAATACAGGTTTTATACTGGCAAATTAACTTATTAATGCTTTTAGATTTATTTCCTAAGACAATACATGCAAGAGTATTACTAACCCACCTCACGTTGCAACCTCCACAGACGACATCCATGGGCCTCCTGGTTCGCGGCCCACTCACTTACCGCTGTGAAGGACATAAGAGGAATAGTTAGCCATACCTATCCATAATATACATAAGCTGGCAATTATTAAACAGGTAGTGTAGTGATACTTACACACAGCTGGGACAACCCCTGCCATCCTAGCCTCTTGGATCCACTGATCCAAGTGATCCCTCTTACACCACTTCAGGTCAGCATAGTGATGCCTGTCCTGCTCACCAGTTCAGGGTATGCCAGTGGCACTGGTGAGGTCACGGGTGAGATGGTCCCAGGCTTCCGCCTTATATTGGGAACCCTGGTACTGGCCTTGCAGCAGTCTCTGTTCATGGTCTTTGACAAGGAGTCCTGCCATGACTCTGGACTCCTGGATGCCCCTGCACTGTGCCCAAAAGTGCACTTCCTCTCCCCTTTCTGCCATGGTGCCTACAAGGGGAAGCTACAACCAGTTATGAGATTTATTCCTGCCTGTTGGGTTTATGTAGGGCCAAATTCCTATAATTTGCTATGATTGGCCAGTTTTGAAAAGGCTAAGCTATGGACAAACCTGCTTACCTAAGGTTGGCATTGTTTAAAGGGGTATACCACTGGGAAAATTGAGTTAGTTGGCCTACACATTGCTTACACCAACAAAGCTGGCCTGTGCAATGCTTAGCATTGCTTAATATTTACTTAGCATTATATTTGCTTTTTGGCATTGATTTATTATTCATTACATCTTATATGTATATATATATATATATATATATATATATATATATATATATATATATATATATATATTTATATAGTATCCATGATTCATGTGCGTGTACACTTTATAGGGTCCTTGTGTGCAATAGGGGACTTCAATTCTCTATTACAATTACACCTCATATCTGGGATTACTTCTGTACTCCAGTTCACATATTTATGGTATGTAGTAGGTTATAGAACATATGATTGTATACTGATTCCTTTCACATGTTCAGTTTGATTTTACTGTCATGAGGATTTGTTTGGTGATACCTCATTCCTATCTACTGCTGTGATGGCTTTGTAGTTAACTACTGTGACTATAATGTATAGGGTCCTGGGTTCAAGACCTGCAATGCTGTTTTTTTTTGTTGCTGGCCAGAAAAACAGCCGTTGGATACAGAGTGATTAAGGCACTTTTAAGCAGCTGCAAGCGGGTTTGCGCAGGTTTGCATGAGGGTAAGCACTGCTAACCTCTGGTTAATGATGCTCACAGAGAGTTAGCTTCAATATTGCTTAACATGTGTGTGCATTGCTTACCTCCAAGCAAATAGGCTTAAACCCACTTATTAGTGCTTACATATGCTTACTCCCGCTTACTACTGCTCAATAGTGCTTACACTTGCTTACTTGTGCTTACTCCCACTTACCAATGCACTAATTTAGACAGTAATGTGTAATGGTTCTTGGGAAGGTGGGGGATTTGGATGCTATATGGAGTTATCATTCATTACACATTTTACCTTCAATTTGTATGCCTGATTCCTGTGTACATATACTGCATGGGGCACATGTGATTATCTGTGGACTTTGCAACATTATGCCACTGACACCTCACATCTGCAGTTCACAAATATATGTTATTGAGTAGGTTATGCAACTAAAAAATATTGGTCATGACTTGATTTGACATGGAAACTAGAATGTGCTGCAGTGGGACTCGAACTGGGAATGACTGCTTGTAAGGTGAATGCTCTGCTGGGTCTATATTAGTACCGCAAAAGCTGACTTTTGCGAATATAAGTTCATCGACACATAAATGTCAATGTACTAAAAGAGCAAATGACGAAAAGAGCGAAATGCAGAATACCGAACATTTTTCCTTGGCCAGCAGGGTGATCATGAGGATGAGGAAATAAATCCTTCTCCCCACTGCAGTCTCAAAGTTGGTATATTTAAGTCGGGGGTTGTGGGGGATGCAGGGGGGCTTGCACCTCTGCAAACACATTTCAAAAGTGTTTTACATTAGGTTTGTTCAGTTGCGTTTACCTTACCTGTGGGGCACTGTTGCTTCCGGAAATACATTTGGCATTCTGCATTTTGCTCTTTTCGTCCTTCGCTCTTTTCGTACATCAACATTTATGTGTCGATGAATTTATATTCGCGAAAGTCAGCTTTTACAATTCTAATATAGACCAGCTCTTCCCACGGCATTATTGCTATACTGCTTCATTTGCATATATCTTCTTTTTATCCTCTTCTGCCATTTAGCTGCATTACTCGTAGCTAAGTGATGGGCAAACCCGCACACCTATGGTTAAATTTAATCTTTTTCATAAAAAAAAAAAAAAAAAAAAAAAAAAAAAAGGATCTTTATATTGCTGGTGTTTACTTTTGCTCTTGTACATGTGGGGGGTGTTGCTGGGGTATGCGGACACCTATGAGCGGTCGCGCTCATTCTTTTAGGGCTTTCTGCTACTTCATTGCAGGGGTGTGTATATTCTGGGAGCTCTGCTCTCAGACATGCCCCCTGCACTCTTACATGCTCTGTGTAAGATTAGGAGCTCAGGCAGCACATCTTCATTAATATGCATGGCACGCTGCAGTCCTGCTCCTAAATAGCTGATTCCATGCAGGACTAAGCTAGTCCTGCACAGCAGATTAGTAAATCCGGGGGAATGTCTCTAAGAGTGTTCTATAGTACAGACTGTGAGTGGATTTATTTATTTTTTATACCTGACTTAAAATAATTTACACTACTTCAACAGTTGTTCATTCATTGCAGCCCTGAGGACAGAATAAAATAAGGAGATATTTATTCAGAGAGAAGCTGATCAAAAATCAAAAATCATACCATTCTTTCTACAAAACAATACCCAATGGCTTTGGGAGGAGCCATCAAACAGCTAAAGATGAAGGCTGGTAAATGACATGGCGCTCATAGGAAAAAAATGCAAAAAAATGAGTGGGTCCAGTAGCTTTTGTTTAACTGCAACTCACTGTAAAGTCTCTTTGAGGTAAATATCCTCAATATTTTTATAAGAAAAAATAAATGTGCATGTTTATTATTTATTTAGATTCTTGTGCTGTTAAGGAAAGATACAGAGATATTTTTCTGCAGTAACATTGCAAAGCAGCCTAAAAACATTAGAGGTGAGAGCACTAGATAAGAAACTTGAATTACAGTCTCTCCCAAATCACAAAACATTCTAGTGCCATGTCTAAGACCCTATCACACCTATTAGCTGTAAAGCTTTTACAAATAACATCTGTAATTCAATAATAAATAATTTGCCTCCACCAATGTATCATTGTTCTGTCTGACCTTAGGGATATTTCTGACAATTACACTGGCACAATTCTCATTTAAAGAAATTTTAAACCTTCCTTCTGTCTTTACCATCAGTTGAACACACGCTCAGCTATTTCTACTTTAGCTAATAAACAGTAAACAAAAATATGATGTTACAAGGCCTAGAGTAAGTCATTATAGCTTATCATACTTCCTGATGTCTCCTGTGTGTCGTTAACAGATAATAATTCACCCTTTGGGCCTAACAATAACAGCAGCTGCAAAAAGAGGTTTTATGCCAACCAAGATTAGCAGCACTAATGCAAGGTCAAAAATAATAGAATCAATAGGTAAACTCAATATTGTTAACATTCAGAGAAAATTACTACCAGAGCACATACTCAACAACAACATGAAATGAGTCTCAGCAGTCCCTATGAATGACAGCCTTTCATATGTCAGGGCAGCATAACTTTCTTTAATATTATTCCCACTACCATAAAGCATGCAGCTATTAAAATGCCCTCCTGATTTTCTGTGTGTGTGTGTGTGTGTGTGTGTGTGTGTGTATATACACATTTGCTTCACATCTGTACATTGCTGTGTGTCAGTCTATTCAGACATTCAGAAAGTGGACAATGGTTCATCTGTTTTGCATAATTCATATGTAGCGTTGCTCTTCACCCCTGTATGTACTTTTCTTCTATGAAATGTTTCATCTGCTGCTGCTGTAAATAGATCTGCATATTTGGGAACAGATTCATATAGCATGTGTAGATCACAACACCAAGAGTCCAGTGCTGTAGCATGGTGAAACAGCCCCTATAAATATGAGCAGGCTTTCTACAAACAGGCTGTGTTCTGCTTATTTCTCCATGTCCCAGCATGTCTTTTTTGTCTTTTTTGGTAATATGTCTGAATCTCTGTAGCACCTTTAAGCATTTTTTTTGCCTTGCATGGGATGCGTTTGTGTGTGTGTGTGTGTGTGTGTGTGTGTGTGTGTGTGTGTGTGTGTGTGTGTGTGTGTGTATGGGTATATATTGTGCATGTGTATAGCAAACAGAAAATGTATTTGTGTGTGAGTATTTGTGAATTAGGGCCAGAGTTACAGCCTGGCTAGGGGATTGTTTTTGTGGTGTGCATTTGTATATTGTAAATGATCTATGCTCGAGTGTGTTGTGTAATAGCATACCTTTCAACTCTCCAGATTTTCACAGAATGTTCAGCTTTTCGCCTCATATTTTTGGTCTGTTCCTCATAAAATGTGTGCTTTTCTGGCAAAACACTGAGGACTGAAGTCACAAAATAATGACGTACATTTGAGTTTCAGACTTCAAATCTTTCATAAAATAAATGTTCTCCACTGAAAATGGGCTTCTGGCCCAGTCAGACACTACCTGGTTAACAAAAGAAATAAAAAATAAATAAATAAATGTTATCACAAACCCTGTTATTCTAGCAACTTTCGAAGTTTATAGGAGCAATATTTAAAATCTATCCCTATTTTTGGGCCTTTGTTCACCCATTATGTCAGTCTTTGTCCAGATTTCTTATACTAAGAGTTTGAGAGGTATGTATAATGGTACTGTTAGGGAGTAAGGTGGCTGGGGGGAGTACATGCAAATAATCCATTCTTATTTTTATGATTTTACTGTATGCAAAATATGTGCTTTTCTAGGTTTTTGTAATATCTGTCATTGCCATTATTTATAGATATTTACATATTTAAATTCTTTATGCTTTCAGATATTTGTCAAAACTTCTTTATACTTTTTAATGTTGGACACAAAAAGTTGTTTGTAGGAAGACTTTAAAATAAGTTGCAACATCCACTACTATGCTTAGATCTTGGTTGAAAAGGGTCCTGAGACCAGAGCCCTCCACTCAGTTATCAAATAGAAATATAATAAATGTCTAGCAGCAGAATCTGTTGATACATTATGAGCACCACAGGCTATGAAGTGTAGCAGGACACACAACAGTGAGTCGCATACAACATGTAACCACAATAACCAAGCACAGCACAAAGCCAAGTAAAAGATATTGGGCAGGATTCACGAAGGCTTGCACGGAGTGTAAGAGATGTGCAACACTCCATGCAAGCCTCGCGATCCAGGAACAGCCCTAAACTCCGTGTAAGAGACCAGATAAAACATCTCTTACACGGACTGGGCGTGGACATGCTAAATACCTCACTTGCATCTGAAAGGTATGCAAATGAGGTATATTAGCGATCCACGAAGCAGAAACCAGTCCGTGTAAGAGACGTTTTAGCTGCAGAAATGTACTCAGTTGACAACTGAGTATGTTTCTGCAAATTCCTAGCGGAGCCATGTCAGCTCCAAAAAAGGGTGCATATGACTCAGGCAGTATGCCAATGGCCAAATATGTGGCCATTGGCAATATAACCCGATGCCAAAATAATAAAAATATATATTTTTAAACTCAGCGCAGCCCCGTGCAAACGGGCTGCGCTGTATAAAACATGAAAATGAAGGTTATAAACCCACAAATGTGGGTTTCATGCAATACATGGAATGACAATGCAGGGACCAGCAGACCAAAAACAACATGGCCACCGTGTAGTGGTTGCTAAGGGGGGAAGCTGAGTCTAAGACATGTAACTAAGCATTAGTAGGCAATCTCATGTAAATGAGGGTTAGGATACTGAATCTCACAGTCACATAGCAAATGAGCACAGTCTGAGTAGTGTAAGAGATACATAAGGGGGAGGAATAGAGTATGAGATAGGTGACATCACGGGGGGAATGGTAGAAAGAAATGCAGTTCATTGGAGGCCAGTGTAACATGACAGATGACAGGCACAGATCATGGAAAGAGGTGTGCCACTAGATAAGTCATGGAAAGTCAAGAAATGGAAGGTGTACACTGTTACCTACACCAAAGCTTTTTGCTGGGCGTGCATGCGCACGTGTGCATGCCATGAAGCGTGAGTAGGGCAGTGTGCATGCGTGTAAGGCAGACTGAGCATGTGGGAGCGTGTTGGGAGATGTTTAACACCATTTGCGCGGGTGTGCGCACGTGTAGGGCAGGGTGAGTATGTTGGAGGCTGTTGGCAGATGTGTAACAGTGTTTGCGCGGGTGTACGCGTGTTTTAACCCGAATAAGTAGATTCTGAACCGTGTAAGCACGTGTCTGCACATGTAAGCCACTGTGAGCGTGTTTCTGATGGTATGCACATTGCTCCCCCCTGAGGAAACAGAGAGGAAAAAGGAAGCAACAGAATTAATAGGAAGCTAGCAGGGATAACTGTTGAAGCTAGCAGGTGAAAACAATTAGAAGCAGGCAATTACACAGGCAGAATAGTAGCCCAGCCCAGCACTTAAAACTCTGCAAACAGTAGTGCAGGATGTTTCCCTTAAGAGACACTGCAAGACAAGAGTAAGCTAATAGAAGTGAAAACTGAAAAAGCTGAACTCAGAGCAGAAATGTTAGGGGCTGCCATAGCTGTCATAATGAGACATAGGCGACTTGCTGAGGGTGGTGACAATGCAGATGGTGCCAGACAACCCACAGTGAGGAGACGGAGAAGAGTGTACAGGCCCAGGGTCACCTACCACGGGTTACATGAGCTGGAAATAGTAGAGCGCTATAGAGTGGACAGAGATCTCCTGCAGCAAATTGTTGAGCTGTGCAGGCCACGCCTCACACACAGAGCCAACAGAGGGGAACCCATCCCAGTGGAAACCAAGGTATGTGTTGGCCTAAGAATACTAGCAACAGGTACCTTCCAGAGACCAACTGGCGATATGATGGGGATATCACAGGCATCAGCCTCCAGGGTACTGCACCAGTTCCTGGATGCCATGTCAGCACATGTCGGTGATCATGTATATTTCCCCAATGCCCGTGAAGTATTGGCCAGAATATGCGTCTCTTCCAGCAAATAGCGGAATACCCTGAGGTACTGGGTGCAATAGACTGCACGCACGTATGCATCAAAGCACCAGCTGGTGAGCGGGGTAGGGCCTACATTAACCACAAGGGCTTCCCCTCCATCAACTGCCAGGTCGTGTGTGATGCCCAGGGCATAATAATGAATGTGTGTGCTGGCTGCCCTGGGAGTTACCACGATTCCCACATCTGGCATTTGACGCAGCTGTACCAGACATTTGCCAATGGGACATCCCACACGGACACCTAGTGGGGGATGCAGGTTATGCACTGGAGCCGTGGCTGATGGCACCCATCAGAAACGCACACACACCTGAACAGGAACACCATAATGAGGCACACGCACAAACACGTAATGTAATAGAGCGTGTGTTTGGGCTGCTCAAGTCACGGTTCCGGTGTCTGGACACATCTGGTGGAGCCTTGCAGTACACACCAACTACATGTACCCAAATTGTCATGGTATGTGCTATGCTACATAATATGATCTTGCGAAAACAGCTGCAGCAGGACCAGCATAGGGCCTGGCCAAACAGCCCCCCACCATTGCCAAGGCCATCACAGGCAGAGCGTGACTCGGAGGAGGAACAACCTGAGCCTGCCCCAGTAGGCAGAAGGAGGCGTGCCCAGTATGCCCTGGCCTTGGCAAAGAGGCAACGCATAGCACATACACTGGCTCAGTAGGAACCCTGGGAATGATACCCCCTCTGACTCACTCAAATAATAACATGGATGCCTAAAATGACATCACCTGCTCACAAACATGTACAGGGAAGTGTAATATGCGCATCCGACAGAGGCAGCCCCGCAGCACCACCTGAGGCATGAATGCCATGTGTTAAGTAATGTAACACCATGTACTATATGCACACCTGAGCACCCTGACTAACATCCACCCTCACCAAGCATGAAGCCACAAAATGATGATGGGATGATCAAGTGCAATAACTGGCTGAAGTAATGCAGTTAGTCAAAGGGGAGCCAATGTGTTTCAGGCTGGGAAGACATGCGGAGCTTGACATGATGCACCACCTGCTAGGGGTGGTGTGCACCTATCATGCCATGCCCCATGGATACTGGCAAAGGCTGTCAGTACCCACAGCATGCCCTGAATGAGAAGTGTACCCCTCATTGGTAAGGTGGGTTTGTGTTTTGAGACTATGAAGTCTCAAAACACAAACCCACCTTCATAGGTTCGACAAGGGATAGGAACCTAGATGTAATGCTACCCAATGACAGATGTATAAACAGCAAGATGTGTGCAGTGTAAACGCACACAGTATGGAGAATGTAGATACCAGTCCTGTAATAGAGAACTGGGTCAAGGCTCACATCAGCACCCTAACACTACCAGGTCACACCTCATACTGTGCTGTACAGCCGCAAAACATGGAACAAGCTATAAAAGGAGGGTGACTAGCAAGAAATGGCAAGGATAACCACACCCCCATGTTGGTACCACAACAAGAAGCAGCATGGATTAGCCATGGTCAAATACCAATGGCTAAAACTGCCTCCCAGTATATAGCCTGCTGCAGACTACTGTCCTAATACCAGGAACTGCACCTGGCCTATGTCGGAATACATGAATATATCAAGCCCCCCAAACCACATTATATTGCTTGACTGAAAATACCCAGACATACACCGGGAGCATTATACTAGCACCAACACAGTAGGAGAAAATTACCCAGATTCCATAAACCAAAATGCCCAGGAACAATGTACCACTCCCACAAGAGGGGTAAGCATACTGGATGTGATAATCAGCAACATGTGTACTGAATGGCAAGATGAGAAGTGTACCCCTCATTGGTAAGACCAGACCATAGAGTAATCACACTGGATATACACATCCTGACCCCAGTCCCTGGCCAGAATACCACAGTGAAAAACATGTGTAAAGCATAGGTTGCAGCCCTCAAAACCGATGTTGAATCCACAAAAGGCCCTGTGCAAGTGCAGAATATGGGACACACCTCAGAACATGTTATACAGGCATTCCATGAACACAGCCAGGAATTCTTGGAGTATGCAATCACAAATAACAACAACACACAATGTCATACACGCAGGCATCTGGCATGCTGGACTCCAGCCATTACCAAACCATGCAAGAGAATGAGGAAGCTACCACATGATAGAGCAAACATAAAAAGGGAAGTAATCACTGACCAGTAGTATGGCAATAACATATGTCCACACATACAATCCACTAAGTCCAGCCACAAAAAGTAGAATCTGTGAATCCAGAGGCAATGTGACACCAGTCCCAAGTACACAGACAACCACAACACCCCCCAATAAATACAAATATATGTGATAGATGCATCCATGTATCCAAACCAGAGGTTGAGCTCCACCAACCCAGTACTGTCAAAACTAGTCAGGAGGAGAAGGTAACCACATACACCACAAACCCAGTCCCACATAGACCTACCACAACTGTAAACCAAACACATAAACACAGACAAATATTCCCAGTGGCCTTAATTACAAGCACACCACACCAACAGTGGCCTCCAAAGCAGATCACAAGCAACCACAACCTTCAAACATAGCACATGCAATGAATAGTACGCAAAGCTGGTGTGCCAAACAGTCACAGGCCAGAAGGAGAAACAACATGCCTGATACAGTCGTAATAGGTGTCTGTATAGGCAGACACACTGCTGTCCCACTCACCAGACTGAACAAGGGAAAGGGTAGAGTAAGCTGCCTGTAGACTGCCACAAAATGCCACATAACACAAGTACGCAGGTCACCCCAAAGCAAGCAGAAATATGATGCACTCAATGTCCATGCTGGTGTGAATTACCTGAGATGTACCTCCCTGGTCAACATCAAAAGAGACATGGATGGTCCCTCTGAGTATGTACCCCAGGGCGGTATGACACTGGCTGTGTGCAGCATCCAACCCTCACCAAGAATGATGCCACAGTACAAACACAGAATGCTCATGTTTAACAGCTGGCACAGTTACAGCTGTCAGTCCAAGAGGGTCTAATGTCTGTCTGCTTGAGATGTCAAGCATGACAAGCCATGCTGCTGTTCCAGGGATGGCTTGCAGCTGTTACCCATGCGTCTGGATACTGGATAAGGCCTTTGCCGCCTCCATCGAGCCGTATGTAGGCAAGGCCAAAAGACTACCCACCACCCTAGAAAACATAAGTGGTAGGAAACATAAGGGTAATGCTGACCAATGCCAGATGTGTAAACTGCAATATGCATGCCCCTGAGGCACTTCCATTATGGAGAACATTGATGTCTGTGCAGTGACAGAAGCCTGCTGCAAGCCTAGTGATAGCACACCAGCACTACTAGGTTATACCACATATCATATGTTATGGCCCCAACACCTGCACCAAAACATCAAAGGAGGGAGTATCCATATGCAGCACAGACACCCATATTGCCAGGTAACTGACAATGCACAAAGCAGCGGAGACCACCCATGTGCACATAACTGTAGTCAAAACTGCTGTACAGTCTGTAGCATGCGACAGACCACACTCTCACACACAAGAACTCCACCCAGACATCCGAAGACACTGGACAGTATGAATGTCCCACCAAATACCAGACAAGGTACACACAAATTACCACATAGGTGTCAAACCATTATGTATGCAAGGAGTAATCAGGGACCTAGGGACACAGGTCGACATTAATCTGTCATGTGACACCCACAATGCCAATGTGGCTATGAAGATTGTCGATACTGGACACTGTATCATGAAAGGATTCACATCAACATCAACAGAGGTCACTGTGCCGCTGTACTGTTCCCTTATCAGACCCATAATCTAGTACAATGACTCATATGGGATGTACCGTACGTGACACCTGCAGCGGTTCGGAAGACCTCATAGTTACCTCACCAACAGGATAAAGGGTGTGAAATATATGCCATATGCTGCCTGGCTGTAGACACCCCAGCTGACTGCAGTCACACACTGCCTACACAGAGGCATTGTATGTCTATTGTACAAGGCCATGTCCAACACAGGAGTAATGGACATGCTACACCACAGGAAATCAAAGCCATTGGAGCTGTGAGAGTCATAGATGTCAGCCTCAACACATAATGAAATAAGATGTGCTGGAGGGACAGATACATAACCCAGAGGCTCCCCACACCCAGAAACAGGATCCCAATCCATGGTAGGCAGAGTCCCTCACTGACACCCCTCAACAGGAATATTGCCAAGTGGATGGATGACCGTACATGTATACTGGGGGTCCTCACTGTGTCACGACCAGACAGAGGCACAGTGAAGAACTTCATAAATGGCCATAATTGAAAATAGCAAGGGGTGGCGAAAGACACACACACTCTGGCTAGGCTTACTAATGGCCTAGGGTGTATAGCCTAGTATGAACCCATGAACCTATGAATATACAAAACGTACAGGATACTAAGGATAATCACAAGGCTTACCCAACTGATGGTAGGAACCATGTTGGGCATCCACAGATATGCTCCGAATCACACAGATATTACAAACAACATACCAAACACACACACATATTGCTAACATACAACCTGTCAGGTGTAGTGCAAACACCACCCCCCCCGAGTGCAAAATACCTATCCCAGCAGACTGATGGTCCCCTGACATTGCAGATGCTGAGGTAACAGCCATCATCGGCAAAGCAGAACACACAGCAGCAAAGGTATGTGATGGTGTCCTGTGCTGAGGCCAACATGGACTCCAAGAATAATGGAATACCAAATCACACTACTGCCCAATGTCAGCCCTACCACAGGATATGTACCCAAAGAGCAGTGTACAACAACAGTGGTCCATCACAACAAAGGTGTTGCCTGAATGGATACTCCAAACTATCACCCTAGGATCCTGACAAGCTTGTTCTGCACTGCTATGGAAAGGATCAGCATGTACCACAGACAGAAGGCTATTGTGGACCTACTGATACTGGACCCAACACAGTGTGGCTGTTGTAACTGCAGAACCTGCCCCTAAACATGTCTGACCCATTTGAAGCAGTCATTAAGGTCATTGATGAGGGCAATGTGGTTCACACAGTGTAGCTGGACCATGCACATGCTTCTAGACAATACCATACGAGTTCAGTATGAATATGTTCAGCAGCTTAAATATATACCCCTATGTCAGTAGAGGGGTTGCAAACCAGACCAAGGACAGAACTGACATGGTCAGACATGCCGCATCCATGTCAGACTACAAAGCGGATATGAGTGGCCTCCCACAAGGCCTGGTCTTGCCCCCCCCACCCCCGTTCTGTATATATGTCCCATAGGTATAGGCCAACATGGAAGGACTGTGACTGAACATGTATGCAGAGGAGTACAAACAGCCCACCATATCCGACCCCCAGCTGACACAAGCAACCCACAAAAGGGCCACCTACAAACAGACAACTGTAGCCATAGCCATGTCAGCAAGCTAATTGCAGAACTGTGTATAGACAACCACCGTGGATATACAGTACGTGCCCACAAATTACCACACAGGTGTTAACCCATGAGGTACCTAACATGTAATGTGAGACCTGGGTACAAAAGGTGATAAATATCCTGCACTGGACAAACATGTGGCTGTAGTGTTCACAGAAACATGTACCATATACCCACCCAAACATGAAGGTTGGCAGATGTAGATAAGGGGAACTCACTGTGGCTCTGCAGCCATCCTCCATCAGCATCACAACTGACTACAATAGCCCCTGTGGGATATACCGCAGCAGACACCTCCATCAACTGTAAAGTCCACAACAGTACCCCACCAGGGGTAGCAAAGAGCATGAACAGATGCCATGTGTTGCCTGAGTAAACAAACTGCAGCCCCACACATCGCCATCCTTCCCAGCTACAGGAAAGCTGTGCCTGATGTATGAAGCCATGTCCAACCTGGAATGAATGAACATGTTGCACCTTGTACAATCTGAATGGCAGTGAGCTATGCACATGAGAGACCTGAACCCCAGCACTGACATACATAGGACAAGCTGTACAGAATGATCCATAACACAGAAGGCACCCCCACTCTTCAGTAAACTCCTGGTACAGGTCAGCCAGAGAGCCACATATCAACATCCCTCAAGAGGAATCCTGATGAGTGTATGGGAGATGGTAGGCTAACCCTGGGTATCACTGTTATGTCAGAGGTAGACGGAGGCACAGTATACTAACCATGACATATGTCATGGCAAACTCCAGTTACAATGTGTGTCGAAGGACAAACACACCCTGTGACTAGCATCAGAAATGGCCTAGGGAACATCGCTAGTGTTTGCCAATGTCCACCCATGTTGTGGAATACACTAGCAATGTTGGACGAGCCTGGTGTAGGTAGTCCATATCTGAACATATTGCAACATGGTCATATGTGCACAACTGGCCCCTACACAGTCTGTTGTGCTCACTATGAAGATGTCAAGCAGTGATAGGACTAAAGCCCAGGATACTGTCCACCACAGTGAAAGTACTGAACCAGTACACTATACGGTACTACAGTGTTAGGTCATTATGAAAGTATGTTGAGAACTGTCTGCAAAGTATCCCATGCAATCCCTGCAGGCACAGTATAATCCCTGTTGTGGCAGACATGAAGCAGTTGGCCAGTTAGTACACAACATGACACCCAACACACAACCATAAACGTGAGATATTGTTGAAGTTCACACAAACCCAAATATGTGGTGGACTTCAGAGTGCAACATATGGAAAGCTCACACTGGGCATGCTCGCACACTTTGATAAATGAGGCATATGTCAGACAACATGCCATGGAAAGGCTGAACTGGGCATGCTCACACACTTAGGCCATATCTCCGTTTAGCAGTTGGCCACACATATCTGGTATTTGTACGTGTCAGTCCAGGAACCAACCACAACACAGCAATCAGCCCAGTGCACACAGTAAATGACTACAGAGACATAAGTGATATAGTGGATCACCGTCATATGCAAACATCTTCCACAGATACACAAGTTGGTCATAGGAACAGGGAATGCTATGGCAATAAAGACCTGCAAACAGTAGAACAGCACAACAAATATTGTGCATCCGACAATTGAACATATGGGTGTAGAGGTCAATACTAGGCTTGTTGCCCTAGGGAATGACAGCTCAGCCAGAGTGTGCTTGGCATCTGCATCCCCAGGATAGTAGGCTACTGTGCCACTGTAAAGTAGGTCACAGAAGGCAACATGTGAGGCTAGTGAGCTGTGCCTCTGTCAAGCAGGGGCACCGTGGAGGTCCCAGGGATTGAATGTGCTAAGCCACAGCCATGTTGTCAGTGTGTGCTGTGAGAGGGTTGCTGAGGATCTCTGACAGTAGGTGTCCATCAATAACAGACTAAGGGGAGCCCTATCTGCATTATCTGGACAATTCCACTGTCAACACTGTGTTGTAATGAGTATGTGTGAATGAAGTACCGTGCCGGAACTGTTCACAGATGTCCTCCCTCTGTGGGCTACAGCTCTGCAATGTATTAGGTCACTCTGTCTGTTGTACGGCGCATATATGGCTGGTGTACAGCTGACAGGTGTCTTGTTGTGGAGCAGTCATGGGTATATGTGGGATAGCATGACCAATGCAAACCGTACACATGCTCATAGAATGCAATTGTCAAGGATTATGCTGAGTGGCCAGTATAGTCCTCCAGCATGGGTCCTCTGAAGTCGTCCACCCCAGTCTACACAAGTGTAGAGTCTGCTTGTGCTAAATACAGTTTGTGTGCAGTGACAACCTTGCCTGGGGGTGGAGATGGGATATGGATGTCCAGGGAAAGGAGGGTATGGTCAGATATCAACAATGGTGGTCTACCTCTGGTGTGGAAGAGTGAGTACCCAAGTTGCAGATGGACAGGTGCAATATGTATTCCCCCATGTGGCTGTGGTGCATGGTTCTGCCATAGCACATGGACCCACAGATTGTAGTGGCTGTAGGGTAAAGTGGTAGAGGCCTGAGTAGTTCTCACACACAATATGCCTGTACCTGATGTTAACAACTGAATGGTGTATGTGAACACCTACATATCCTGGCACTGTTCCCAGGGAAGCTAAGTGTGTGTCCTGGATGTGGGTGTGGTGTTCTGGACTGGTTGTGTTGTGTGTTACAGGTCCTGTGGTCCCAAAGCATGGTATAGAACATAACCTGCCAGTGTGATGTGCATATCTGACCCTGACGTAGGTGGCTGCAAATGCATATATATGCTATCCCCCACCTGACAAGTAGTACTACATGTACATACCTCTGTAGAAATAAAGATGTCAGCACCCTATAAATACTACAGGTGCAAAACAGATACCCAGTAATTTGGATAGTGCGGTCTGCTAATGCGTCTCCCTCAAGTGTCATACTATAGTTAGGTAGAGGCTTGAATACTGCAAATGCTCGGTGAGTGGGGTTTGTGTGTGTGAGAGGGAAATGTTCCTTTTGGCAACTGGGAAA
This sequence comes from Protopterus annectens, assembly GCF_019279795.1. Taxonomy (NCBI): domain Eukaryota; kingdom Metazoa; phylum Chordata; order Ceratodontiformes; family Protopteridae; genus Protopterus; species Protopterus annectens. Next base: position 1,009,697,123 of record NC_056746.1, on the reverse strand, counting down.
ACACACTACAGGATGCACATTCTCCTTTCTAAACACTGATGATGTCAGCACCCTATAAGTACAGCAGGAGAAGGAAAACCTCCCAATACTGCGAATAGCACACTCCGCTAATGTGTCCGTCTCGAGTATCATAATATAATTAGGTAGGGGTTTGAATCCTGTACATGCTCAGTGTGTGTAGAGGGGGTTAGTGTGTGTTCAAGACTGTTTGAAAGAAGTATCCCTTTTGCCAACTAGGAGAATACACTACAGGATGCACATTCCCCTTTCTAAACACAGATGATGTCAGCACCCTATAAGTACAGCAGGAAAAGGAAAGCCTCCCAATAATGCGAATAGCGCGCTCCGCTAATGCGTCTGTCTCGAGTGTCATAGCATAGTTAGGTAGTGGTTGGGATCCTGTAAATGGCAAGTGTGTGTGTGCAATTCTGTGTGAGGGAAATGTCCCTTTTGGCAACTGGGAGAAAACACTACAGGATGCACACTCCCCTTTCTAAACACAGATGATGTCAGCACCCTATAAGTACAGCAGGAGAAGGGAAGCCTTCCAGTAATGTGAATAGCGCACTCCGCTAATGCGTCCGTCTCGAGTGTCAGAACATAGTTAGGTAGTGGTTTGAATCCTGCAAATGGCAAGTGTCTGTGTTTGGATGAGGGGGGTTAGTGTATGTGCAATTTTGTGTGAGGGAAATGTCTCTTTTGGCAACTGGGAGAACACACTACAGGATGCACATTCCCCTTTCTAAACACAGATGATGTCAGCACCCTATAAGTACAGCAGGAGAAGGGAAGCCTTCCAATAATGTGAATAGCGCACTCTGCTAATGCGTCTTTCTCAAGTGTCGTAATGTAGTTAGGTAAGAGTTTGAAACCTATAAATGGCATGTGTGTGTGTTTGGATGTGGGGAGTTTGTGTGTGTGCATTTCCGTATGAACAACATGTTAGTTTTGGAAATCAGGAGATCACACTACCTGATGCACATTACCCTTTCAAAATCCTGATGTCAGCACCCTATAAGTACAGCCAGAGAAGAAGAACTATCTAGTAATCCGAATAGTGCACTTCGCTAATGCGTTTCTTTCACGTGTCATGACTTAGTTAGGTAGGGGAATGAATCCTGCAAATGGCAAGTGTGCGTGTGTGGGGGGGTAGTAGGGTGTGTGTAAATGCAAGTGTGAGAGAACAGATCCTTTTGGCAAATACTACAATACACCAGATGCTCCATATTCCCCCAGTAAACGCTGGGGATGTCACCACACTATCAGCACAGCCAAACAGGGCTAGTTGGCTAGTAATGCCAATAGTGCACTCTGCTACTGTGTCTATTACCATTGTCAAAGTACAGATAGGTATGTTTTGGTAACCCACAACTGCCACGTGTGGTTGTGTCACACAGTATGACCTTGTGTGGGTCTTTGTACATAGCAATGCATGCCATTGCCTAAACCAGCAATGGCATTGCACACATGATGTATGTGTGTGACACATACACATAAATACCTGTGACCTGCAGTAGTTACCATGTCTGACACATGCCTCGAGTGGATAAATGGTATTTGCAATGTATACCAATATGACTGTGTCTTACTGTGCAGGGTCCGCACGTGGTATGTCTCTATACAGTGTGGGTGTATATGGTAAAATACCTACAGCAGGGGATACACGTCTGGTCTGGGCCATATAGTGTACATGTAGTCAATGTACAGGTGCTGCATGTTCCCACCTGTTGTGGTAGTGGTAACATGTCATTCCACTGCAATTCAGTGACCACATGCTGTGAACCCTTCAACTAGTGTGTTGTAGCTACAGTAATGCTCACGCACAATGTTTGGCTGGATGCAGTCCAGCCATATAAACACAGTTCTTGAGACTGTCATATTGCCAGTGTTGTTATGGAGGATAGGTGGTCTTCCTGTGTATGGGAGGGTTGTGTGTGCCAGGCTATGAACCAGATGGCAGTCCGACACACTGTTAACTGCACATGATTAGGCCCTGATGCTTTGTGCTGTGCCAACAACCTGGAGGTGTGTGTATCTGTGGTACCTTGGGATACCACTCCCCTGTCCATGTGTGTTACATGTGTAGGGGACGACAGGCATGGTATTGGGCATTACCTGTCAGTGATGGGTAACACCTGTGAGCCATGAATCAGGAATCTGGTACTGCACAGACATTGCAGTTCACCGTGCTGAGGACAGTGTCTGGTGCATGCATCTTCTTGTGTACACTGCTGTTGTTGTGTACCAGCACTGTTAGTGTCCTAACCAGTGTGATACCCACGGAGGTGGCTATGTAAACCATGTCCTGCAGCATAAGCCAGTATGTGTGTACCAAGGAGCTTTGCCATTATACATCGGGCCATGGGTGTCACGTGCAAGATGACCCTTGCTCATCATTGTGGCTTCCCTAGCATGTAAGCACATGTTGACAGCCAGTGGATACCCTATGAATGACAGTGGAGATTGAGCATAATGTAGACATACAACACCCTTCCCACATATAGTGGTAGCATACCTGGTGAGGGTATGTTGGCAACCAAGATCAGGCTCATACTGGCCTGTGCCACATGCTGAGAGATCCATTCTATGTTCCCTATCATGTAGTCCAGGGAGGTATGTCTCAGGTCAGCCATACTGGCATGGTCAATGAGTGAGTCATATGTGTCCATGCCTCTGACTGACCTGTATGCATGTGTTCTGTGGTGGACCATAGTGCCCCTGAGGCATATCACTGTGACCTTCACCAGATACAGCCTGTTGAGCGGGACCCCAGTGCAGCACCCAAGACAGGTACCTGACACGTCTGTAGCAGGTGTGTTGTGTAGCCCTACAGGCTGTGAGTGCGTGGCACAGGGGATGTGTGTGCCATGTGTGGCATGTGCTCTGTTCCGATGGAACATATGCCTGTGTGCCAGCTGCGGAGGTGTGTGATGCTCAGGCAGGATGCTATTCTGAGTCCCCACGTATGCCCCAGTGTGTTCAGCATGCTGTCAGTGCGTGTCAATGTCTGACTTGTATTGTAGTCACTGTAATATATTTTATTTATTTACTTATTTATCCTACATTTGTTGACCGGGATAGTCCGACTGGATGCATGTCCATTTCCAGGAGGCCCGGGAGAAAAGCTACAAGGGTAAGCAGATACAGCATTACATAATACCAGCATTACATATTACAAACAGATTATTTACAGAGATTACATAAGTAAGCAAGTTAAACATGTTCCACAGGTTAATGTTAGTCCTGAGCACAAGTCAGGATTAAATTAAATTACACAGTAAACTGGTTCACAGATTTTACACATTCGAGTTAGCCAGGCTTGATACATTGACATAGCCAGTTAAGTGACAAATGTTGTTTGAGTCTAGTGTTAAATTGACCTAAGGTGGAAAGTAGGGTAATATCAGCTGGAAGTGGGTTCCAGGATCTACTTACAGAGTTTGCAAAGAGAGAATCACCGGCTGTGTTATTAAATTTGCTAGTCTGAATTAATAGTTTGTTAGAGGATCGAAGCGGTCTAGAATTGTTATAGGGGGTGATAATATTTGAAGTGCAGGAGTATTGTCCGGATTATAGAGGATTTTATAGGCCATAATCAGTTGGTTATACTGTATTAGGCTGGGTATTGCAAGCCAACCAAGCTGATTTAGATTGATGCAATGATGTGTCCTAAAAGGCAGCCCAGTGGCAAACCTGGCAATGTGGTTGTAGCAAATTGAGTGTTTGTTAAGGACAGTCTTGTTCATATTAGAGTAGAGGGATGCATACAGAAGGGTTGAAAGAAGGTGTGAGCGAGCTATGGCACCTTTAGCTGGAGGGGCTAGGAAGGCTTTTATTCTGTAAAGTGACCCTAGTTTTTATTGATGGCTTTGATAATTTGGTTAACATGTAGGTCACATTTGAGATTATTGTCTATGATGACACCTAATAGTTTAGTAGATGGGTCAGGGAGATTATTGTGCCATCAGTTGATGTTATGGTAAAGGTGAAAGCGGTAGACCTACGTGTTGGTGAAATAACAGCAGTTTAGTTTATTTGGGATTTAGGATCAGACGATGTTCAGAAAGACAGTTTTCTATTGTATTAAAGGTGGTCTGGGTAGCTGACCATAACTCTACTGGAGATGTGGCTGAGCAGATCAGAGTAGAGTCTTCAGCATATTGGATACAGCTGACTTTTGGGATGACAGTATAAAGGTCGTTAATGAAGATGGAGAACAGCAAGGGCCCTAGTATAGAGCCTTGTGGTACTCTGAGGGTGTTAGGTAGAAGGTTAGAGAGTTTGTTCTGCCAGAGGACAGCCTGCTGTCGACCATGCAGGTAGGATTGAAACCATTGGAAGGCCCCAGTATCTAGACAGAATGTTTGCAGGGTGTGTATTACAAGTTGGTGATCAACCATATCGTATGCCTTGGAAAGATCCAAAAAGAGGGCTGAGGATATATAATTAGTGTTGCAAGTATGGTTTATGGTGTTAGTAAAGGCTAGGAGGCCTGAAGTAGTGCTGTGATGAGGACGGAAGCCATGCTGAGTGTCTGCCATAAGGCGATTTTGGATTAGGTGGTGCATGAATTGTCTATGAATAAAGTTTCCATAATCTTTGCAAGTGGAGAGAGTATAGCTATTGGCCTATAATTGGAGAATTCAGTAGAGCTGCCTCCTTTGTGAAGTGGGATTACATATGATATTTTCCAGATGGTGTGAAATTTAGATTCTACCATGGTTCGTTTGATTACCTATGAGACGGGGTAAGCAATAGCATCATCTGATTTTGATAGGTACTCGGCAGGGAGTTGATCAGCAGAAAGTGTAGTGGGTTTCACTGTTTCAATCAAGGTATGGAGAAGTGAAGTGGTGACTGGTTGGCAGCTGAACGCAAGTAGGTTTCTAGGGGTGCTACTTTCAGGACCAGGGGAGCTAGGAGGTAGATGGCTAGCTAGGGCCTGAAATGTCTCAGTAAAGAATTGGTCAAAACTATCAGAAACATCCTCAGGGGTTTTATCAATAGTAGCAGCAGGGATTGGGGTTGAAGTTTGTCCAGGATGTAGTATATATGAGATGCCACCTGACAGGGTATGGCATTACTGGGTTCAGAGAGCCTAGTCCCCAGATTGGCTGTGTGGTGGCATCCCACACATGTGTTGTACGTTCCTGGCCAAGGGTGATGGCTGACTGCATACATGTGGCAGCTGTGTCATTGACACATGACTCACATAAACCACAACTGGACCATAAAGGTGATTCACAGGTTACCTTTGCACATGCTACCCTAGTAGTGTGATTGCCATGGTGAGTACCAACACATAGGGCCAATGGGGAACAACATACTGAAGGTGTGTATGTGTGGGTGTACCACTACTGTTTCATAGCACTGGCATATATGACTGCACACGTGGGTAAATGCCAGGTAAGACATGTGCAATGTGTCACAGGCAACGTACATGCGTATAGGACAGACAGTGACGTTCTGTCATGTGTAAAGTTGACATACATATCGTACGCTATGCAGATGTCACTAGGAGTCTACAGAAGCACTGTAACTCTGCATTGCAGGTGTAAGCAGTGTTCCAGGGAACCCCAAGCGAACATGCATGTAAACAAAGCTACAGTAAACAGGGCTGGAAGTAGTGCATTGTACAACAAAGAAGGGGTAACAATAACAGTAAGTAACAATGCAAATATGTAGGCACTATCAACATGTACCCAGGAATACACAGCGCAGATGCCCATGGTAGAACTGATATTATGTCATAGTTATTTGTGATTTGGATTACATTGGTACTGCACACATATCTACATGTGCAAACATCCACATTGCATAGTCGTTGTGGGCAACTTGACACCATTACTGTACATGTCCACCATTGCATATCAATACTTGCGTTAGCCTTCCCCCTGTGCTACCCATGTATGCAGCTATCTGTTGACAACCTTACCACCGGCATGCAATTATGTGCAGCTGTTACACTTTGGTATGTACTATGGGTGCAGATAACAATTCAGGACATTCATACAGTTACTGCAGCAGGCATGCTGGGATAAACACACAGTCATAGCAGCACACTGTACTGTTACCAACATGATACTACTAATACACTTCTATGTAGACACCCTGTGCATCAGCAATGTGTTTACCTGTTCCCGCAATGATGTTGGAGATTGCAGGAGGTGGCACAGTGTCATCATATGCACAGGGTGTGGATTAGGTATGCCTGAGTCAGCCACTGGTACCGCCAATTGACATGTGTGTGTTGGTGAGGGGCAGCAGTACAGGGTGGGGCAGTGTTGGTGCAGTGTGTGCATGTATGTGGTCACCCTAGGTGTTAACATTTCGCATGTGTGTATGCACGCACACAGTTCCACCTCATGGCTGCCACATACAGGGGTTTGTGGACAGCCATAGACTGCACCTGGCAGGTCATACAGATCAGTGTTTGTGTGCACGGACACGGTACCTCTGCCTGGCAGGGGTGCTATGGACCGTATCCAGTACTAAGCCAGACTGGGTACTGTCATCAGAAGCGGGAGTGTGTTGACTGGACACAGGTCCCTGTTGGGACTGTCCAGAGCCACGTGGTCTCCTGGGGGCGTTCGATGACAGCACAGACCCAGCATTGCTGGGGCTGCTGCTGGCACTATGGGGGCATGCGAGCCTGTTGTCATCCGCCGACTGCCAGCTGCTGCTGTTGCGGCATACGCCACGTCGACGCCGCAAACGCCCACCATTGCCCTGGCTCATGGACATCTGGTTGTGGAACTGCTGTAATATGTCCCCACAACGTCTGTCTATGACATCGGTGAAGTTATGGATAGCATCCGCAATGTCACGCATACTGTCTGTCATGGCTGTGCGACATGCTCTCAGCTCCCTCAGACCCTGTCTGGTGTACCTTTCCATACGCGACTGTGCCTGCATGACAGTCCGAAACATAGCTGAGGTTGACAGACCTCTTTGGGCACGTCAGCCAGAGGCAGTACGCCCATGGATGCTCCCACGAGAACCCATGGGCAACTGTCTGTGTGGTACCATCGGAGGACCCTGCCCATGGCTGCTGTGTGGGGACGCATGTGCCACAGGTACCACATTACCCTGGTCTATGCCCACTGTATCCTGTCCATCACCTAGGGACAATGGTGACAAAGGATGTACTGGCAGGATGACTGTGCGCAATGATGAGGTTGACAGCTGTGTACTGTCAATTGGCTAACCAATGGCGGACCCTGACACACCTTCCTGTACCATTACACAAATATCATCATTACCAGTACCCGTGGCACAAGATTCAGGTTCCCTGCTGCAGGTCACCAGAGCAGCACCAGAATCTGTGGGAGGAAGACAGGAAACACAGTTTACAGTCTCCAGACATTGTTACCAGTGATGCACTTCTACACACATGCACACATGGACACATGCACACATGCACACATGGACACAGGCACACATGCAGACATGCACACGTGGACACATGCACACAGGCACACATGCACACATGCACACAGGCACACATGCACACATGCACACATGCACACGTGGACACATGCACACATGCACACATGCACATGTGGACACATGCACACATGGACACATGCACACATGCACACGTGGTCACATGCACACATGGACACATGCACACATGCACACATGCACACGTGGTCACGTGTACACATGCACACATGCACACATGCACACACGCACACGTGGACACAGGCACACATGCACACATGCTCACGTGCACACGTGGACACAGGCACACATGCACACATGCACACATGCACACATGGGCACAGGCACACCTGCACACATGCACACCCTGCAGTATACACACAGAGCACTACTGAGTTACACTACTGTTACTAGCATTATCAGGAGTATTATAGGTTATGTTAAACACACTCACCAGCATGGATGGCCTGCCTTGCTGTAACCCCGGAGGGACCTGCAGAAATGATGAGATTAATGTTAGTGGGCACAACTGTGCCATTGATATTGCATATGATACAGTGTACAGAACAGTCAAGTGTACATATAGCATATTACCTGCACGCTCCATGTCGTACTGCTGTGTGGAACCAGCCTCCATCATAATGCAGGTGTACTGCTGTTGCTGTTCCGGGGCTGGAGCCACAGCACTTAGGAGTAGCCCCTTCAGTCTGGTGAGGGGGGATGTGTGGCCACCCCACCTCCTGTAGCAACCTGTTGCCTGTGGATATCTGATGCACGTTGATGGACACTTCGGATTAAATCACTGCAGTGATGTCATACCTGCTCATATGTCCTGTTATGCGTGCCAATATCATTTACCCTACGGACAAGGTCTTGCCACAGTGCAGCCCTCTCCTGCTGATTCTGACTGGTGCGGGGAATCAGGATGTCATACTCCCGCACCAGGCTCTGGTGGATCTCCTCATCTTCTGCTACAGAGTAGGCGGGATTACGCTGATGCGCCATCTCCCTGGAAGAGAACACAAACAGGATATCAGCAGACCATGTCAGCAATATATGGCACACATACTATACATGATACTCATGTGTAGTGATATACTACTACTCCCATATGTTGCATGTGTGTGTGTCGTGGTGGATACACAGGTACATGGCCAGATATCAGTGCTCAGCCAACACCTGTGCAACAATACCTGCCACATTCCACACAACATAGTAGCATGCCCCATCGGTCAGCACACACTGACAGGTGCAATGCACAACCTCACTCTGGGGGTTCATCCCAAGGTACTGTATGTGGGACGCCATCCACTACTGTGATGTGGACAGAAGTTACTCGGCCAGGATATACATATCCCACCACCACCACCAGCACAGTAGACTACTTTGATATGTATGTGATTAGACAGTTATTCACTTGCTGGGACTGAGATGGTATCCATGCAGCACACTGGGCCAGTGGAAGCCACAAGCCACACTGCTGACCCCTTTGCAAATGCTTACCACGGACATGCCACAGATTGCATGGAACTTGCACACACATTTCTAACCCAGACCCTATGCACAAAGGTTAGGCATCCTGTCCAGTGGACCCCAGACAGAGGCAGATTGTATAACAATAGCAGGAGGCTACTGCAGGACAGAGCACATTCACATTAAGGGAAGGCATCTGTGGTCAGCACTGGTACTACACTACGGTCCATCATAACAACGGCTACGGCCTACTCTGGGAGGGAAATGGCCACAAACACTATGGATGACCACAAAGCCTTCTTCAGTTATGTTACACATATGGACCACATGCCTCAGATATGCTCTGTGTTAATACACACCTACTTAACATTCACCAAACACACAGATATTGGCAACAGTCTTGCAGACATGTTCGGTGCATGTATCCCCCTCCTTCTCCCCACCAGTTGAAATATTTATCACAGCTGTATGTAACCTCCCTATCATCTCACATGTCCAGGTGAGGGCCGCCCTCAGCAGAGCAGAACACACAGCATCACTGTGACCTCATGGTATCCCTGGATGTGTGCTACCTGCACTCCGAGAGGACATACAACCGCATATAACACTGATAATTTATCTTGGCCATACTACAGGATATGTACCTGGACAGTGGCATACAGCGACAGTGGTCCCACACCACTAAGGAGGCACCTCGACTGACCCTGGGAACTACCACATCATATGCATAACCGGCCTGGTCTGCTAAGCTATGGAATTATGCAGTATGGGATGCATATGCAGTGATATTGGGTACCTGCAGACACTTGTTCCCAGCCAGTGTGCCTTTGTGATGGGCTGATCCTGCCTTTTGAACCTGGCTGACCTTTCAAAGCAGTCACTACAGCCATTGCTGGGGGCAACGTACAGACAACTGCTGCCAGGATCATGGCCTAAGACTGATTGACATGTAATGTATGATCATCCCCTTTTGGTGGAACTACGTACACACAACATATCACATGGACATACCTATAGATACAGGCCTATGACACATTTGGAGGGTTCACAGTATGCACACTATTAACCTGCTACTTTGCATTACCTGTGTTTGTCACAGCTGGTTGCGTTACCACTGCTTTTGCTTGCTGCTGCTACTGCCACTGCTGACAGCTTCGGTTGACAGAGTCACAGTGTATAATTTTTTTTTTTTTGTTCTCTCTCTCTCTCTCTCTCTCTCACTTTTCTCTCTCCCTCTGTCTGCTTCCAGACAGTGCAATGAATGTATTGCATGTGTGGAGTGTTAGTACTGGATGCTTTTGTAGGTATCTGCATAGGTCCATGTGATGGCCTCTGCACCAATTGTAAGCCAGCATTTGCTAATTGCATACAGCCAGTTGTGTACTGATTGCAGTTCTCACTGTGATTTCAGGTCAGTGCTATAAAAGGGTATGTGGGATAGGCGTTGCCCTTTCAGATTGTAAGGGCGGGGACCATGCTGGTATGCTGTGGACAGTGTTCTGTGAGTGTAAAGGTTAGTATCTCTCTCATGATTCAGGCTATGTTGTAGATTCACATTTCTCCATTCCTCTCTCATGTTTCCTGTAGTAAGTGTGTATGCACAATGACTCCTACAACTATATATAGATATATATTTATATATATATATGTACATATACATACATTTATATATGTACTTTAACTGACATTATTACCTACAAGCTACCAACTAGCATGGCTGTTTGTGTTCACACAGTACTATTGTGGGACTCCAGTAGTTTTGACAGTAATTCTACATGACATGCTTTGGGTACTACACATCCTATATTCCCTTTACATTCATCCCTGCTATTACATGTTATATTTATTTTAGCACAATGTTCTTGTATAAAAGTCATGGCTTAGTGGTAGGTCATACAGACTAGTGTTTCCAAGGTCCTGGGTTCGGGACTGATAGTGGGATTTTATTTTGCTTTTGAACTGAGTACAGGACCTGTCAATCAAAGTGACTAAGGCACTTTTAAGCAGTTGTAACCGGGTTAGCGCTGGTTTGTGTGGAGCTCACGCATGTGCACTGGCAGTTAGCTCCGTGCACACACACACACCCGCTTACAACCGCTTAACAGTGCTTACTCTGGTGCACACCCGCGCTATTTTCTTTGAAAGAAAAGAAAATGGGGAGACAGGAAAGTGGTGAAAAAGGGGTCACAAAGAGGGTAAGACAGTAGGGAAACAAGCTTGGGATTTGCAGGAGGGATGTAGGTAAGGCCCATAGCTGCCCATTTCTTCATCAGCAACAGCTGTGCATATGTATGTAATTTGGTGTGACATTTGAAACCTTCCACCCCTGAGAGAGGTGTCAGGACAACAATAATACTTGTTGTACAGCCAATTGTAATTGATAGATTCCATGTCCAGCAGACATGTGTGCGGAATGGGCAGCTATGTATGAGGCGTAATTTTTTTGTGGGTACAGAGTGCCCTTTTTTTTTTTTTTCAGGTGAGAGTGGTATGTCAGGTGAAGGAAGTCGGTACAGCTGGGGAGGTAGGTTGGGTAGGTAAACAGACAAGACAAACAACACGCATACAGGGGCAGTGTATGACATGTGTAGGGGGGTTACACAATTGACGGGGATGGAGGTTTGGATATCCAGAGCCCATGAGCCCACAGATGGCAACAGTGGAACTGATATCCCCACCCATAGGCAGTTGCCACTGTTCCTTCATTGCCCACGACGGGGCTGTGCTGGGGGCTGTGTAGGCCGGGCAACAGGCATGCCCGTTAGTTGTGCCACCCATGCCTCAAGCTGGCGTAGGGGCTCGAGAACAGAGTCCCGAATCTCCCTACGCACCACAGTTCGGACGCTACGAAGGGTGAGTGGTGGTTCTCCTCCGGCCACACTTGCAGAGGGGGGGCGAGCCCCATCCCCTGCAGCGCTTCCACCCGCAGGTGGCACAGGGCCACCGGAGGTGGGTTCGGACTCGGCACTAGTGCCAGGTGCACTCGCCAGCTGAGGTGGGAGAGGTGGGTCCGCTGGAACCCGCCTTCCCTGTCGTCCTATGTTTTGCATTATGTCATGACAGTTTGGGTTAGTGACATATAATACCATTCACAATTAGTTGTAACAGCATGCATTAGTATTCCCATTAACCAAACACCCAGATATTCACACCATTGAACAGCGTGCATAACACATGCATAATTTGAACAGCAATACACAGTCCAACAACATGCAGGGTTAATTGATGGCAACAGGCCATCAGGTTTGGATGTATGAACAGGGCAGATGCATCAACGGACATGCAAATATGTATGACCCAACAGGACAAACATCCAGGGGTGTTAATTGTGATTGCACATACCATTTTCATGTGGAATGGGTTATATGTGGTTATAGGGTGGGGTGAAGAAAATAATATTAACACCTTCAAATACCAATACATATGCTGTACATTTCTAATAGCCACAGATATATACACACTACTGTTCTAACTACAGTTTCCTATATGATAACTATTTCAACTTGGTGATAGGACTGTTACTGCAACATCAATATACATTTTATTGTTCTTCATACACATTCATATCTAGCTTTGTTCAGCTACATCATCCTGCTACATTTGCTTTATATAGCTGTAGACAAGTGTGGATGTTTGGTATATCAGACAATCATCCTATCTGCATATTGCAGACTGAGAGCAACATATCCAGATTTTGGGATACACATTCCAGATGCAGCAACACTTTGAACAGATTTCGCTGTTTGGTTTTGATTCTCACATGCATTTCATTCTGTCTTGACTGCAGTATACTTTATTCAGGGGTTATTACTACTGTATTGCTGGATTCATGACACTTTCTCACACTCTCTCACTTGCTTTCATTTTACTATTCAGGATGGTACTTACTTCTATGCTTTATTGGCATGTTTTACCTGTAGTTATTACAATCCTTTCCAGCAGTCTCACTTCTGTCATGTTTCAGTATTTCAACAGGGATATATTTCACATGTGATTTCATCATCTTCTGCAGCTATACTTTTCAGCCTGCTGCAGGTTGTGTACTATTTTCTTACAGGTGGGGCATTTTTATTTCAGAATTTATGTCAGACAGTTTCATTTTTCGGTTTAACTTACAGGCTGAAACACACTTTTGTAATCAAGCAATACTTGCAGACACTTTCACACTGTTACTTGCACATTTTATTCCTTAGTGACTACACTGCACTCTTTTGCTGATTGTCATACTTTTATATTTCTTTACAGTTAATGGTAGTGGATTACTGACCTGCCTGGTGGCACAACCGCACCAGCCTATCGCCATAGGCTCTGCAGTTCGCAGAACGGACACCTGCAGCTGTAATATAAATGAAGTAATATTGGAATACACATCTCCATAATATCAGCTAGTTTAATTTCTTACATACATAATTAAATGTAACTTACTCAGTAGTGGGGCATTGGGTGTTTGCCAGGCCTCCTGGATCCAAAGGTTCAGTTGATCCTGCTTGCGTCTCTTCAGGTCCGCATGGTAGTGACGGACCTGCTCACCAGTCCTTGGAATCCCTGTGGCACTGGTGAGATCATGAGCCAACCGGTCCCACGCCTCAGCCCTATATGCTCCCCAGAGGACCTGGCCCTGCATGAGTTGGGCCTCATGATTGTGGACTAGGAGCCAGACCATGTACCTGGACTCCTCAATGCCCCACCTCTGTGCTCGAAAGCAACTACCCTCTCCTACTCCTGTCATTCTACCTGCAGTTCAGTTCTACAATCGTTTATGCTGTGTATTCCCGCCTATGGGGCTTATATAATCCGTTTTTCCCGCACATATCTGTGATTGGCCATTTTGGAATTGTATCAACTTCAGTAAACCTGCATTGTCATGCTCCAGTTTGTATTCATTCCTATATATTAGCTATTATTGCATTTCTAGGTGCTGCTGTCATGGCTTAGTGGTTTGGTACCTTGACTATGGTGTATAGTATCCTGGGTTCAAACCTGGCCACTGCTTTTTATTTTTCATGACTGTCTAGACATACTGAGGGGTGTGTCTGTGTAAAGGCAGTTTTGATACGGCTTGCTCAACGTTGCCCGTCGGTTAGCTTGTTTGCGTGGTGCGCAGCTCCGTGCAAATGGGGTACGCTGGTTTAAGCCTCATTTGGCTATCAGCACGCATATTATGGTCAGCTCAGTTAGGGGCACATAGATTTAGCATGTTAAACCACTGCTCAGCTACGGGCACTCATTTTGCACCAGTTAAACCACTGCTCATCTACGGGCAGATGCACTCACCCTGTTAAACTGTAGCTCAGCTATGGGCACATCTGGCATTTTTTATTCTTTTGTTACCTCACATTTCTTTAATATAAATGGGCTATTTCATTACATTTTACATAAAATGTGGTTTTATGTGTACATATTTGTCAGGGACTTGTTTCGTGCTTATTTTGCTAAAAATAAAAATTGGTGTTGTGGGGGCTCGAACCATGAATGCCTGCTCTTCAGCCAACATCTCTACCACTACGCTACTGCTTCTTGGCTTATTTTGCATATTTAGTTCTTATATGCTTTCCCACTGACTGCTAACTGTAGCTGCGCTACGGCACGCCTGCTAAACGCACTCACGGTTAAACATTTTTACAATTTAAAAAAAATATATAACATGTTTATTTATATGTTTTCTGTTCATAGTCTGTGGGGGCATGTGTTGTGTTCTGTTTATTCACATTTCCGTGGACTCTGTCATGGGTGTTTACTTTGGGCACTTTTACTCTTCTGGAGGCTTGTCCGCTTACAGGGCTCGGCCTACAGACACGCCCCATACTGTCTTACACGGACCGTGTTAGCCTTAGGTGTGATTCAGCATGCTCTCATGAATATGCACAGCATGCTGACATCACTCCGTTTAACTGCAGCCTCCATGTATGAGTTATAGCTCTTACACGGAGGCTTCGTGAATCCTGTAATGAAAGACCTACAAAAATATTCAGACAGAACAAAGTAAAGACTATCATACATACACTGATGATGTTTTATGCTTGTGCAGAAGAAGGCTAAGACATAAGGTGTACAACAGAAACATGACAGCCATGAGCAAATATGCCCAACAGAGCTACTCAAGACAAAGAATAACAGACTACTATAACACAAATGTAACAAACACAAATGTATCTACTGCATGGGGTCAAATCCCATTCAACCAAACCTGGTAAGACTGAATAAGTAATATACTGAGCTTTGTTTTTCTTTTATATAGGGCAAAGCCACCTCATTTATATGCAAGTGACCATGACACAGTCTAAGGACAGTAAGTCTCAGTGTAATCTATTTGTGTGATACATTGCCTGTTCACTTTGGCTCAACAAAGTAAATTTCAACAAGTGGCAGCAATGAGTCACCCAGACACCACCAAAATACATAGGGCAGTATGAAAACAGAAAATACTGAAGGACAGTAGGAGGCAGGATGCACCGAATATAAGTAATACCAAATTCACCTCACACAGACTGCCTAAAATTAGGCAGCACTTAGGTTCCTGCAGGGGCTCCATGTAACTGTACATGAGGAAAACTGTACCCCATGCATCCCCCATACTATTATGTATCAACTCCAAAGCTACACTAATTCAGGATGGGCAAAACACATTTATTTAAATGTCTTAAGACATGAAACTTCTAAGTTAGAATCTAAACCCTGAGGAGTGTAGGCAGACTGCATAACTTCATTAAAAAAGAAAAGTCTTGTAACATTTTTAACATTCTGTGATAAATTCAAGGTCTTCCATTTCTGGCACCCACTTCTTCTAATAACTATTTTTTGATTTTATGCATGTTGCATTTTGGGTTTTGGGAATTCACATAATACCTACTGTGCACAAAGGTCCCAGGAAACACAAATATAGTAAGTGCCTACCTGGGCTGAATGTGGTAGAACATTAGGCTTACAGATGTCCATGCCTGCAGAACAGGAGTTTTCCTAGTGCCTAGTAAGAAGACCATAAAGAAAGCATGCATTGGCTAAGGATGTTGCTATATTCAGTTGCTGCCTGCTTTATTTTATTTATTTATTTATTTTTTGCTTTTGGTTTAATTTCCATTCTCGCTTGATATTGATATATTTTTGCTAAACTTAGCAGGAAAGTCATCTTAAACTTGTTTTCCTCATGTTTTAAAACTTTCACTATGTTTGGATCTAGTGAAGTCAGCAGATATGTATGCAGCACTATGATTTCAGATATGTACTTATAATCAGTTTCGAGGAGGCCCACACCTCCTTCAAAATGAGGAACATATAATTTTGGTATATACTGATTTTTAAATATCATTTGATAAGTGTGAAGCATTTTTCATGTTTTCCTGTCCAACTGATCCAGTCCTTTTTGGGGCCAGTCAATCACCCCAAAACTGTACGTTAGAACAGGAAGAGCAAATTTGATTTTAGTTTGGACTTTGTTCCTAGATGTCAGGGCTGTTTTCAGTATTAATTTTAGTTTTCTAAAATGTTCCTTAATTAGTTTTGTTCATATTTGTTCATGTGTTATTGTTGATCCTTCATCAATTCTCAAATATTTATACACTCCCTCCTGCTCAAGTTCCTTTATACTACATTCCTGTCTCATGCCCATATTGTCTTGGTGCTGCAGCTTTTGTGCTTTGCTTTAAATGTTGCTTTTTCACATTTAAGAAAATTTTTAAATACTAAAATTTTGAATTTCGTTTTTTTCATTGATAATTTCATTTTTCCCAAAAACCGGGGGATTCAAACTTGAGGAAGGGGAAACATATAAGTACCGGGCCCCTAAACCCCTGTAAAAAAAATTTTTTCCCAAGGGGCTAAAGTCCTATTGCATTAAAGGTTGCAAATATATATTACCCCAAAAAAACCCCTTTAAATTTTTTAAATGTCTGTTGAAAACTGGTCTTTCCCAAACCCCCAAATTCAGAAAAAAGGTTATAAAAAGGAGTCCCAAATGGAAAATTGTGGCCATTGGAAAAAACCGTAAAAAAAAAAATTTTTTGGGAATCCCCGTTTTTTAAAACCCGGCCCCCCCAAACCCAAAAAAAAAAGGGAAAACCCCAAAATTTGGGGGTTCAAAAAACTTTAAACAAGCGGGCCGGCCCAAAACCAACGGGCCATGAGGGTTGCAAGGGGAACGATCAAGCAAACAAGCTTGTAGGCTCTCATGTAAATGGGGGTTAATCTAATCCACAGTCACTAAAAAAGGCCATTGATAGGAAGGAAAAAAAAGGGGGAAAAAAGGTGGGAATGGGAACCGGGGGAATTAAAAAAAATTTTGGACCGTGTAACAGCAAGAAGGCCGATCATAAAGAGGTTACAAAATTAAAAATAAAGAAATGGAATGACATGACCACCCCAAACCGGGGGCCCTGGGTTTTGCTAAGAAGGGCGGTCTGGCTAAAACAGGTTTTTTGGAACTTTGGGGGGGAAATGTTTCGGTGGCAAATAAAATTTTTAAAAAAAAAGGAAACCAGGGGGTTTTTAGATAGTTGAAATTGGGGGAAACGGGGGAAAAAAAAGTTAAAGGAAGTACGGGGAAACTGGAAAGAGGTGAAATAATTGAAGCAGGAATTTAAAGGCAGTCCCCCCCAGCCTTTCCAAAACGTGTGCGGATTTTTTAAGGCCTGCGGGAGTGTAAAGGAAAAAATGAAAAGCTGCCAGGCGAAATGTTGGGGCTGCCAACTGATAATAAACTACGCTTGGGGGGGGTTTACAATGGGGGTCCAGAAAAAAGGGGGGGGCGGAAAGGGGAAGGGGGCCCCCCAAAGGACTAGCGGGATATGGACTAAGGGGGAAACCCCTTGAGCGGGTTTTACCGGGCCCAGTAACCAGCCAAACAAAACCCACCCAGTGGCCAAGGATGTTTCCTAAGAAACTGCAACAGGTATTTAGAGAAACGGGGAAGGGGGGAATTAAAGGGCAATAGGGTCAACCTTTTGGGAGCCATGCGACTGTGGTGTCATGAATTTCCCCAACCCGTGAGGAGGCCCAGAAATGTCCCCAGAAAATACGGTCCCCTGGGGCTGGGTGTAGAGCCCCAATGACAAAGCCCGCAGGAGGGGGTAGGCCTACAAACCCAAGGGCCCCTCCATAACCCAGGTTGTGCCCCCCAAAAAAATGAATTTTTCTCGCCCTGGGATTATGATTCCCCACAGGCTTTTCAGCTTCCAGTTTTTCCGGGGGGGAAACCCCCCAAAGGCCCCTGTGGGGATCAGGTTATCCAGCCGTGGTTGCCCCACAAAAGCCCCACCAACGGAAAACCCTAATGGGCAACGAAAACCCGAATAAGGGGGGCGTGCACCGGGTTCCACACTGGGGGTTGAGCCCCAAAAGGGTTTGTGTTTGTCTTTGATTTAAAACGTCCAACCGCATGGGGCCCGCCCCCCCTTGCCAAGGCCATCCAGGCACTATGGAGGAGGAAAAACCGAGCCCCCCCCAGACAAAGGGGCCCCTTTGCCCGGCCGGAAAAGGGGAAAAAAGCACAACACTGGTATAGGAATGGGTGCCCCCCTTCTGCTACCATTGTGGGGTCCCAAAACCCCAACCTGCCCCAAAAATGTCAGGGAAGTGTAATAGGGCTCCGAAACACCCCTGCAGCAACCGGGGCATAACCCGGAAAACACCATTCAACCCAACGGGGATGTAACCCCACCCACCAAGCGGGCCCAAAAGAAAGGGGTGAAAAGGGCCCGGGGGGAAGAATGCATTAGCAAAGGGGAAAGTAGGCGGGGAAAGAACTGACATCATATGACCATGCTATGGCCCCTTCTCACCCATGGTACGGAAAGGTGTATACCCACAGCAGCCCTGTGGAACTAAAAAAAACCCCCCCCTTTCATAGGAAAAGGGGGATAGAAAAAAGGATTTAAAAAATTTCAGGAACACCCAAGGGAAAGTGATAAGTCCAATGGAATGGGAAAGGTCAAAGGGACCCAATCCAGGTAATAATGCGGCAAAACAGGAAACAAAAAGGATATCAAGAAAGGGCAAGGAAAACCACACCCCTGTTGGTACCAAAAAAAAACCACCCAAATCCCAAGGTAAAAGAGATAAGTGAAACCCCCAAAAGGAACTCCCCGTAATAAGAATTATAACCCCCCCAAACCCAAAATTTGGGGCTAAAAACCCAACAAAACCGGCCCCAACCACAGGGGAAAATTTAAAAAAAAAAAGGGAAAAAATCAAAAAAAAACATGTGAAAACACAACAGTGACTGGAGGGCAAATAAATTTCCCCCTAGGGTAAGCCCAGCCAAAGAATCCACTGGAATACAAAATCCCCCAAGCCCTCCAAAACCACAAAAAAATTTTGAAACAAAGCCCCCAAATTTTTAATCCCAAAGGCCCCGTCATAAAATTTAAAACCCCAAGCAGAACACTTTCCATCACAGGGAAGTTTGGGGTTGAATCACAAATCCCCAAAACCAATGATAAATTTTGGTAACCAGCCAAAAACCTGAAGGTAAAGCTTGATGGCCTAAAAAAAATACACCGAAGGAAAACATTGCCACAAACAATATAACCCCCAACAAATGGCCCCAAAAAAACCCACACCCCAAAGCACAACAAAAAACCCCAATCAAAAAATGTAAATGCCCAAAACCAAAACCCAAAACTCCCCAATCAATTAAAACACAAAAAGGAACCCAAACCCCCAAAAACCCAGTCCCAATAGCCTAAAAGAAAACCAAACACAAAACACAGCAAACTTTCCCCCAATTAAAACAACACAAAAAAGGGCCCCCAAAAGCAAACAACAACCCCCAAAACAAGCCAGCAACCCACAAAGGGGGGCCAAACATCACACCAGAAAAAACCCTGCCAACATTTTAAAGGGGCGAAGGAGAACACCTGCCCAACCCCAAAAAAGGGAAAGGGTAAGAACTCCCTGTAGGCTGACAAAAGACATAACCTGTAGGCCCCCAAAGCAAAAAAATATGGGGCACCAGCGGAATGATGAGATGTCCTCCTGGATACAAAAGAGACTTGGCCAAGCAGGGGTGAACGTTGGGGCCCAACCCTACCGAATTCCCAAAAACACAGAAACTAACAGCGGGGTTTAAAAAGGGTTAATGTCTGTCTGCGGGATTTGCGAAAAAAAGGCTGTCCGGGAGGGCCCCTGCCCTGCCCTGGGGGGATAATTTTTTTACCCCAAAACCCAAACCCAAAACCCCCCCCCCTAAAAAAAATAAAAAGTCCCAAAGGGGTTTTTAAAAAAATGCCCCGAGGCCATCCCCAGAATGGAGAACATCGATGTCTGTGCAGTGACAGAATCCTGCTGCAAGCCTCCTGACAGCACACCAGCACTAAGGTTATACCACACATCATGTGTCATGGCCCCAAACCCTGGAACGAAACATAAAAGGAGGGTGAGTATCCATAGTCAGCACAGACACCCATACGTCCAGGTAACTGACAATGCACAAGGCATTGGAGTACACACATGTGCAACTAACTGTAGGCAAGACTGCTGTGCAGTCTGTAGCATGCTACAGACCACACTCTCACACAATAACCCCACCCAGCCGTCCTGAAGACAATGGACAGTATGAATGTCACCAAATAACAAACAAGGTACCACAAATTACCACATAGGTGGTAAGCCAGTATGTATAGAAAGAGGAACCAGGGACCTAGGGACACACGTGGACAGTAACCTGTTATGTGACACCCACATTGCCAATGTGGCTAGGAAGACTGTCTACATTTGACACCGTAGCAGGAAAGGAGTCACATCTACGGCAACAGAGGTCATTGTGCCCTATACCTTTCTCCAATCACACCCATAATCCAGTACAATGCCTCATATGGGATGTATCTTACCTGACACCTGCAGCAGTTAGAAAGACCTCAAAGGTACCTCACCAATAGGATAAAGGGTCACAAATATATGTCATATGCTGCCTGGCTGTAGACACCCCAGCTGAATCCAGTCACATACGGCCTACACAGAGGCATTGCATGCCTGTTGTAGGAGGCCATGCCCAACACAGGAGTACTGGACATGCCCCACCCTAGAAAACACAAATCCACTGGAGCTGTGAGAGGGAGAGATGTCAACCTCAGCTAATAATGAAATAGGATGTGCTGGTGGGACAGATACATAATCCAGAGGCTCCCCACACCCTGGACCAGAATCCCATTCCATGTTAGGCAGAGCCCCTCACTGACACACTTCAACAGGAATCTTGCCAAGTGGATGGATGATTGTAGAGTTACACTGGGGGTCTTCACTGTGTCATGTCCAGACAGAGGCACAGCCAAGCAAAACATAAATGGCCATAATATGCACATAGCAAGGGGTGTCAAAAGCCACACACACTCTGGCTAGGCTAACAAATGCCCAAGGTGGATAGCCTAGTATGACCCTATGAACCTATGAAGATACAAATTGTACAGGACACTAAGGATAATCCCAAGGCTTTCACAACTGATGGTAGGAACCATGGTGGGAATTCACAGATATGCCCTGAATCACACAGATATCACAAACACACACACATACTGCCAACATACACCCTGACAGGTGCAGTGCAAAGCCCAATCGCCCCGACTGCATAATATCTATCCCAGCAGACTGCTGGCCCCCTGACATTGCAGATGCTGAGGTAACAGCCAACATCTACAAAGCAAAACACACAGCAGCAATGGTATGAGATGTTGTCCTGGGTTTAGTGCAACATGGACTCCAAGATGAATGGAAAGCAAAACCACACTACTGCTCAATGTCAGCCTTACCACAGAATATGTACCCAAAGAGCAGTGTACAACAACAGTGGTCCTTCTCAACAAAGGTGTTGTCTGAATGGATACTGAACAGTACTACCCCAGAATCCTGAGAAGCTCGGTTTGCACAGCTATGGAAAGGATCAGCATGTACCACAGACATAAAGATATTGGGGACCTACTGACACCAGACCCAACCCAGTGTGGCCCACCCAAGTGCAGATCCTGCTAACCATGTTTAACTCAATTGAAACAGCCATTAAGGTCATTGATGAGGGCAATGTGCTCCACACAGTGTATCTGGACCTTGCAAAGGCTTCTATACAATACCCTACGTGTTCATTATAGATAGGCTCACCAGCTTAAATATAAACTCACATGTCAGTAGAGGGGTTGCAAACCAGACCAAGGACAGAACAGACATGGTCAGACATGCTGCAGCCATGTCAGACTACAAACCAGATATAACTGGCTTCCCACAAGGCTTTGTCCTGGGATCTCCCCCGTCTGGTATATATGTCCCATAGGTACAGGCAAACATAGAAGGACTGTGTCCGAACATGGTTGCAGACGACTACAAACTGCTCACCACATATGATCCACCAGCTGACACAAGCATCCCACAAAAGGGCCACATAGAAACAGAAAACTGGTGCCATAGCCATGTCAGCAAGCTAAGTGCAGAAACGTGTATAGTCAACCCCCATGGATATACAGTAAGTGCCCACCAATTACCACATATGTGTTAACCCATTATGTAGTTAACATGTAATGAGAGACCTGGGGACACAAGGTGATAGATATCCTGCACTGGACAAACATGTGCTGTAGTGTTTACAGGAACATACCATCTACCCACCTAATCACAAAGGCTGCCAGATCTAGATAAGGGGAGGTCATTGTGGCTCTGCAGTCATCCATCATCAGCGGTACAATTGACTACAATTGCCCCTGTGGGATGTACCTCAGCAGACACCTCCATCAACTGTTAAGTCCCCAACAGTACCTCATCAGGAGTATCAAAGAGCTTGCCCAGATGCCATGTGTTGCCTGTGTTGCTGGCATCAATAAACATGCTGCACCTTGCACAATCTGAATGGCAGTGAGCTATGCACATGAGAGACCTGAACCCCAGCACTGACTTACATAGGACAAGCTGTACTGCGTGCACCATAACACAGAAGCCACCCCCAGCACAGGCTACCCATAGAGTCACAT
This sequence comes from Protopterus annectens, assembly GCF_019279795.1. Lineage (NCBI taxonomy): Eukaryota > Metazoa > Chordata > Ceratodontiformes > Protopteridae > Protopterus > Protopterus annectens. The sequence continues at coordinate 1,009,674,264 of NC_056746.1, read as the reverse complement.
ATCAATCTACCTCAATAGGAATCCAGATGAGTGGATGGGATATGGTAGTTTTAACCTGGGTACCACTGTCATGTCACAGGTAGACAGAGGCACAGTATACTAACCATGACATATGTCATGGCAAACTCCACTTACAATGTGTGTTGAAGGACAAACATACTCTCCAACTAGCATTACACATGGACTAGGGCACATCACTAGTGTTTGCAAATGTACACCTATGTTGTGGAATACACTACCAATGTCGGACAAGCCTGGTGTAAGTAGTTCATATCTGAACAGAATGCAACATGGTCAGATGTACACAACTGGCCCGTAACCAGGCTGTTGTGCCCACTATCGAAATGTAAAGCAGTGATAGCAGTAAAGCCTAGGATACTGCCCACCACAGTCAAAGTACTACCAGTACACTATACAGTACTACAGTGTTAGGTCAGTGTGAAAGGATGTTGACAACTGTATGCAAAGTATCCCATGCAAACACTGCAGGCACAGTATAACCCTGTTGTGTTCACACACAAAGCAGTTGTACCGTAACTACACAACATGACACACAACACACAACCATAAACGGGTGATAGTTGTTGAAGTTCACACCCATCCACAAATGTGGTGGGCTGCAGAGTCCAACATATGGAATGCTCACACTGGACATGCTCACACACATTGACAACATGCCATGGGAAGGCTGAACTGGGCATGCTCACACACTTAGGCCAAATTTCAGTGTAGCAGTTGGACACACATAGCTGGTATTGTTATGTTGTAATCCAGGAACCAACCACATTATAGCAGTCTGCCCAGTGCACACAGCTAGATGACTACAGAGACATACGTGATATAGTGGATCCCTCCCACATGCAAACATCTTCCACAGATGCACAAGTTGTTCATACAAACAGGGAATGTTATGGCAATAAAGATGTGCAAACAGTCTATCAGCAACAAATAATGTGCATTTGACAATTAAACATATGGGTGTAGAGGTCAACACTAGGCCGTTTGCCCTAGGGAATGACAGCTTAGCCAGAGTGTGCTTGGTGTCTGCCTCCCCACAGGATGCACATGCCCCTTTCTAAACACAGATGATGTCAGCACCCTATAAGTACAGCAGGAGGAAAGAAACTTCCTAGTAATCCAAATAGCGTGCTCCGCTAATGTGTCCGTCTCAAGTGTCATGACATAGTTAGGTAGGGGTTTCAAATCCTGCCAATGCTCAGTGTGTGTGTATGTGAGAGTGGGGTTGGTGTGTGTGTAAGTCTGCGGGAGAGAAATGTCCCTTTTGGCAAATAGGAAAACACACTACAGGATGCATTCCCTTTCTAAACACTGATGATGTCAGCACCCAATAAGTACAGCAGGAGAAAAAAAAACTCCCAGTAATGCGAATAGCGCGCTCTGCTACTGCATCCGTCTCAAGTATCATAACATAGTTAGATAGGGGTTTGTAGCCTGTGAATGGCAAGTGTGTGTGTTTGTCTGAGGGGTGTTTGTGTGTGTGAGGGAAATGTCCCTTTTGGCAAATAGGACAACACACTACAGGATGCACATTCCCTTTCTAAACACCGATGATGTCAGCACCCAATAAGTACAGCAGGAGAAAAGAAACCTCCCAGTAATGCGAATAGCGCGCTCTGCTACTGCGTCTGTCTCAAGTGTCATAACATAGTTAGATAGGGGTTTGAATCCTGTGAATGGCAAGTGTGTGTGTTTGTCTGAGGGGTGTTTGCGTGTGTGAGGGAAATGTCCCTTTTGGCAAATAGGACAACACACTACAGGATGCACATTCCCTTTCTAAACACCGATGATGTCAACACCCAATAAGTACAGCAGGAGAAAAAAAACCTCCCAGTAATGTGAATAGCGTGCTCCGCTAATGCGTCCGTCTCAAGTGTCATAACATAGTTAGGTAGGGGTTTGAATCCTGTGAATGGCAAGTGTGTGTGCTTGTCTGAGGGGTGTTTGTGTGTGAGGGAAATGCCCCTTTTGGCAAATAGGACAACACACTACAGGATGCACATTCCCTTTCTAAACACCGATGATGTCAGCACCCAATAAGTACAGCAGGTGAAAAGAAACCTCCCACTAATGCGAATAGTGCGCTCTGCTAATGCGTCCGTCTCAAGTGTCATAACATAGTTAGGTAGGGGTTTGAATCTTGTGAATGGCAAGTGTGTGTGCTTGTCTGAGGGGTGTTTGTGTGTGAGGGAAATGTCCCTTTTGGCAAATAGGACAACACACTACAGGATGCACATTCCCTTTCTAAACACCGATGACATCAGCACCCAATAAGTACAGCAGGAGAAAAGAAACCTCCCAGTAATGCGAATAGCGCGTTCTGCTAATGCATCCGTCTCAAGTGTCATAACATAGTTAGGCAGGGATTTGAAGCCTGTGAATGACAAGTGTGTGTGTTTGTCTGAGGGGGGTAGTGTGTGTGTGAGGACAAGGTCCCTTTTGTCAACTATGCGAACAGACTACAGGATGCACATTCCCCTTTCTAAACACTGCTCAGCAGAAGGCCATGGCTCTGGCACAAGTTGTCTGTTGCTATGATGCCCCTTTGGAGGATGCTTGTGTCAGCTGAAGAGGCGATTATGGTGGCCTGTTTGCAGTCATCTGCATATTTGGACAGCCACAGTCCGTCCATGTTGGCCTGTACCTCCAAGAAATATATACCAAACAAGAGGGTCCCAGGACTGAGCCTTGTGGGACACAACCCGTAACTGTTGTGGGGTCTGGCATGGCTCCAGCAATGCTAACCATGTGGTATCTGTCCTTGAGCCACTGTGCAATCCATCTAGTGACATAGGGCCTTATATTCCAGCTGGTGACCTTCTCTAGAATGCCCAAGTGGGGTATTGTTGTGAAGGCGTCTGCAAGGTCCAGGTAGGCTGTGTGAACCACCTTCCCCTCGTCAATGGCCTTGGTGACTGTTTCAAAGAAATCAACCGGGTTAAACCCGGTAGTGCTGGTGTGCTCTCAGTAGCCCTGAACCAGGCATCTGTAACTGCATAGATATCGATGTTTTCCATGCCAAGGAGTGTTTTGGGTGTACGCATCTGGAGGTGCAGATATCTGGCATTGGGTAGCATTGCTCTTAGTTTTGTATCCCTTGTGACACCTATGAAGGTGGGTTTGTCATCTGAGCCCTGCCTGACATAGGCACTATGGGGGTAGCAAGAGCCTTTGCCAATATCTGAATGACCAATGCAAACTGTACACATGCTCATAGGATGCAGGTGTCAAGGAATATGCTGCGTGGCCAGTATAGTCCTCCAGCATGGGTCCTCTGAAGTAATTCACCCCAGTCTACACAAGTGTAGAGTCTGCATGTGCTAAACACAGTTTGTGTGCAGTGACAACCTTGCCTGGGGCTGGAGATGGGATATGGCTGTCCAGGGAAAGGTGGACATGGGCAGCTATCAACAATGGTGGTCTACCTCCGGTGTGGAACAGTGGGTACCCACGTTGCAGATGGACAGGTGCAATATGTATTAACCCATGTGGCTGTGGTGTGTGGTACTGCCATAGCACATGGACCCTCAAATTGTAGTGGCGGTAGGGTATAGTGGTAGAGGCCTGAGTGGGTCACACACACAATATGCCTGTACCTGATGTTAACAACTGGAACGGTGTATGTGAATACCTGCATATCCTGGCACTGTTCCCAGGGAAGCTAGGTGTGTGTCCCGGATGTGGGTGTGGTGTGCTGGACTGGTAGTGTTGTGTGTTACAGGTCCTGTGGTCCCAAAGCATGGTATAGAACATAACCTGCCAGTGCGATGTGCACACCTGACCCTGATGTAGGTGGCTGCAAATGCATATACATGCTATCCCCCACCTGACAGGTAGTACGACAACCACAAACCTCTGTGGAAATGAAGATGTCAGCACCCTAGAAATACTACAGGTGGAGAACAGATGCCCAGTAATTCGGATAGTGCGCTCTGCTAATGCGTCACCCTCAAGTGTCATAATATAGTTAGGTAGGGGTTCGAATCCTGCAAATGCTCAGTATGTGTGTGGGTGAGTGGGGTTTGTGTGTGTGAAAGGCTGTGAGAGGGAAATGTTCCTTTAGCCAACTGGGAGAACACACTACAGGATGCACATGCCCCTTTCTTAACACAGATGATGTCAGCATCCTATAAGTACAGCAGGAGAAGGGAAGCCTCCCAATAATGTGAATAGCGAGCTCTGCTAATGCATCCGTCACATGTGTCATAACATAGTTAGGTAGTGGTTTGAATCCTGCAGATGCCAAGTGTGTGTGTTTGGAGGGGGAGGGGGGGTGACTGTGTGTGTGTCAGATATGTATGGGGGAAATGTTCCTTTTGCCAAACGGGAGAACACACTACAGGATGTACACGCCCCTTTCTTAACACAGATGATGTCAGCACCGTATAGGTACAGCAGGAGAAGGGAAGCCTCCCAGTAATGCGAATTGCGCGCTCTGCTAATGTGTTCCCCCTGTGTATCGTAATGTAATTAGGTAGGAATTTGAAACCTGTAAATACATGTGTGTGTGTGCATGTCCATATGAAAGACATGTTAGTTTTGGCAATCAGGTGATCACACTACCTGATGCACATTACCCTTTCAAAGTACTGATGTTGTCAGCACCCTCTAAGTATATCCAGAGACGAGGAACTATCTAGTAAACCGAACAGTGCGCGTTGCTAATCGTCCCTCCCACGTGTCATGACATAGGTAGGTAGGGAATGAATCCTGCATATGGCACATTTGCATGTGTGTGGGGGTAGTAGGTGTGTGTAAATGCAAGTGTGAGGAACAGATCCTTTGGCAAATAATACTATACACCAGATGCTGCATACCCCACCAGTAAACACAGGGGATGTCACCACACTATCAGCACAGCCAGACAGGGCTAGTTGGCTAGTAATGCCAATAGTGTGCTCTGCTACTGTGTCTATTACCATTGTCAGAGTACAGATAGGTATGTTTGGGTAACCCACAACTATCACGTGTGGTTGTGTCACACAGTATGACCTTGCGCGGGTGTGTGTACATACCAATGCATGCCATTGCCTAACCCAGCAATGGCATTGCACACATGATGTATGTGTGTGACACATACACAGAAATACCTGTGACCTGCAGTAGTTACCATGTCTGACACATGCTTTGTGTGGATAAATGGTATTAGCAATGTATACCAATATGACTGTGTGTCCTGCTGTGCAGGGTCCGCGTGGTATGTCCCTAGACAGTGTGGGTGTCTATGGTGAAAGACCTACAGCAGGGGATACACATCTGGTCTGGCCCATATAGTGTACATGTAGTCAATGTACAGGTGCTGTATGTTCCCACCTGTTGTGGTAGTGGTAACACGTCATTCCACTGCATTTCGGTGACCACATGCTGTGAACCCGTCAACTAGAGTGTTGTAGCTACAGCAATGCTCACACACAATGTTCGGCTGGATGCAGTATGGCCTTATAAACACAGTTCATGGGACTGTCATATTGCCGCTGTTGTTATGGAGGATAGGTGGTCTTCCTGTGTATGTGAGGGTTGTGTGTGCCATGTTATGAACCAGATGGCATTCCGACACACTGTCAGCTGCACCTGAGTAGGCCCTGATGGTTTGTGCTGTGCCAACAACCTGGAGGTGTGTGTATCTGTGTTGACTCGGGATACCACACCCCTATCCATGTGTGTTACATGTGTAGGGGACGACAGGCATGGTAAGGGGCATAGCCTGTCAGTAATGGGTAACACCTGTGAGCCATGACTCATGCATCTGGTACTGCACAGACACTGCAGTTCACCGTGCTGAGGGCAGTGTCCGGTGCATGCATCCTCCGGTGTACACTGCTGTAGTTGTGTAGCAGCACTGTCAGTGTCCTAACCTGTGTGATACCCACGGAGGTCGCTATGTAAACCATGTCCTGCAGCATAAGGCAGTATGTGTGTACCAAGGAGCCTTGCCAGTATACATCGGCCCATGTGTGCCACGTGCAAGATGACCCGTGAACAGCAATGTGGCTTCCCTAGCATGTAAGCACACGTTGACAGCCAGTGGATACCCTATGAATGACAGTGGAGACTGAGCATAATGTAGACATACAACAGCCTTCCAACATATAGTGGTAGAATACCTGGGGAGAGTATGTTGGCAACTAATATCAGGCTCATACTGGCCTGTGCCAAATGCTGAGAGATCCATTCTATGTTCCTATCACGTAGTCCAGGGAGGTATGTCCCAGGCAGCCACACTGGCATGGTCAATGAGTGAGTCATATCTGTCCATGCCTCTGTCTGACCTGTATGCATGTGTGCTGTGGTGGACCATAGTGCCCCTGAGTCATATCACTGTGCCCTTCACCAGATACAGCCTGTTGAGCGGGACCCCAGTGCAGCACACATGACAGGTACCTGACACATCTATAGCAGGTGTATTGTGTAGCCCTACAGGCTGTGGGTGTGCGGTACAGGGGATGTGCGTGCCATGTGTGGCATGTGCTGTGTTCCGACGGAACATATGCCTGTGTGCCAGCTGCGGAGGTGTGTGATGCACAGGCAGGCTGCTAGTCTGAGTCCCCACGTATGCCCCAGTGTGTTCAGCATGCTGTCAGTGTGTGGCAATGTCTGCCTGGTATTGTTGTCACTTTAATATCATGTATTGATATATTTATTGGTCCTACATATGTTGACTGGGATAGCCCAACTGGATGCATGTCCATTCCCAGGGTAGGCCCATGGAGACAAGCTACGAGGGTAGCAGATACAGCATTAGAAAATACTAGCATGACATAGTACAAACAGATTATGTACAGAGATTACATAAGTAAGCAGGTCCAACATGTTCCACAGGTTAATGTCAGACCTGAGCACAAGCCAGGATTACATTGTATTTACACAGTACAGTGGTTCACACAGGTTATACATCCGAGTTAGCCAGGCCTGATACACTAACATAGCCAGTTACATGACAAATGTTGTTTGGGTCTACTGTTAAATGACCTAAGGTGGACATTAGGGTAATATCAGCTGGAAGTGGCCAACCAAGCTGATTTAGATTGATGCAATGATGTGTCCTACCAGGCGGGCCAGTGGCAAACCTGGCAATGTGGTTGTAGCAAATCCAGTGCTTGTTAAGGACAGTCTTGTTCATATGTGAGAGTAGAGGGGATGCATACAGAAGGGCTGCAACACGGTGTGAGCGAGCTATGGCACCTCTAGCTGGAGGGGCTAGGAAGGCTTTAATTCTGTAAAGTGATCCTAGCTTTCTATTGATGGCTTGGCTAATCTGGTTAACATGTATGTCACATGTGAGGTTATTGTCTATGATAACGCCTAATAGTTGTTGAGATGGGTCAGGGTAGAGTATTGTGCCATCGGTAGATGTTATGGTAACGGTGAACGTGGTAGACCTACATGTTTGTGGAATAACAGCAGTCCAGTTTGATTGGGATGTAGGATCAGACGACATTCAGAAAGCCAGTTTGCTATTGTATTACAGGTAGTCTGGGTAGCTAAACATAACTCTACTGGAGATGTGGCTGAGCAGATCAGAGTAGGGTATACAGCATATTGGATACAGCTGGCATTTGGGATGACAGTATAACGGTCGTTAATGACGATGGAGGACAGCAAGGGCCTTAGGATAGAACCTTGTGGTACTCTGAGGGTGTTTGGTAGACAGTTAGAGGGTTTGGTCTGCCAGAGGCTGGCCTGCTGTTGACCATGCAGGTAGGATTGACACCATTGGAAGGCTCCAGTATCTAGACAGTCTGTGCAGGGTGCAGAGTCCAAGTTGGTGATAAACCATATCGTATGCCTTTGAGTTATCCAAACAGAGGGCTGTGGATATATCATTGATGTTGCAGGTATGGCTTATGGTGTTAGTAAAGGCTAGGAGGCCTGACGGAGTGCTGTGATGGGAACGTAAGCCATGCTGAGTGTCTGCCATACTGCGATGTTGGACTAGGCGGTGCATGACTTGTCTATGACGAAAGTCACCATAACCTCTGCAAGTGGAGAGTGTATAGCTATTGGCCTATTAGTGGAGACATCAGTAGAGCTGCCTCCTGTGTGAAGTGAGATTAGATATGACATTTTACAGATGGTGGGAAAGTTAGATTCTAACATAGTACCTTTGATTACCTTTGAGACGGGGTAAGCAATAGCATCATCTGGTTTTGATAGGTACTCAGCAGGGTGTTGATCGGCACACAGTGTAGTGGGTTTCACTGTTACAACCAAGGTACGGAGAAGTGAAGTGGCGACCGGTTGGCAGCTGGACGCAAGTAGTTTTCTAGGGGTGCTGCTTTTGGGACCAGGGGAGCTAGGAGGCAGTTGGCAAGCTAGGGCCTGCACTGTCTCAGTAAAGGACTGGTCAAAGCTATCAGGAACGTCTTCAGGGGTATTATCATTAGTAGCGGCAGGGATTGGGTTTGACGTTTGTCCTGTACGTAGTATATATGACATGCCACCTGACAGGGTATGGCATCACTGGGTTCAGAGAGACGGGTCCCCAGACTGGCTGTGTGGTGGCATCCCACACATGTGTTGTATATACCTGGCCAAGGGTGATGGCTGACTGCATACTTGTGGCAGCTGTGACGATGACACATGACCCACATAAACCACGACTGGACCATAGAGGCGATTCACAGGTTACCTTTGGACATGCCACCCTAGTAGTGTGATTGCCATGGTGAGTACCAACACATAGGGCCAATGGGGAACAACATACTGAAGGTGTGTATGTGTGGGTGGACTGCCTCTGTCTCATAGCACTGACATATATGACTGCACACGTGGGTATATGCCGGGTAAGACGTGTGCAATGTGTCACAGGCTACTCACATGTGTACAGGACAGACAGTGCCGTTCTGTCATGTGTAAGGTTGACATACATATGCGGCTATGCAGATGTCAGTAGCAGTCTACAGAAGCACTGTAACCCTGCATTGCAGGTGTAAGCAGTGTTCCAGGGGACCCCAGGCGAACATGCATGCAAACAAGGCTACAGTACACAGGGCTGGAAGTACTGCATCATACAACGAAGAAGGGGTAACAATAACAGTAATTCACAATGCATATATGTAGGCACTGTCAACATGTACCCAGGAATACGCAGCACAGATGGCCATGGTGGAACCGATATTATATCATACTTATTTGTGGTCTGGACAACATTGGTACTGCACACATATCTAGATGCGTGAACATACACATGGCATAGTTGTTGTGGGCATCTTGACACCATTACTGTACATGTCCACCATTGCATATCACTACTTGCATTAGCATTCCCCCTGTGCTACCCATGTATGCGGCTATCTGTTGACAACCTTACCACCGGCATGCAATTATGTGCAGCTGTTATGCTTTGGTATGTACTATGGGTGCAGATAACAATTCATGACATTCATACAGTTACTACAGCAGGCATGCTGGGGTACACACAGTCATAGCAGCACACTGTACTGTTACCAACATGATACTACTAATACACATCTATGTAGTCACCCTGTGCATCAGCAACGTGTTTACCTGTTCCCGCAATGATGTTGGAGATTGCAGGAGGTGGCACAGTGTCATCATATGCACAGGGTGTGGATTAGGTATGCCTGAGTCAGCCACTGATACCACCAATTGACATGTGTGTGTATGTGTGTTGGTGAGGGGCAGCAGTACAGGGTGGGCCAGTGTTGCAGCAGTGTGTGCGTGTATGTGGTTGCCCTAAGTGTTGACATTCCGCATGTGTGTATGCACGCACACAGTTCCACCTCATGGCTGCCATATACAGGGGTTTGTGGACAGCCACAGACTGCACCTGGCAGGCCATACAGATCAGTGTCTGTGTGCACGGACACGGTACCTGTGCCTGGCAGGGGTGCTACGGACCGTATCCAGTACAACGCCTGACTGGGTACTGTCATCAGAAGCGGAAGTGTGTTGACTGGACACATGTCCCTGTTGGGACTGTCCAGAGCCACGCGCACGTGGTCTCCTGGGGCGTTCCGATGACAGCACAGACCCAGCGTTGCTGGGGCTACTGCTGGCACTATGGGGGCGTGCGCAAGCCTGTTGCCGTCCGCGCCGACTGCCAGCTGCTGCTGCTGCCGGCATACAGCCACGTCGACGCCGCAGACGCCCACCACTGCCCTGGCTCATGGACATCTGGCTGTGGAACTGCTGTAATATGTCCCCACAACGTCTGTCTATGACATCGGTGAAGTTACGGATAGCATCCGCAATGTCACGCATACTGTCTGTCATGGCTGTGCGGCATGCTCTGAGCTCCCTCAGACCCTGTCTGGTGTACCTTTCCATACGTGACTGAGCCTGCATGACAGTCCGAAACATCGCTGAGGTTGACAGACCTCGTTGGGCATGTCGGCCAGAGGCAGTACGCCCATGGATGCTCCCACGAGAACCCATGGGCAACTGTCTGTGTGGTACCATCGGAGGACCCTGCCCATGGCTGCTGTGTGGGGACGCATGTGCCACAGGTACCACATTACCCTGGTCTATGCCCGCTGTATCCTGTCCATCACCTAGGGACAATGGTGACATAGGATGTATAGGCAGGATGACTGTGCGCAATGATGGGGTTGACAGCTGTGTACTGTCAATTGGCTGACCAATGGCAGACCCTGACACACCTTCCTGTACCATTACACATATATCATCATTACCAGTAGCCGTGGCACAGGATTCAGGTTCCCTGCTGCAGGTCACCATAGCAGCCCCAGAACCTGTGGGATGAAGACAGGAAACACAGTTTACATTCTCCAGACATTGTTACCAGTGATGCACTTTTACACACATGCACACATGGACACATGCAAACGGGCACACATGCACACATGCACACATGCACACATGCACACGTGGACACATGCACACGTGGACACATGCACACATGGACACATGCACACATGCACACGTGGACACATGCACACATGGACACATGCACACATGCACACATGCACACATGCACACATGCGCACATGCACACATGCACACATGCACACATGCACACATGGACACAGGCACACATGCACACATGCACACGTGGACACAGGCACACATGCACACGTGGACACAGGCACACATGCACACATGCACACGTGGACACAGGCACACATGCACACATGCACACGTGGACACAGGCACACATGCACACTTGGACACAGGCACACCTGCACACATGCACACATGGGTACTGACACACCTGCACACATGCACACATGCACACCCTGCAGTATACACACTGAGCACTACTGAGTTACACTACTGTTACTAGCATTATCAGGACTATTATAGGTTATGTTAAACACACTCACCAGCATGGATGGCCTGTCTCTCTGTAACCCTGGAGGGACCTGCAGGAATGATGAGATTAATGTTAGTGGGCACATCTGTCCCATTCATATTGCATATGATACAGTGTACAGAACAGTCAGGTGTATATATGGCATATTACCTGCACGCTCCATGTCGTGCTGCTGTGTGGAACCAGCCTCCATCATAATGCAGGTGTACTGCTGTTGGTGTTCCGGGGCTGGAGCCACAACACTTAGAAGTAGCCCCTCCAGTCTGGTGAGGGGGAGATGTGTGGCCACCCCACCTCCTGTGGCGACCTGTTGCCTGTGGATATCTGCTGCACGCTGCCGGACACTTCGGATTAAATCACTGCAGTGATGTCGTACCTGCTCATATGTCCTGTTATGCATGCCAATTTCATTTACCCTATGGACCAGGTCTTGCCACAGTGCGGCCCTCTCCTGCTGGTTCTGACTGGTGCGGGAAAACAGGATGTCATACTCCCGCACCAGGCTCTGGTGGATCTCCTCATCCTCTGCAATGGAGTAGGTGGGGTTACGCTGTCACGCCATCTCCCTGGAAGAGAACACAGACAGGATATCAGCAGACCATGTCAGCAATGTATGGCACACATACTATACATGTTATGCATGTGTAGTGATATACTACTACTCCCATATGTTGCATGTGTGTGTGCCATGGTGGATGCACAGGTACATGGCCAGATATCAGTGCTCAGCCAATACCTGTGCAACAATACCTGCCACATTCCACACTACGTAGTAGCATGCCCCATCGGTCAGCACACACTGACAGGTGCTATGCACAACCTCACTCTGGGGGTCCATGCCAAGGTACTGTATGTGGGACACCGTCCACTACTCTGCTGTGGACAGACGTTACACAGCCTGGATATACATATCCCACCACCACCACCAGTACAGTAGACTACATTGATATGTATGTGGTTAGACAGTTATTCACTTGCTGGGACTGGGATGGTATCCATGCAGCACACTGGGCCAGTGGAAGCCACAAACCACACTGCTGACCCCTTTGCAAATGCTTACCACAGACATGCTGCAGATTGCATGACACTTGCACACACATGTCTAATCCAGACCCTATGCACAACGGTTAGGCATCCTGTCCAGTGGACCCCAGACAGAGGCAGATTGTATAACAATAGCAGGGGGCTACTGCAGGACAGAGCACATTCACATTAAGGGTAGGCATCTGTGGTCAACACTGGTACTACTCTACAGTCCGTCATAACAACAGCCACAGCCTACTCTGGGAGGGTAATAGACACAAACACTCTGGATGACCACAAGGCCTTCTTCAGTTATGTTACATATACGGACCACATGCCTCGGATATGCTCTGTGTTAGTCCACACCTACTTAACATTCACCAAACACACGCATATTGGCAACATTCCTGCAGTCATGTTCGGTGCACATATCCCCCCTCCCTCTCCCTCACCTTTCGGATATTTATCACAGCTGGGTGTAACCTCCCTATCATCGCACATGTCCAGGTGAGGGCCGCCCTCACCGGAGGAGAACACACAGCATCACTGTGACCTCGTGGTCCCCCTGGATGTGTGCTACCAGCACTCTGAGGGGACATACCACCGCATGTAACACTGATAGTTTATCTTGGCCATGCTACAGGATATGTACCTGGACAGTGGCATACAGCAGCAGTGGTCCCACAACACTAAGGGGACACCTCAACTGACCCTGGGAATTACCACATCATATGCATAATGGGCCTGGTCTGCTACGCTATGGGGTACTGCAGTATGGGATGCATATGCAGTGATATTGGGTACCTGCAGACACTTGTTCCCTGGGTTGGGGCCTGGCTGACATTTCAAAGCAGTCACTACAGCCATTGCTAGGCCAACGCACAGACACATGCTACCAGGATCCTGGCCTATGACTGCTTGACATGTGATGTGTGGTCATCCCCTTTTGTTGGAACTACGTACACACAACATATCACATGGACATACCTATGGATACAGACCTATGACACATTTGGAGGGTTCACAGTATGCACACTGTTAACCTGCTACTTTGCATTACCTCTGTATGTCGCAGCTGGTTGCGTTCCACAGCTTCTGCTTGCTGCTGCTATTACTGTCACTGCTGACAGCTTCAGGGTAGGGAGAGTCACAGTGTGTTTTTTTTTTATTTTGGTGCTCTCTCTCTCTCTCTCTCTCTCTCTCTTCCACTTCTCGGCCTCTCTCTGTCTGCTTACAGACAATGCAATTAATTTATTGCATGTGGGGAGTGTTAGCACTGGATGCTTTTGTAGGTATTTGCATAGGTCCATGTGATGGCCTCTGCACCAATTGAAGGCCAGCATTTGCTAATTGCATACAGCCGGTTGTGTACTGATTGCAGTTCTCACTGTGATTTCAGGTCAGTGCTATAAAAGGGTATGTGTGATAGGCATTGCCCTTTCAGATTGTGTGGACGGGAACCATGCTGGTATGCTGTGGACTGTGTTCTGTGACTGTAAAGGTTAGTATCTCTCTCATGCTTCAGGCTGTGTTGTATATTCACAGTTCTCCATTCCTCTTTCATGTTCCCTGTAGCAAGTGTGTATGCACATTGACTCCTACAAGTATATCTAGATATATTTATATATATATATATATATATATATATATATATATATATATATATATACATATATATATATATATATATATATGTACATATGCATACATATATCTATGTACTTTAACTGACCTTATTATCTACAGGCTGCCAACTAGCATGGCTGTTTCTTTTCACACACTACTATTATGGCTATCCATTGTTTGTGACATTTATTTTAAATGGCATGCTTTGTGTACTACACATCCTATATTCCCTTTACATTCATCCCTACTTTTACATGTTATATTTATTTTAGCACAATGTGTTTGTATAAGAGTCATGGCTTAGTGGTAGGTTGTACAGACTAGTATTTCCAAGGTCCTGGGTTCGGGACTGACAGTGGGAGTTTATTTTTCTTTTGAACGGAGTACAGGACCTGTCAATCACAGTGACTAAGGCACTTTTAAGCAGTTGTAACCGGGCGAGCGCTGGTTTGCGCAGAACTCACGCATGCGCACTGGCGGTTAGCTCCGCACACACCTGGTTACAACCGCTTAACAGTGCTTACTATGGCGCACACCCGCGCTATTTTCTTTGAAAGAAAAGAAAATGGGGAGACAGGAAAGTGGTGAAAAAGGGGTCACAAAGAGGGTAGGACAGTAGGGAAATAAGCTTGGGATGTGCAGGAGGGATGTAGGTAAGGCCCATAGCTGCCCATTTCTTCTGCAGCAACAGCTGTGCATATGTATGTAATTTGGTGTGACATTTGAAACCTTCCACCCCTGGGAGAGGTGTCAGGACAACAATAATACTTGTTGTACAGCCAATTGTAATTGATAGGTTCCATGTCCAGTGGACATGTGTGCGGAATGGGCAGCTATGTATGGGGCGTAATTTTTTTGTGGGTACAGAGTGCCCTTTTTTTTTTTTTTTTTTCAGGTAAGAGTGGTATGTCAGGTGAAGGAAGTCAGTTCAGCTGGGGAGGTAGGCTGGGTAGGTAAACAGACAAGACAAACAAGACGCATACAGGAGCGGTGTATGACACGTGTGGGGGTTACACAATTGACGGGACGGAGGTTGGGATGTCCAGAGCCCATGAGCCCACAGATGGCAACAGTGGAACTGATATCCCCACCCATAGGCAGTTGCCACTGTTCCTTCACTGCCCAGGATGGGGCTGTGCTGGGGGCTGTGTAGGCGGGGCAACGGGCATGCCCGTTAGTTGCGCCACCCGTGCCTCGAGCTGGTGTAGGGGCTCAAGGACAGAGTCCCGAATCTCCCTACGCACCACAGTCCGGACGCTATGGAGGGTGAGAGGTGGATCTCCTCCGGCCACACTTGCAGAGGGGCGGCGAGCCCCATCCCCTGCAGTGCTTCCACCCGCAGGTGGCACAGGGCCACCGGAGGAGGGTCCGGACTCGGCACTAGTGCCAGGTGCACTCGCCAGCTGAGGTGGGAGAGGTGGGTCCGCTGGAACCCGCCTTCCCTGTCGTTCTATGTTTTGCATTATGTCATGACAGTTTGGGTTAGTGACATATAATACCATTCACAGTTAGTCGTAACAGCATGCATTAGTATTCCCATTAACCAAACACCCAGATATTCACACCATTGAACAGCGTGCATAACACATGCATAATTTGAACAGAAATACACAGTCCAACAACATGCAGGGTTAATTGATGGCAACAGGCCATCAGGTGTGGGTGTATGAACAGGGCAGATGCATCAACAGACATGCAAATATATATGACCCAACAGGACAAACGTCCAGGGGTGTTAATTGTGATTGCACATACCATTTTCACATGGAATGGGTTATAGGTGGTTATAGGGTGGGGTAAATAAGGTAATATTAACACCTTCGAATACCAATACATATGCTGTACATTTCTAATAGCTACAGTTATATACACACTACTGTTCTAACTACAGTGTCCTATATGTTAACTACTTCACCTTGCTGATAGGACTGTTACTGCAACATCACTATACATTTTAGTGTTCTTCATACACATTCATATCAAGCTTTGTTCAGATACATCATCCTGCTCCTTTTGCTTTATATACCTGTAGACAAGTGTGGATGTTTGGTATATCAGACAATCATCCTATCTGCGTATTTCAGACTGGGAGCAACATATCCAGATTTTGGGATGCACATTCCACATGCAGCAACACTTTGAACATATTTTGCTGTTTGGTTCTGAGTCTCACATGCATTTAATTCTGTCTTGACTGCAGCATACTTTATTCAGGGATTATTACTACTGTATTGCTGGATTCATGACACTCTCTCACACTCTCTCACTTGCTTTCATGTTACTATTCAGGATGGTACTTCTAGGCTTTATTGACATGTTTTAACAGTAGTTATTACAATACTTTCCAGCAGTCTCACTTCTGTCATGTTTCAGTATTTCCACAGGGATATATTTCACACATGTGATTTCATCATCTTCTGCAGCTATACTTTACATCCTGCTGCAGGTTGCATACTATTTTCTTACAGGCAGGGCATTTTTATTTCTGAATATATGTTGGACAGTTTCATGTTTAGTTTACACTTACAGGCTGGGAACTCTTGTAATCAAGCAATACTTGCATACACTTTCACACTGTTACTTGCAGATTCTATTCCTTACTGGCTACACTGCACTCTTTTGCTGACTGTCATACTTTTATATTTCTTTACAGTTAGTGGTAGTGGATTACTGACCTGCCTGGTGGCGCAACCGCACCAGCCTATCACCATAGGCTCTGCGGTTCGCAGAATGGACACCTGCAGCTGTAATATAAATGAAGTAATATTGGAATACACATCTCCATAATTTCAGCTAGTTTAACTTTTTACATACATAATTAATTGTTACTTACTCAGTGGTGGGGCGTTGGGTGATTGCCGGGCCTCCTGGATCCAAAGGTTCAGTTGGTCCTGCTTGCGTCTCTTCAGGTCCGCATGGTGGTGACGGACCTGCTCATCTGTCCTTGGAATCCCTGTGGCACTGGTGAGTTCATGAGCCAACCGGTCCCACGCCTCAGCCCTGTACGCTCCCCAAAGGACCTGGCCCTGCATGAGTTGGGCCTCATGATTGTGGGCTAAGAGCCAGGCCATGTACCTGGACTCCTCAACACCCCACCTCTGCGCTCGAAAGTGACTACCCTCTCCAACACCTGACATTCTGCCTGCAGGTCTGTTCTACAATCATTTATGCTGTGTATTCCCGCCTATGGGGCTTATATAATCCGTTTTTCCTGCACATATCTGTGATTGGCCATTTTGGAATTGTATCAACTTCAGTAAACCTGCATTGTCATGCTCTAGTTTGTATTCATTCCTATATATTAGCTATTATTGCATTTAAAGGTACTGCTGTCATGGCTTAGTGGTTCTGTACCTTGACTATGGTGTATAGTATTCTGGGTTTGAATCTGGCCACTGCTTTTTATTTTTCATGACTGTCTAGACATGCTGAGGGGTGTGTCTGTGTAAAGGCAGTTTTGATATGGCTTGCTCAACGTTGCCCGTCGGTTAGCTTGTTTGCGCGGTGCGCAGCTCCGCGCAAACGGTGTACGCTGGTTTAAGCCTCATTTGGCTATCGGCACGCATATTCCGCTCAGCTCAGTTAGGGGCACATATGTTTAGCGTGTTAAACCTATGCTCAGCTACGGGCACTCATTTTGCACCAGTTAAACCACTGCTCATCTACGGACACATGCACTCACCCTGTTAAACTGTAGCTCAGCTATGGGCACATCTGGCATTTTTTATTCTTTTGTTACCTCACATTTCTTCAATATAAATGGGCTATTTCATTACAATTTACATATATTGCGGTTTTATGTGTACATATTTGTCAGGGACCTGTTTCCTGCTTATTTTGCAAAAAAAAAAAATGGTGTTGTGGGGGTTCAAACCATGAATGCCTGCTCTGCAGCCAACATCTCTACCGCTACGCTATTGCTTCCTGGCTTATTTTGCATATTTAGTTCTTATATGCTTTCCCATTGACTGCTAACTGTAGCTGCGCTACGGGCACGCCCGCGCAAACGAGCGCACTCACGGTTAAACATTTTTACAATTTAAAAAAATATGACATGTTCATTTATATTTCTTTTATGTTTGATAGTCTGTAGGGGCATGTGTTGTGTTGTGTTTATTCACATTTCCGTGGACTCTGTTGTGGGTGTCTACTTTGGGCACTTTTACACTTCTGGGGGCGTGTCCGCTTGCAGGGCTCAGCCTATGGACACGCCCCCACATGTCTTACACGGACCATGTTAGACTTAGTTGTGATTCAGCATGCTCTCATGAATATGCAGAGCATGCTGACATCACTCCATTTAACTGCAGCCTCCGTGTAAGAGTTATAACTCTTACACGGAGGCTTCGTGAATCCTGCCCTACATTTTGTTGTTTTCTGGGAGACAAATTGTAACCATGACCTAATCTGTTAAGTAAACAGCTTAATGAGTTAAGGGCAGGACAAAAATGCAGCGGTGACAGAGAGTCACCCTGGAATACTCCGCTTGAATTTTTATCCATGGAATAATAATTTGTACTTTATTATGGCTTAGCTGCAAAGTGGCTTGCCACTGTTTCATGATCACTGTAATGCAATCAATCAAAGTATGGTTTATGTTATACATTTTTAAGCATTCTTTTATTCGTGAATGTGGGATGCTGTCAGATGCTTTTTTGTAATCTCTTCATGCCATACTTAGATTCTTCCTCTTTTTTACAATTCTCCATTATGACTTTGTTTAACAAAAACTGATCCTTTGTTCCATATGGCTTTCTCCTGTTACTCTTTAATTCTATTGCCGTGATTGAGTTTTCTTCTAAATGACTATAAGCTCTGTCGGCATGAATTCCAGTGTATAGTTTATACATCATCAGAAGGCAAGTTATTTGTCTATAGCTTTTAGGATATCTAGAAGGTTCACTCTTAAGGAGGCATATAATTTTTCCTCTTGTTAAACAGGTTTTGCATCTGTTTGAGGTGTGCATATAAATAGTTCTTACTCATGGCTAAATCTTCATATGAAAATGTTAATACTTTTAGCCAGAAGTTAGGTACTGTATCTAGGGCTAGGGCTTCCCAGTTAGGAGCTTTTCTTAACTTTGTTTCAATCTGCCTGGCTGTTACTTCATCCCATTTAATATCCTGTACATTTAAACTTCTTATTTTTTGTTTTACTTCTTCTATCCATTCAACATCTTTGTTATATTCCACAGGATCTACTGCTTGATTGAACTGATGACTGCTAAGATGCAGATATGTACCTGCAGTACCAAATCCATGCCCTGGGAACACAGTCACTGCCTCACATACCCAACCATTGCTTCACCCATATCTCAGCCATGTGCCATTTCTACTAAGCCAGAAAAGCTCTTGCCGTGTCATCTTAATAAAGCATACGAACACTGTACAGAGTCATCCACTTTGAACTACATAAAGGACCAGAATTTTCAGGTAAATATCCAAAAAGAACATGTTGTATTTTTTTATTTTTTTTTATCTGTTTATGAATTATGTAAACTTCTATTATTGTATTCCACACAGTAGAAATGTAAGGATCCAATGACAGCAGAAACTTCAAGTAAAACTTTCCTTTAATATAGGACAACTAAGAACAAAGACATAAGCGCTTTCGTAGCAGTGCTACTTCATCAGATGTATAACATAAACTGAAAAACATCAAACATTTATATAATGGTTACTACATCACATGACTAAATCAATTACTTCTAAAAGGTATATACATTCTAAAAGTCATATAATATTTTTTAAAATTTTTTTAAAATACATAAATATAATTTGTCTTATATAAAAAACCTAATAAAATCATCTCCTTTTAATAGGTCAACACATATACAAAAGCAATATGCTTAAAGTAATAATATGAAAAAAGCATAAAAAGTTTAAAAAGAAACTTTTTTCTATTTTTTTATTTAGCCTTCTAGCCTTCAATTTAGGTTTAATAGGTACTCTGTCATTCAGGCCATGACCATAATCTCCCCTTAATCTTATAATCCATTCCGTAGGTTCGGAAACATTATTACTGTTTGAATTACTGTTAAAATTGCTATTATAAGCATTAGATGAATTCTTATTGCTATAGTGATTCGAAAACTTAGTTATGTTTTCTTCAATGTTATACTGTGCATTGAAACGTGGCCAAGTAAATACATTGGCAGCAGCAAAATCTGGACGGTCTCTTGCAAGCTTTTTTAACTTAATCTTGCAGAGTCTGCTTTCATATATACTAACAGAATCCATTACTTCTGTTAGATATTTCTCCACCATGTTCCTCTCAAATTCAAGTAGCAGATCATTATGTTGTTTCATGATTTCAGCAGTTAATTGTTCTATTTCTTTAGTAGCATATTTAATTAGTAGTTGCATGTATTTAAAACTGCTTTCTATATTGATTTGTTGCCATTCTGCTAACATGTCAGGCATGCTGTTGCCTTGTGTAGGCATAACTAAAATTCTTAATCCTCTAGGCACAATTCTCTCTTTTAAGCACACTTATTAGTGAAAATTTTGATATTGTTGTCGTTTTAGTTTGAAAATGTTGTTTTCTATGGCACGTATTTTAGTTTTCAACAATACTATATCAACAGAACTATTAGTCTTTGTGTTCCAAAAACAAATAACATCACCATGTGGACACTGTAACTTCTGTCAATATATCGATAGCACTGGAGAATTTTATTATCCAGATCAACATAAGAAATATAAATTTGATATTTATGCTACCTGTGATACAACACATATTGTGTATTTAGCTTATTGTTCAATATGTTTCAAATTTTATATAGGGAAGACAGATAGAACTCTCAGGAAAAGAATTAGAGAACATTACTATCATGTCAAAAAAGGCAGTATTGCAAGTGCCTTATCCAAACATATTTTAAATACAAACCTTACACATTATTTTAAATGTATGGTTATAGCACATACCTTTGAAAATATTAGAAAAGGAGATATAAACAATTTAACTGAACAGATAGAGTCAAAATGGATTATAAGATTAAAGGGAGATTATGGTCATGGCCTGAATGACAGAGTACATATTAAACCTAAATTGAAGACTAGAAGCCTAAATAAAAAATAGAAAAAAGTTTATTTTTAAACATTTTATGCTTTTTTCATATTATTAGTTTAAACATATTGCTTTTGTATATGTATTGACCTATTAAATGAGATGATTTTATTAGGTTTTTTATATAAGACAAATTGTATTTATGTATTTTTAAAAATTTTTAAAAAATATTATATGACTTTTAGAATGTATATATCTTTTAGTAGTAATTGATTTAGTCATGTGATGTAGTAACCATTATATAAATGTTTGATGTTTTTCAGTTTATGTTATACATCTGATGAAATAGCACCGCTATGAAAGCGCTTATGTCTTTGTTCTTAGTTGTCCTATATTAAAGGAAAGTTTTACTTGAGGTTTCTGCTGTCCTTGGATCCTTATGTTTCTACTGTGTGGATTACAATTTACTTCTTGGATTCAAGAACTGGCTGGGTATTGTGGACTGTGTCCTAAATAATTCTATTACTGTATATTTTATTTCATGTCATTGTGTGTCCTGGAGATTTTCTCCCCAGTTCTCTGTGGAAAATGGGTGCCCTGGACCAAATTGGAATTTCCTGGTAAACAAATGCCAATAAATAAAAAACTAAATAAATAAATAGATGCTGTATGAACTGAGAGGGCTGTAAGAGTCTAATTGCAGTGTCCAACACTTTTATCAGCTCTCTTACATTTAAAGAAATGTTTATCTTTTTTAAGGAGTAAAGCAAACCTGTTACTGAAATATATTCTAAAAATATGACTCATCTGGCTTTTAACACATTTCTGCTTTATTTATTTGTACTTCTTCTGATGTTTTTGTAACACCAGCTTAAAACATAGAATATTGTGAAATATGTTTTACGCAATGGTCTGAAGTGGCTTGCTCACAATGTAGTTGTGAGGCATCAACATTTCTTTGACTTAATTAGCAGCTGTTAACTAAAGATTGGAAAACAGTTGTTAGTTACCACACCCATCAAACATGTATATTTTATACCAATCTTGTTTGAAATCAGTGTTTCAGTGGATAAAATGTTATGCCTGTTGGAGTCCTTTATTCAGGATGAAAGTGTTTATTTATTTAAGTTAGTTAGTTATTGTATTTACTTACCAAGGTGGTTTGATTGGGCCAAAAAGACTCCTTGTCAGTGGTAGCCTGGAGAGAAAAGCTCCACAGAAGAAAAATAAGAACAAACATCTTGGAAATTATAATTATCACACTTTTGTTAAAATTTCCAGATATTAGCAAATTCAGGGATGATCAAAATTTCAGTAGGGCACAGTAGTTTTAGAATATTATACAACAATCTGTAAAAAAATATTAGTAATGGCTGGTGGCAGTATTACTGAAAATGAAAGTGAGCAACAGTTATAAAGTTAGATGAGTTAGGTACTGAACATGAACCAAAAAGTAGGATATTCTGATGAAGTTCCTATAAAGGACAAAAGTTCCTATAAAGGACAAAAACGCTTAATATATTTATATATATATATATATATATATATATATATATATATATATATATATATATATATATGTGTGTGTATTTTTTTGTTTTGATTTTAAGTGGTTTTACGAAATAAAACAGTTGCTGCTAATGTCTTTCGGCCTTGGATTTGTTTTGGTTTTCTGAACATGAACAAAACCAAAAATTCATCAGCTGGTGTTTGAGATGAAACTGAAAGGCACTGATCATGAATATCTGCTTTAGAGTAAGAGGAATAGAATTGCACAGCTGGGCCACAGATGAGGAGTACAAGGAGGCAATTACTCAGGCTGTGGCATTGTTCAGGGTTGTACTGTGAGTGATGGTCAGCTGTGACAGGGAAAGAGAGTGAGGTAGCTCTAGCCAGTTGTGCTGCTTAACAGCAAGTGGTGGGATTTGTATGTCACACTGGCTGCAATTTTTCAAATGTTGTTATAACATTTCTTTAGAAGAGTAATTTGTGTGGCTTGCAAGGTTGATCAATATGGTGGAGGCAAAAAGAAACACAGAGAAAGGAAAGTTGTGTCCATGCTTTTCTTTGCATGGTTTAGTAATGTTTGATTCTTTAAATGTCAATCCAGTTTTAGATTTTCATTAATGGTGACTCCAGGGAGCTTGGTATGGGGTACAAGTTGAATTTTTATGTTGTTAGAAGAAGCTGATGGTTTGCTAAACTTTTGGGGGTAAATATGATCAGTTTGGTCTTTTTTGGATTAAGTAGTAGCTGCTGGTTGCTGACCCAAGTTTTAATGGATGTGAATGATTCTTGGGTCTATTTTTGTAATATGTCTATGAGTTTGGCAGTGCAGATTAGGATTGAATCATTGGCCTATTATATAATGACGGAATGTTTGATTGCTGTTTATAGCTCATTTATGAAAATGTTAACTAGTAGGGGACCAAGATGGAACATTGGGATACACCTACTTGTACCAGTAAAAGAGTGAAATCTTGTACTTCCCATTTACCTGCCTGAGATATGCTGGACACATAGCTCTGAAACCATGATAGGAAGTGAAAAGTAAGGCCTGTGTAGGATAGATTCCGATTTAGGATTGTGTGGGAGATTGTATCAAAAGCTTTAAATAGATCTAGGAATAAGGAACAGGTGAGATTGCCCACATTTCTATTTTGGTTTATGGTAGATACATGAAACTCAGAAGAGCAGTGAATGTACTATGATGTGGGTGAAACCCATGCTGTGTAGGGTTAGGAGCTGATTATCTGTGATGAATTTAAGCAGTCTTGAGTGAACTCATTTTTCTAGTAATTTAGATAGGGGGAGTGTTGTTATTTGTCTGTAATTAGAGAGTTCAGTTGCTTTGCCATCTTTATGTAATGATAGAATGTAGGAATGTTTCTACAGCTGAGGAACAGTTTTCTGATAGACTGATTTATAAGAATGCAGTCTGGGTATGCCAGTGTATCAACTGCAAAATTAAAATATTCTGCAAGTAAGTTGTCTGGATCTAGAGTTCTTGATTTTAGCTTGTGTAATGTCAGTGGGAAGTTGGGAACATGTGAGAATGTGCTGGTTAGTTGGCTTAGATGGTGGGAGCTGGGTTAGAGTGAAAAGTACTCAACATGTTGATGGCAGTTTGTATGAAGAGAGTCTTAAACTGTGTGGCAAAGTTGTTACCATATGAGTTTACAGAAGGGAGTGGTTGAGAAGCATGACCTGGGTGTCAAAGTTTATTAATACAGGGCCAGAACACTTTTGAATTTTTTAAAACAAATTCTGATAACTCTTTTGTAAGATTTAATCTTTTGTTTGGCTAAATTTCTTGAATGTCAGAAAGTTTAAAAGTTAATTTCTGCACTT
Source organism: Protopterus annectens (assembly GCF_019279795.1). Lineage (NCBI taxonomy): Eukaryota > Metazoa > Chordata > Ceratodontiformes > Protopteridae > Protopterus > Protopterus annectens. Next base: position 1,009,649,941 of record NC_056746.1, on the reverse strand, counting down.
TTAATTTTTCATGGCTTCCATGCTCTATCTCTTTGTTTTATGAGTTGTTTGGTTTGTATTAATAGTCATGGTGCTGGATTCAATTTGATTCTTTTGGATCTAGTTGGAGCATGTCTATTTAGGATATCTTGAAAACCTGAATTAAAAATGTTACTGCATCATCTAATGGAACTGTACACAATGGTTTCTAGTTGATGAATTTTAAGACTAAACTAAAACTGTCTTCTTTGAAGAAGGACATGTTTCACACTTGATTATAATGTTGCGCTCTATAAATGTTATTGTAATTAATAACAAAGGTAGGTAAGTTGTCATTTTGACTGCCTGTGGGGGGGCACTTGTGGTGATATTTTATGGAGAATTAGTAAGTATCCAGTCAATTATTTTTATCATTATTTTTGTTGTATCATTTCAGAGTATTTAGGATTTGTGAAAGGCCACATAAGTTAAGTATTGAGCACTTAGAGTTGATCAGAGCCAGTCAATCATTGCTAAAAGTTCCTAATATAATTATTTCCTTGCTGATTTTAGATGTGACCCATGACAAGAATTCTTCTGCTGTACCAGAGGGTATGCAAATATCTATTATACAAAGAATTTTATGGTTACTGAGGTTTGACAGATGTAATTAGAATTTCTTCATTATTTATTGAATGAGGGCTAAGGAGGTGATGAGAGATTTTGTGAGTGTTTTTATGAATTATAGCCACAATGCCTACCCTCTGTTTTTTCCTATCCAACCTGATTGTATTATATTATACCTGGTGGGATTTCCTTATAGGTTCATAAAGCTCATTGACAAATACTAGGCTAACTGCCCTAAAGGATCATGTTAATCTTAGATAATATCCTGAAGTCAGAATCAAACTCTGTACCTTGTGTCTGTGAGGTATCCCCCTAAGCATTGCATATACATATGCATACACATATATAAGGTTTCCATGATGGGTATCAAACCTCCTGCATACAGTATCTGGTTTATAAAATCTAGAGAGCAAGATACTTGTCTCAAGCATTATAGAAGAAGTCTCATTTTTTGTTTCAGTTAGAACTATGTCATCAGGAATGTGATGGTATCTTGTAGCAAATACTACATATGTTGATGCTATGTAGGTGCAGGTCCTTAGATGTTCCATGGGTGTGATTTATAGGAGGAGAATGTTTGGGTGGTTGTAGAAAATCTTTAGAGAGGTAAGAGTGGGCCTGAGTTTGGGTGTGCACTGCCACAAAGTGTAAGAGCTTGGTGGTACTATATTTGGTGGGAGGCTAGTATGTTTGAGCTATGCTTCTAGAAATGCATGGTACTAGCAAGGGTAATATATATCTTGAATAGATGAAAAGGTCAGACCAAGAGATATAGTTGAGAATTAGTTAATTAATGCATTTATTTATTTTACATTTGTTGACCGGGATAGTCCGACTGGATACATGTCCATTTTCAGCAGAGGCCCAGGGAGAAAAGCTCCAAGGTAAGCAGTTAAGTTTAAGATACAATTTTACAGTGGTTACATACCTAAACAAGTTATAGAAGTTAAACAAACGTTTAGTTAACAAACGGAAGAAAAAAAATGAAATAAACGCGTTAAGCATTTATTTCATTTTATTTTTTTCTTAAATTATAGAAGTTCCAGGGTTAGAGATAATCACGAGAGTAGGTCAGGATTAAGTAACACAGGTAAGCTAAAATACTGTTTTTAACTCATTCAGTTAAGATTACGGATACAATATTTACAGTGGTTACATTCCTAAACAAGTTATACAAGTTTCAAGGTTAGAGATAATCCCGAGTGTAGGTCAGGATTAAGTGATACAAGTATGCTAAATTACTGTTTTTAATTCATTATTAACTCTTAATATTATATTGGAGATTTATAGTGGTAGTGGGAGATGGTAAATTAGGGTAACCACCTGTCCTACTTTGCATAGGACAGTCCCTCTTTGGACAGTTATGTTCTTAAAAAAAAAAAACTAAAAAATGGCAAATGTTCTGACATTTTAGAACAAAAATATTTCTTAACTGTCTTTTTATGTAAATTAATTAATTTGCATCAGAAAAATTTACATATTATATGAAACAGCATAAACAACTCAGATGTTAATGGAATAATATTTTATTTTGGTAAAAATTGAAGATCAGTACTTTGTACTAGTTATGGGTATAGTCTGTCCTGCAAAATCCCACATTTCCACATAAAATGTCCCTTTCTGACATTTGAAAAGGTGGCAACCCTAGTAGATGCATGATATATAGCTGCTAAGTTATGTGATGTAAGTTAATAGTAGAAGAGGTGAGAGCATGAACAGATATATGTGATCATGCTGGAAAGGTGGGAGCAATGGAGTGAGCCTGAGGAGGAGCCATGTGGCTGTTGAGTTTGTGTGGATTGTTATTTGTAGGGTGAATCAGTGATGGCATTGGTGTGAGTATAAATGTACCAATGGTGTTGGGTAGTATTTGGAGAATGTGTAGATGCAGTGAGGGAATAAAGAAGGGATGAGGTAAATGAGGGAAGGTAATGGGGTTAAAGAAGAAGCTAAATTAATAAAAGCAGTATGGTTGATATGAATAGATATGTGAGTTTGTGAGATCGCAGCTGAGGTGATGAACAGGAAACAAAAGAGATGAGGAAATTAATTTACTTGATAAGAGGATGAGTGTGAATATCTATGAGTAGTGAGAGATATGCAGAGTGGGATGGTCTGTGCAAAGTATATTTGGGGAAGGAACAAGAAACAGGGTCTGATATCAGACATAGATGGCTAGGAGAAGGAGAAAAGGGGGAGTTATTGGGGTATGTGTGGAATGGAGATTTTGTATTGGTTGGTTTAGATGGGTGGGAGGGGAAGTTTAAGTGTGAATGAAGATGAGGGGAAATTTAGAGGTAATGTAGGGGAGAAGATTTAGCCTAAGCAGAGCTTACTATTAATTTGTTATTACTCTGAGTTGCAGCAACAACAATAAAGTACTAGGAAAGACTTCTTACTGAAATTATTTTAATGCATGTGTTTTATTTTTTATTCGCGTTTACAATTGTGCAGTTATAAGGGCAAGAAATTAGGGAATTTCTGGCAGTTATACACACACACACACACACACACACACACACATATATATATATACATATATATATATATATATATATATATATATATAAATATATATATATATATATATATATATACATACACACACACACACACACACACACCATACACATACATATATACATACATGTGCGTATTATATCTATATATCTATATATATATATATATATATATATATATATATATATATATATATATATATGTGATCTGTGATCTTCTGACTCAATAATGAATGATAAGAAAAAAAAAATCATTGACTCCCCACCCAGTGACATAAGAAAAAAAATGTGGTTTTGTAGAGAGTCTTTACTGCCTGTACCACACATCTACACCCCCTGCTACCTATATGTACCAAATCCAAGATTGTACAGTTGTGCACTAAAAGGAAAATCACTCTTACCTGCACTTTTGTACAGTAGTACATACCAACATTAGAAAAAAATATTTAGTAGTACAACTCACACATAATACCAAAACCATAGTGGAATAAAAATCACCCCCCTTGCTTCAGCAACCAAAACAACATCATACAACCTCCACCACCTCAATATAGTACAACAAGTAATCAAAACAAACAAAAATAATGTCAGCAAAATGGGACATCAAGACTCAATACCTAATCTGATTTCTGTAAACTGAAATGCAAGCTGACAATGCAGAGGGAATTCATATAAATATGTATATGGATGGATAGATAGATAGATAGATAGATAGATAGATAGATAGATAGATAGATAGATAGATAGATGGATATGTGTATGTGTGTGTGTGTGTGTGTGTGTGTGTGTGTGTGTGTGTGTGTGTGTGTGTGTATATACAGTTCACAATTTGGTACAAGGCAGTCAGTTCAGTAGCTTATTAAGGGTCCAGACACTATAATTCTCACTGCCTGCTCTCTCTAAAAAAGACATTCCAAGGGTGAATTTTCAGATCTGCATACACCTGTCAAGGTTGACTTTAAAGAGAGTTAGGGAGCTGCTTTGTTTGACATGGAGTGAAAGCCAATTTTTTAAATAGAGGAGCCTATGGGAGAGCTATCTATACCGCCAATATTGTCTGTAATATCTCAGTGAAGATTTAGGTCCTTAGAGAAGGTATTTGTGGTTTGCTGGCTTTATGAATATTTAAGAGAGCAGATTTGATTGGATCCTTCATAGTCTTGTAGACTAGTACGAGATCATAGTGTAGGAGACTATAAGATGGAATAAATTGAAAGGACTTTCAGGTGCTTTGTTTAATTTTAGGTGCTCATACTTAACATTTTCTTGATCAGGAATCATGTCCTTTTAAGTTAGGCAATATGCTGGATAGGTACATGCTGAAGGGATCATTATACTCTATTATGAGTATGATTAGTGAGGAATTGAGGGGGCAATAACTTATATAGATCCAGAGGGTATACCTTTAGTAATTAATTGGGTTATGTAGAAGGATTTCCTGATGATAGTTTATATACAGTGATCAAAAGAGAGCCCACTGTCTATAAATGTGCCTATACTCCAATGGCTGTATCAGGTTTGAGAGGGCTATCATTTATGTGATAAGTTGAAGAGTGTTCTTGGTTCCCAAACAGTAAACTACTGCATTTATTTATTTATTTATTTTGTACACTATCTTGACCCTAGAAATTAATGCAGAAAAGGCCCTCTTGTAAGTTGGGGATATCAGCTGGAGAGTTAGAAAGAGATCTAAGACTGTAGCCATCAGCTACCTTCATCAGCTAGAAACCCTTAATGTAAGCGATCATCGGAGTTTTTATGCTGGAATGGAGTACAACCAATGTGGAACTTTGTGGAACACCACTGTCAATAAGTCTTTCAGAGAAGAGTGTATTCTGTCTGTGAACAAGTTAGCTATCCAGCATAGCTCTTAACCTCTTAGCACAAAAAATCTGGACAAAACCACAAATAATGGTGGGGGGGGCAAAAATAAGGACTAATTTTAAATATTACTGTTATAAACTTAAAAAGTTGTTAGAATCCCAGGATGCAAAAAACTCCCTTGCCAGCCTGAATAAGAAGCTGAAATCCCTCATAAAATCCTCAAAAGCTAGTTACAAAAATAAAATTGCCAAAGATTCCAAAGACAGCTACAAGGCATTCTACAGTTACATCAAGAATCTAAATGGCAATGCTCAGATCTGCTCTGAGCTACAATAGAATGGCATTAAATATACTGATCCCAAGGATATTTCCAATATCCTGGCAGATCGATTTAGTGCCAACTTCACCCCCCTCTCACCCCCTAAAGGGCCCATCTCAATACCAAAAGATTGCCAAATTCTGGTAATCACGGCCACACAGGTAGAAACTGCACTCTCCAAAGCTAAGAATACAGCATCCATGGGACCAGATGACATCCTGGGCTGTGTACTACATGAACTACAAAATAAACTGGCACCTCACCTAAGTGTCATGTTTAATCATAGCCTCACCTCAGGCTTCATGCCCACTGAGTGGTGCACAGCTACAGTTATCCCACTCCACAAGGGGGGATCCACCTTGGATCCCTGGAACTACCATCCCATCAGTCTGACGAGCCTGATCTGCAAGGGCATGGAACGCATTATCATGGGACTTATAAACAAAGACACTGACAACCTTCAAACACTGAACCCCACCCAGTTTGGGTTCTGGAAGGGCCGATCTTGTCTCCTGAACCTGATGGACTTCTTCAAATCAGTCTCCAGAGCTGTGGATGAGGGTAAGTTGGTCCACACAGCCTGTCTGGACCTCGCCAAGGCCTTCAACACCATCCCCCACTCTGGAATCATAGATAAACTTACTAAGCTGGGCATAAATCCCTACGTCACTCGATGGGTTACCAACTGGGTTACTGACAGAACCCAGACTGTAAAAGTAGCCGACTCCAAATCCAGCTCCAGACAAGTGACAAGTGGAGTACCTCAGGGTTCAGTCCCGGGACCGCTCTTGTTTGGCATCTACTTCTCTGAAGTACAGGCCAACACTAAGGGACTCTGGCTGACAAAGTTCGCAGATGACTGCAAACTGGGAGCCATTATTGAATCCCCAAATGATGTGGATATTCTACAAAAGGGCTTTACAGAAACAGATGCTTGGTGCCAGAGCCATGGGCTCAAGCTTAATGCCAAGAAATGTATAGTTATCCCCTTTGGGAAAAAACATGTACCCATGAATTACCACATAGGTGGCAGTACAGTAAACAGTGAAAGTGTGATGAGACACTTAGGGACACAGGTGGACAGTGGTCTCACCTTCGATAACCACATCACCACAACAGTCAGGAAATCCTTCTATGTCGCACACCTCATCACTAAGGGCTTTTAATCTAGAAAAAAGGAGGTCATTGTCCCACTGTACTCATCCCTTATTAGACCCATTATAGAGTATAACGCCCCATTTGGTATGTACCTCACAAGACATCTGCAACAGCTGGAAAGGCTGCAGAAATACCTCACTAAAAGAATCACAGGCCTAAAACAGATGCCATATGCTGACCGTCTAAAAAAACTCCAGTTGTACTCTGTGGCATATTGTCTACTCAAAGGTGATCTCTGCTTAACATAAAAGGCCATGTCATACCCTGAGCTGTTGGACATGCTACACTTAAAGAAATCCCAGTCTCTCAGAGCCACATGCTCCAGGTATCTAAACCTTGTCACCACAATGAACAAAACTTGCTGGAGGGATAGGTTCCTGACCCAGAGACTCCCCATACTCTGGAATAGACTGCCCATACATGTCAAGCAGAGCACCTCCTTGGCCCTCTTCAAAAAGAACCTTGATTATTGGATTGGATAAATAAACAAATAAACAAACAAATAAATAAATAAAACACACATTTTATGAGGAACAGACCAAAAATATGAGGCAAAAAGCTGGACATTCTACGAAAAGCTGGACAATTGAGGGGTATGCTGTCAACTAGGTTACACAGGGATTAATATCTAAGTTTGTGAGCTGATTGACAGTATCAGTGTGTAGAGTATTACCAAAGGCCTTTGTCAGCTCCAGGTAGGCAGTGTGTACTGAATGGCCATTATCCAGAGCTTCAGTTACCTTTTTGAAGTACTTTACCACATTCAGTAGATGTGACCTACCATTTACAAAACCAGATAGATTGAGGTAGGTTGCTAGCATTATTTATGAGTATGACAGTAATGTGTTCCATTACTTTATGAAATAGTACTGATGAGACTAATTGGCTTTTAGTTCTAAGATTAGTGGTAAGACCGGCCTTGTACTATTTTACCATTGTGGCCATTGTTCAATCCACAGGCATTATCCTTTTGAAAGGCTATGGTTGAATGTGTTTAAGAGGGATGTAGTAAGGCTATGTTTGGTGACTAGGAGACAGCCTGATACATTGTCCAGACCTACAGAGCTAATGTTGTTTAGTCCCAGGATTCATTAAAGTAAAGTTTCCATGCAGGAAAAGTGTAGCCACTCCTGCATGGAATATGGCCGCAGAGCGATTCAGGAAACAGCTGATCTGACGTGCACAAGCCTGCCAACACTATTCCTGCACGGAAAGCCATTCAGAATGCTAATTACCTCATTTGTTGGTGAAAACCATGCAAATGCGGTGAATTAGTGATTCAGGAAGCAGTCGGGCATCCATGCAGGAACAGTGCTAGTTGCAGAAATGTGTTTGGTTACTAACCGAACACATTTCTGCAAATAGCAAAATGGAGGCATGACAGCTGAAATAAAAGCATGTATTAAAAACTTTAGGCATGCCAATGGCTAAATATATGGCCATTGGCATGGGAAAGTGTTTAATTTAATAAAAAAATCAAAGTATATTTTTCGGCCGATTTTGGCTATTTAAGCATAGGGCAGCAGCGCGCAAACAGGATCGTGCCAAAAATAAAAAAAAATGTAAAATCTCAATTTTAGGGGAAATCTGCATTTTGCCATTATAGTCAATGGCATGCAGAATCAAAACATTACCAAAGTCAGTCAATCACACAGACAGCATCTGCAGCACACCAATATAAACTATACAAACACCTTCCAGTCTGGTTTTTCCCACAAACTCTGCACCATAGGTGTATATATACGGGGGAATTTTAACTGACAAAACTAGCAAAAATGTTACTGGCTGTCGTCACTTTGATCTATCTGTATGTGCAAGAGGCTGAGGGCACTGAGGAGGATAATGCTGACAACCAACTCTGACCGAGGAGGAGGAAAAGAGTGTTCAGACCCAGGGTAACCTACGAGAGGCTACATGATCTGGAGATAGTAGAGCACTATAGGGTGGACAGGGACACACTTCAGCAACTTGCTGAGCTATGCAAGCCTCATCTCAGACCCAGAACCAACAGAGGGAAACCCATCCCTGTGGATACCAAGGTATGCGTAGCCTTAAGAATACTAGCTACAGGTACGTTCCAAGACCAACTGGGGATATCATGGGGATCTCACAGGCATCAGCATCCAGGATACTCCACCAGTTCCTGGATGCCATGCGACCACATGCCGCTGAGCACATTTACTTCCCCAACACCCATGAGAAGAGAACCAGCAATGTGCATCTCTTTCACCATGTAGCAGAATACCCGGAGGTACAGGGTGCCATAGACAGCACTCACATCCACATCAAAGCACCACCAGGTGACCAGGGTAGGGTCTACCTAAACCACAAGGGGTTCCACTTCATCAACTGCCAGGTTGTGTGCGATGCCCAGGGCATTATCATGAATGTGTTTGCTGGCAGCCCTGGAAGATATCACAACTCCCACATCTGGCATTCATCACAGCTGTAGCAGATATTTGCCAGTGCAGACATCCCATATGGCCATCTGGTGGGGGATGCTGGCTAGCACTGGAGTCATGGCTGATGGCACCCATCAGAAATGCACACACACCCACACAAGAATGCCAAAATGAGGCACACACACAAACCAGGATCATTCTAGAGTGTGTGTTTGGGATGCTCAAGTCATGGTTCTGCTGCCTTGACATATCCAGTGGAGCCTTGCAGTACTCTCCAGCCACACGTGCACACATGTTCATAGTATGTGCCATGCTACACAATATGATCCTGTGGAAACAGCTGCAGCAGGAACTAACCGAGGAAGGGCCACACAGCCCCTCACTATTGGCAAGGTCACCACAGGCACAGAGGGACTCAGAGGAGGAGCATCCTGAGCCTGCACCTGTAGGCAAACAAAGGTGTGCCCAGTATGCCCTGTCCTTGGCAAAGAGGCAACACATAGCACATACACTGACACTGTAGGGCCTGAGGGACTGATATCTCTCTCTGACTCACACACAGAGTAAAATGGATGCCAAACATCACACCACCTATACCTTACCATGTATAGGCAGTGTTCTGTGTGCATCCGACATAGTCATCCCTCAAGCACTGTCCTCACAACTGTCTAAGGCACAAGATAAGTCAGTCTTCTTAACATTAAATGAATGGAGTAGAATGTTCTGATAGCATGTCTATGATATTGATGCAATGATGCAAGGGAATGGGGTGGCTTTCTGGGATAGCAGGAGATAATTGCCAGCTCTGTGGGACAGCAAGAAGTGTATGCCCAGTACTAGCTTACCCACACTATGCAGTACCACCCTACTTGACAAATACCACTGCAATATATGTGGTGAGCCAAATATCTGGGGGGTCATAGGTCACATGCATGGATGTCAAAGTGGGAGTCCCATACTCACCCCCAGCCTCACTCAGCAGATCAGCTGTAGAAAACCATATAGGAATGCCTGGCAAAGGCCCCCACATGGTGACATCCATGAAATTCCCACCTACAGACTTACACAGTGATATCACAGCAGGTCTGGCAGTGGCAGTATGGCTCTGAAAGGTAAGAAGTCTGAAACTAAAAATGTTTATGCCAGAACAATCTGACCTATGGTTGATACTGTTATGCCTGTAGTCTTCATGATAGGTACACCACTATGCTAAATGGTACCAAAATGTTAAGCAAATATCAGCACAGTCTCTGCAAATGTGTATTGTGTACAGATGTGTCACCCCCCAACTACAGTCCCATAGAAATGCAGTAACATGTCCCTAGCCTTAAGCAACATCCAGCTGTCAACTAGAGTGATGTCTCAAAATAAACAGAAAGCAATTGTCAGTAACACCCAGTCAACTTACTGGTGCCATCCCAGGGGTGTCCACTGCTGGTAGCCTGGAAACATATGGTCATCAGAATGCACTGCCTTGCTACAGATGGCCTGCATCTGTCATACCTGGCCTACAGGCCTCTTGCAAATGACCATGCCTCACCCACAGTGCCCTGTTAAGGAGTGTTGTGGGGTCCATAACACCAACAAAACACAGTCTACAAAATGCAAATAAAGGCTATGCTGCTAACTGCTAGGAGAAAACCTGCCAGCCTCAGAGAACCAGAAATATGGACAAAGCCATGAATAATGGGGTGATAAAGGTCCAAAGAGAAGGACACCTTTGAAATACTGCTCTAATAATGTTAGAAAGTTGATGGAATGATTGTATTAGCATGAAATGTCTGAAGGGTATGAAGTCAGAAACTGCAATGTCAACTGTCAGTAATATCTGACGTCAACCCTGAGTGACTTGCAAAACACTTCCTTGAAAACCACACTCGTTTGGGTAACCAATCAGATATATGAGTCATGAATCTGGACATTCTGTGATACTCTGTACAGTTGACAGGCAGGGCTAGAAGTCTAAACATGGGAATGCACTCATTGCAGGCAGTCCTAACCCTGGAAGATGGTGACATGTCTGCACCCACAGAACCCTGGCCCACACCCTTCCCTGATCACTCATCCTATGCAACATCCTGAGCCCAAAATGTGGCCAGCCAAGCAAAATGAGGTGGGCCGTACATATATGTGAGACACACGCACACACCTCCAGGCTGGTCAAACAGCCTGACACACACAAGACCCTCCATGTGCAGTCAACCTTTGAGAAGACACGTATGCAGAGTACTGGTAGCTATATGCCAACATATCTGACCCAGGACACCACCCCCACATATCTTATCCCCTACAAATCTATCTGGAGTTTGCTTGTCGCCCTGATCCTGCCTGACGTATATTACCCAACCGTGGACTGGAAATCAGACCATTTCAGAACAGAAATGCACAGAGATTCCACCATTGTAATATATCACCAAGGTGCTGAACTGTTTCCACAGCTCCAGCAGTCAGTTGATTGTAGACACACCTCTCAACAGGCTGGATTGTGCAAAAATGCATAGCATTTGGCCCATAATATTGGTGTGTGCCTCATCCATCCTGTATTCCTCTGGTAAATCACTGTGATGTTCTGAGGAAGTATGTCCCAAGGTACTGAAACAATACATGGCACTATCAAATGCCATATATGTCAAATGTCTGCTAAAATAAACCCTGTAACCCTAGCAACCCATACATTACTGAGAGAAATAGCCACAATCACCGTATGGCCCATTGCCTCCCCATTTTGATAAGCTATCTCCAGATACCCTGCACCATCAGACTGAGAGATATGTATGTAGCACAAAACAACCCGGACAGGAGTACAACAATCCCTGGAATGAAGTCCCACATTTACTATAGAAGGTCACACTGGGTCTGCTCATGCACAGAGAATTATCAGTAGGATCTAGGAATTAGCAGACCTTTCCCACCCAGTATTTCCCATTCCCCTACTTTAGCAGTCCTCCAGATATCAGTCACCTTAGAAGTCCCTTTCATCAGGCCTTATCCCTATAAGCTGTGTGGCACGTGAGATAACTGCATAACACTATAGTACAAATAACTAGCTAGGTAGGAATTCTAATCTCAGTCCTGGCAAATGTAAAAGTGTGTGTGTGTGTGTGTGTGTGTGTGTGTGTGTGTGTGTGTGTGTGTGTGTGTGTGTGTGTGTGTGTGTGTGTGTGTGTGTGTGTGTGTGTGTGTGTGTGTGTGTGTGTGTGTGTTTATAAGTTAAAGATTTTGGGTCCATTCAAACCCAGTACAATTCCTATTGCCCTCCTTTAGCAGTCCTGCAGATATCAGTCACCTCAGAAGTCCCTTTTGTCAGGCCTCAGCCCTATAAGCTCTGTGGCACATGTGATAACTGCATAACACTATAGTAAAAACAACTAGTAAGGTAGGAGCTCTAATCCCATTTCTGGCAGATGTGTGTATATATGTGTAGTTTAAAGAATTTTGTGGCCTCTCTAACCCAGTACATCACCCATTGCCATACTTTACAAGGGATGGTGATTTTCCGCACTTTAGAAGTACCATTGGACAACCTTCAACCTATAAGCTCTGCGATGCATGTGATAAATGCGTAACACTGCTGTAGCAATAAATAGATAGGTAGAGGTTCTACTCTCAGTCCTATCCTGTCTGTGGAGGGGGGGGGTTGTGTTTGTGTGAGAACCATATCCACTGGGGAGTGGGTTTTGCTATTTTTTGCTGTTGCCCATGCAGTACATATTTCAGTGTCCACATTACAAGGCCCACAGTTGTCATCCACTGTAGAGGGATCTGTACACACTCTGCAGCCCTATAAGCATTGTGCCATGTGCAATAACTATGTGACAGTATGGAATAGATAAAAAGATAGGCAGCCCATCTAATCCTTGGATATCACTCTCTACTCAGGAATCATACACAAACACACTCAGGTAGGCAGCAACCCCTACATCAGCAGGTGGCCTGAAAACTGGCTCACAGATAGAACCCACAGTGTGAAAGCAGCAGACTCCATGTCAGACTGCTGAACAGTCATAGGTGGAGTCCCACAGGTTGTGGACCTGGGTCCCCTCATGTTTGGGATCCACACATCTGAGGACCAGCCCAATATGAAGGCACCCTGGCTGACAGTGTTTGCAGATGTCTACAAGGTGGGTGCTATTATTACCCCCCCATGTGAGGTTGACATTCTTCACAAAGGCCTCTCTGAGACCGATGACTGTTGTCAGAACCCTGGACATAAGCTCAATGCCAGATGATGTGCCACCCTCCCCTTTGGGTACGACATGGTTCCCATAAAGTAATGCATTGATGGTAGTCCACTGAACAGTGATGTTGGTATAAGGTAACTGGGAACACAGGTTGGCAGTGAGTTCTCTGTTGACCACCACAGTGCCACTGTCTTCTGAAAGTCCTTCCATGTGTCACTTCTCCTGACTAAGGGTGTTGAATCCGGGAAGTAAAAGGACAGTGTTTCTCTGTACTCTCCCCTCAGTAGACCAATCAATGTGTACTATGGCCCATTTGCCATGTAACCCACTGGACACCAAGAACAACAGGAGAGGCTGCAAATGTACCTCACAAAAAGGATCTTAGGTACTACACACTTGCCCCATACGGACAGACTCCTACAACTCCAATGAATCTCTGTCTCATATTGACTATTTAGGTGCGATCTCTGCCTGACATACACAGCCATGTCTGACCCAACTCTGTCATGAATTCTACATCCAAAGAAACCAATCTGTCCACACAACATGCCCCAGATACCTCAACCCCTTCCTCACAATCAACAGGGCATGCTGGAGGGACAGGTTCACAACCCAGAGAATGTTCACCCTATGGAATAAACGTCACATACATGTCAAGCAGAGCACATCACTGGCCCTCTTCAAGAGAAATCGGAAGGAATGGATGGGAAATAGAATACCCACCCTGGGGATCACTCCAGTGACTATACTCAGTAGACACACTGGGGAGTATCGTAAGGTGGCATGATGCCAGTGCATTCCCATGGGCTAGCCTTGTAAAGCCTCCATGGCCATTTGCCACGTACATACCTATGAAACGTTGAACCTATGGATCTCAGTACTGTCAAATGTGTGTGTGGGTGTGTATGTGTGTGTGTGTGTGTGTGTGTGTGTGTGTGTGTGTGTGTGTGTGTGTGTGTGTGTGTGTGTGTGTGTGTGTGTGTGTGCATTAGTGTGTATAAAAGTGTTTGTGAGTGTGTAAACATGAGGGTGAAAGTAGTTGGTGGCCCATCTCACCCAGTACAACTACCATTGCCATACCATACAAGTAAATGTTATTCACTATATAAGTACCTTGGGACACTCCTGAACCTATAAGCTCTGTGCTGTGTGTGGTAACTGCGTAACACAATAATACCAATAACTACATAGCTAGGGGTTCTAATATGAGTCCTGGCAAATGTGTGTGTGTGTGTGTGTGTGTGTGTGTGTGTGTGTGTGTGTGTGTGTGTGTGTGTGTGTGTGTGTGTGTGTGTGTGTATTATTGTGTGTAAGTGTGTATATGTGTAGGTTACAGTATTTTGTGGCCTCTCTCACCCAGTACATCACCCATTGTCATAATTTGCAAGGCCTGGTGATGTCCCTCATCTTAGAAGTACCTATGGGCAAGTGTCACCCCATAACCTCCATGGCACATGTGAAAAATGCATAACAATGTAGTAACAATAAATAGGTAGGGGTTCTAATCTCAGTCCTGGCAAATGTGTGTGAGAGAAGAGTATCTTCTGTGTGTGTGTTTGCATGAGAATGACATCCATTGGATGCCATGGTACTCACAGTACACATTCCTAGGTCTACTGTATGAGGCCCGCTGTTCACATCAACTGCAGTGGTATCTCTAGACACTCTTCAGCCCTATAAGACTTGTGGAACAGTATGGAATAGTATGGTACGAATAACAAGACAGGTTGGTCTGCTAATGTCAGTACTGGCAAGTGTGTGTGTGTGTGTGTGTGTGTGTGTGTGTGTGTGTGTGTGTGTGTGTGTGTGTGTGTGTGTGTGTGCGTGTGTGTGCGTGTGTGTGTGTGCACATTGGTGTGTATAGCAGTGGTTGTGAGTGTGTGGACTTGTATGTGACACTGTTATGAGTGTTCTCACACCCAGTACAGCCACCATTGCTATACTCCACAAGGCCACGTGATGTTATTCTTCTTACAGGTACCTTGTAACACTCATCACACTAGTAGTCATGTGACACTTGGAATAACCGCATAAGTCCAGATGCAGCACCACTTCCCGATGGTGACTGCTGTCTGCTGTATCCACGTCCCTGTTGGGACTGGCCAGGATCATGTGCCCATGGCCTGCTGCATCATGGCATGGACAGCACACCCCCTTCAGTAGTGCTGGTGGTACTGCCGGTATGGGAACGTGATGGTGCACAGCTACGTAGACCCTCAGCTGATTGTGGTGCTGCCCTACATCCATGTGTCTGCTGGCCATCATCTGCCAAATGCTCAGGCATACATATTCCATGGTCAAGGAGTGCCAAGGTCTCCCCCCACCATTTATCCATAACCTTAGTATGCTCACGGGTGGCTGCAGTGAGTTCATGAATATCACTACGGACACCAGGGATGTGCTCATCCATGACCCTGTATATATGTCTGGTATTACGTTCATTATATGCCTGTGTCCCCATGATGGCCTGAAACCTGTGTCTGGTGACTGCTGTTGTGGCACTTGCAACTGGGGCATGATGAGCAGCAATGATCTTTCAAGCACCCCTGGTCATCTGCCTGTATGGGACTTTGCCAGCACTCTGGCTATGGCTAGTGCCTGCACCCTTACTTGTCATAGTCACCGCAGTAGCCTGTTCCATGCCACCACCCACTAACTGTCCATTATCTGTGGCCACTGGTGATGGGGTATGTGTGGGCATTGTGACTGTGTGCAGGGATGGGGTTGACAATAGTGGGATGCCAACCAATGGCACAGATTCAGCCCCTGACAACCCCACCTGTGCCTCAATATGAGTATCATCATGGTCAGAGTCTGCAGAGACACATACACACACACACACACACACACACACACACACACACACACACACACACACACACACGCACACACACACACACACACACACACACACACACACACACACACACACACACACACATACACACACCTCACCTCAAAGGCATTACACAGACCTCACATTAACCAACTGGGGGCATTCACAACACAAAGTCAGACAATAACATACACACTCTGGACAGACCCTCAACATCATGCTGTGCAGCCCATTCCAATTACCGTTACTATTAATATACACCTCTGGGATATGCGAGTGGTGTTAGTAGGTGATGGCCCTTCACCTAGCACACACTGCATCCATGTAAATTATTGCTGTTCACCTGTATAGCACTGTGGCAAATCATATAGAACATACCTCCCAACTGCACAGGGTTTTGCTGAATGTCTACGTGTGGCTCATATGTTTGGTCTGTTCCTCATAACTCCTGTGTTAGATACATTACTGGGTTGACCTGTGGATTGGTGCTACTAATTAATGTCTTAATTTGAGGTGCAGACTGCATAACCTGCAGTACATGTATGTTAAAACAAAGCTGGTTATTCAAACAACTTCCCAAGCTTACAGTGGATATAGTAAGTGTACACACACCTGTTAACATGCCAGGTTTTTGTGATATATCACATGACACCTCAGAAATCAGGTTATAAGATTGCCATCACTTCATATGACATATAACCTGTGCAATCCAACTGAAGAACATACACATCAGTTACAGGTAACATATGGTAAATGAAATAGGTACAATAGGCTGGTTGCATGAGTGTGTATACCCTTAAAGTAATACTCTGTTAAAGCACCTTTTTATTTAATCATAGAATGCAGTCCTCTTGGGAAGGCGTCTATCAGCATGGCACATCGTGACATGCCAATGTTTGCACACACTCCTTTGCAAAACATCTCCAACTATGTCAGATTGCAAGGGCATCCCCTGTGCACTGCCATCTTCAGTTCACCCTGCATATATCCTATTGGACATAGGTGTGGGCTCTGACTCAGCCAGTGCAGAACATTGTATGTGTTCTGGTGAAGCCATCATTTTGTTGATTTGGATGTATGGTTTAGGCCATTGTTGTGTGGAAAGGTGGAATTCCTCACCATCCACAGCTATGTGACAGACACCAGAAGGACTGGAGCCACAAGGGACTGGTGTTTGGAACTGTTCATAATTCCCTCTAACTTGGCTACAGCCCCAGTTCCAGCTTGTGAACAGCAGTCCCAAAGCAGGACACTGCTATTATCATGCTTCATTGTGGGTGTTGTGTTAGGGTGATGTACAGTGGTGTTATTGTGCCAAACAAATCTGTCAGAATTGTGGTCAAAGAGTTCAACCATGGTCCCATATTACCAAAACACATTTTCCCACTTACTTTTTGGAGACCTGATGTATTGTTTCTGTACTTTCACCTGGCCTGGATATTGTTTGGTGTGTAGAACTTCTGCCATCTTCTGACCCTACCCTATAGGCAGGACATATGAAGACCATGGAAGATTGTTGTGACATGTAGTAAACACCCAGTACTTTCTGGAGAATACTGCTACTCCTTCACTGTTGCTGGAGGGCTCCTGGCAGCCTCTATGGCCAGTTTTGGTCTTGTATTCTCATAGACTTTGGTGGGATGTCCACTCCTTTGCAATGTCACTGTAGCCCCATATTTTCATCATCTTTTGATGACTGTCTGCACTGTGTTCCATGGTATATGCAATGCTGTGGAAATATATTGATACCCTTCTCCAGGCTGATACATCTCAAACATATGGTCCCTTAGCAGTTTCATCAGCTCTATGAGAACCATGGCTGTTGCTGCAGCAGGCAACTGGGTATATGTTAGGATAATCATGGTAGGACAGCTGACCATTATTTGCTCTTTATCAAAGAGTCTCTATAATTGATGTCAGGTGTGTACCCAATAAGATGTACAGCTGTAGTTATATCGAAAGCTGCCTCGACACAGTAGTAGCTTCAGCTTGTGCACATGTATGCATCTAGGTTGTTATACTATTGTTATGTGTCATTATTGTTCCCCCTAACAGATTTGTTTGCTTTACAATTGAATTGTATAGATCACATGAAAGGTTGGTAGTATTTTGAACTTGTCTATTGTGCTCTCATTTTTGTATATCACAAATACCTGGCATTCTAACAGGTGTGTACACCATTTATATGCACTGTATACCACTAATTTATACAATATAACCTTAGTTTTGGGCCTTTGTCCCCCCATTTTGTCAGTCTTTGTCCAGATGTCCTGCAATGACAGGTTGTGAGTTATGCTACAGATTTGTGACATCTCCTGCAAACAGGCCCCTGTGATGACCACCATGATGCAATGCAGTAAACACCACCACAAGTGAACATGCAGATATTGCCAAATGGCTGAGTGTAACAGTTGTGTGCATGGTCACATGCATTAACTTTAGCATGCCTGGGGCACTGGCAAGCCACAACAGGAAAATTCCATACTTACTGGCTTCAGGCTACTCTCCCATGTGCAGACCAGAGGGACCTATGTAGCTGTGAGGGAGAGGTATTGTCAGCAGATTCATGTTAGGCATTGGTACAAGATGAACACTACGTTTCTGCACAGGCACAGTGCACACTATGATATTACACATTTGCTGTCCTTCATCATAGATGTGCACTTGTGTGCAATACTACACCCCACCCACTAATCCATTTGCACTGACATATGCATCTAGAGTTTATACAGAAGACAGTTTAAATGCTACCTCATTACATTGATGTGCACTTTGGCCTTACCTGGATGCTCCTCACCTGTTTCCTGGGTGCCACCCATGTCCATGACTGCTATTTCCCATGTTTGAGTTTGTGGGGGGGCTACCCCAAGGGTAGCAAGGAGGTCCTCTGTCCCTGTAAGTGGTGCCTGTGTCGCTGGCCCCCCACCGGTAGCAGTACGGTCCCGCACTACAGCAGCAGCCCTTTGCCGAGCATGACATATCAGGTCAGTTGCTCTATGCATGTACAATCAGGTCAGGCATAGAGCAACTGACCTGATACATTATGCCCAGCAGACAGCAGCAGTCCTTTGCCGGGCAAGATGTATCAGGTCAGTTGCTCTATGCCTGACCTGATTGTACATGCGTCCATGGTGGCCCAAGATGTTCACTCTGTGGCCGATCTCATCCCACAGGGCAGTCCACTCCCATATATTATGCTGGCTATGGCCAGAAAGGATGGCATAGTTTAAGATTACAGCTTCTGTGATGGATGCTGTCTCCTTATTGGTGTAAGGTGGTTGCCACTGCATGGCACCTGGAAGACATAAACAGGGAAACACATCACAGGACCTCAGACATTGCCTAGAGTTCTTTACAGAGCCAGCACATGAATATGGACTATCATTAGCCACCACTTACAAACACATCATACCCTGTACCTAGCAGCACTGTATGAACATGCATTGTACTCCTGGTCCTGATGTGTCATGATCCCCCCAATGAGAGCCAGTGCATTGCATAAACCACCATTCATCCTTCACATTTGTGTAGAAGGATGACAGTGGCCATGTTCCTTGCAAATGGGATGTCAATGGTGCTCAGTCTTTGCTTGCATACAGTGTGTAATGGAGCTGGAAGCATATGCCTGGGTTCATGTAGGATGCAGACAGGAATGTTATCAGACCCCAAGGTGACCTGCTTTTGTTAACTTTGATTAGGCAGTTTGCACCTGATCCATGATGATGAGGGGAGGGGTGCATGTGCTGTGCCTATCCACCTATACTGATGGTGAGCCAGGGGGGTGATGTTTGCCCTAAACCTGTCTGCAGCAGGTTTGCGGTAGCTATGGTGTGTGTGTATGTGCTGTGATTGACCAGCATTACAGGGTGGGTTGAGTTGCCTCTGAGACAGCAGACATATCTGAAGATGGCCTTGTGATTGCCCTTAGTGGATGTGTCCAATTTGTACTCATAGTTTGCCTTACAGTTATCCACCTGTGACCTAATATGCTCATTCAGACAAAGGTTGACATGCTGCCCAGTTGGTGCCTGCTCCTACTTTGCCCTGTACAGCCAATATATCACCACAGTATGTGCTTTGTGCATTGATGCTGTCCAGCAAAGGGGTTTACTCTACTTTGGTGGAGCAGGTTTTACAAGTAAGTTATTGCTGAGGCCATACAGCTATGTGGGTGGATATATATCTGTTTGTAGTAGGCATTGACACAAGGTCAGAACACAGTTGGCCACCTCTACAATTTCAATGTGATACTGATGCTTATTATACTACCCATGTCTGTGTCAGAACAATGCCACAACCAGTAGCTGTAGAAGTGTAACTCTGTTGGATGCACAGAAACTAATGTTACACACATGAGCAACATGTACAGCTTATTTAATTGACATTTTGCATCCCATGTCAGTTATGAGGCAGCCAGGTACACCTACCCATACATACATACATATGCACAGGTAATACCTGCTATACATTTCTGTTCTATGCCAGTATGGCACACTATAATTACAGTCTTGCTGCTCAGTCAGTCATGTCAACCTGTTAGGACAGGATATCTGGAGGACACTGCACATACATGGTGGGCTATGGGCCACAGTTAGTGACACTTTCTTCATATTGCTGTAACACATGTAGGTCATTTGATAGTGCAGTAGCCTTTGCATTCACAAACATACTCTGGAGGATGTCTGATGCTCATATGACAGGCAGAGAGAGGAAAGGCTAAGGGTGTGGTAGTGAGGGTAGGAACTGTTAATGCTGTGAGTATGACTGGTATGGGGATAGAGCTAGCTGATATGCTGGACAGAGGAAATGTGGATATATTGTGTGTGCCAGAGACTAAATAGAAGGGGTGTACAGCTGTGTGTATTGGAATCAGGTACAATTAGTTCTATCATGGTGAATATGGGAAGGGAACTGGTGTAGGGGTTAACCTGAAGTAACATTATGCCAAGAGTGTTTATGAAGGTGATAAGAGTGCCGGTTAGAGTGATGTTTAGGAGGCTGGAAATTGATAGTGTAATGATGACAGTTGTTAGTGCATATGCTGCGCTAATTGCATGTGTGATGGATGAGGCAGACATACTTTGGTGTGATTGGATGAAGTGGTGATGAGGGTTTACCTTTGAAAACTTGAAAAGCACATTGTCGAAAGACAATTGTGCGGAAGTATGTTTTCAAGTTTTCAGATACCCGAATAGAAATGCAGCGAATGTGCAATGAGTGAATGCACATTGATATTCGCTCATTGCAGATTTGTCATTGTGGGTGCGAAGTGCACTATAGTGGGGATCAGGAAGTGGACCCTTTCCCCACTGTAGTGTGACCTCGGAGTTAGAATAATAAAGTAGGGGGGTGTTGGGGGTGCAGGGGGCTTGCACCCCTGCATTATGAACTGTATTCGTAATTGTAGTATGAAAATCAGCAAATCTGGTTTTCAATTTACTGATTTTCAAACATAGGTGTAGTTCGGAATGAAGGTTTTCGTCATTCCGGTTTGCACAAAGGGCCATTCGGCAGGTTGATTTTCAACCTTTCAAAGGTAAACCGGTGATGAGTGTATCGAAGGGTGAGAGAGTGGTAATTGGAGCAGATATCAATGGGCATGTTGGTAAAGGGGGACAGAGGTGATGCAAAAGTGATAGGTAGGTATGGTGTTAAGCAAAAGAATGCAGAAGGTGAGATAGTGGTGGAGTCTGCAACAGAGGCTGGACATGGCTATGGTGAATACAGAGTTTTACAAGATCGAGGGGCATAGGGTAACATACAAGAGTGGAGGAAGATGCACACAGATGGATTATCTCCTATGCATGTGGGCCTGATTGAAGGGGATTGGTAACTCTAAAGTGGTGACAGGGGAAAGTGTAGTTAGGCAGCATGGAATGTTGGTCTGTGGGATGACATTGGCGATCAAGAAGAGGGGGAGGAGTGTGAGTGCAGCACCATGGATCAAATGGTGGATACTGAGAAAGGGTGATTGTGAGGTTGAGTTCAGACAGGCAGTGGGTGGCAAATATTTGGGTAACTACATCCAAGCTAGTAATAAAGATGATTAGAATAGGGACTGGTGTGACAACTGCACAGAGGAAGGAGGACAAGGGAACCTGGTGGTGGCATGAGGAAGTACAGGGGAGTATACAGAGAAAGAGGTTGGCCAAGGAGAAGTGGGATTGTCAGACAGATCAAGAAAGTAGACAGGTGTATAGGGAGATGAGGTGCATGGTAAAGACAGAGTGGTGGCAAAGGCTGAGGATGGGGCATCTGAAGGGTTGTATGTAAGGTTGGACAGCAAAGATGGAGAATATGAGCTGTATCAATTGGCTAGACAAAGGCACATAGCTATGAAGAATGTGCAGCAAATAAGGCTGATAAAGGATAATGGTGGAAGTGTACTCACAAGCGAAGAGAGTATGTTGAGCAGGTGGAAATAGTACTTCGATGGGCTGTTGAATGAAGAGAATGAGAGAGAAGGTTGGATGATGTTGGTATGGTGAATCAGGACGTGCAGCAGATTATCAAGGCAGAAGTAAGTATAGCTATGAAGAGGTTTAGAAATGGAAAAGCTATTGGTCCAGATGACATGCCTGTGGAAGCATGGAGGTGTTTAGGACAAATGGCAGTGGTCTTTTTAACCAGATTGTTTACTGTAATCTCGGGAAGTGAGAGGATGCATGAGGAGTGGATAAAATGTGTTTGGGTATTGATTATGAGAATAAGGGTGGTGTGCAGAGCTGTAGTAACTACAGAGGGATAACACTGATCAGTCACAGCATGAGGTAATGGTAAAGGGTGGTGGAAGCTAGGTTAGGAAGGGAGGTAAGGATTACTGATCAGCAGTATGGTTTCATGCCAGGAAAAGCAGTACAGATGTGATGTTTGCTCTGAGAGTGCTGATGGGGACATACAGAGAAGGTTGGAAGTAGCTGCATTGTGTCTTTGTGGACTTAGAGACAGCATATGACAGGATGCCTAGAGAGGAGTTGTGGTATTGTATGAGGTGGTCAGGAGTGGTGGAGGAATCCATAAGAATGCTACAGGATATGTACATGGCTAGTGTGACAGTGGTGAGTTCTGCATTGGGAGTGACAAGTATGTTTAAAGTGGAGGTGGGAGTACATCAGGGATCAGCTATGAGCCCTTTCTTATTTGCAGTGGTGATGGACAGGTTGACAGACATGATTGGCAGGAGTCCCTGTAGACTGTGCTGTTTGCAGATGACATTGTGGTCTGTAGTGAGAGTAGGGAACAGGTTGAAGAGACCCTGGAGAGTTGGAGGTATGGTCTAGAGAGGGGAGGAATGATGGTCAGCAGGACTGAGATGGAATACATGTGTGTGAATGGGAGGGAGAAGAGAGGAATGGTGAGGATGAGGGGAGTACAGTTTCCAAAGGTGGATAGGTGTAAATACTTGGGAACAACAGTTCAGAGTAATGGTGAGTGTAGGGGATAGGTGAAGATGAGAGGACGAGAGTACAGGCAGGATGTGGGTGGTGGAGAAGAGTGTCAGGAGGGATTGACAGATGAGTATGATAAAGAGTGATAGGGAAGGCCTACAAGATGGTATTGAGACCAGCTATGTTATATGGGTTGGAGACATTGGCTTTGAAAAAAGAGGCAAGAGTCAGAGCTGGACGTGGGAGAGTTTATGACATTATGATTTGCACTGGGTGTGATGACGGTGGACAGGATTAGTAATATGTATATTAGGGGGTTAGCCCAGGTTGGACAGCTTGGGGACAAAGCCAGAGAGTGACAGGATTATGTTGGTTTGGACATGTGATGAGGAGGTATGCTAAGTATATTTGGGAAAGGATGAGGCTACCAGGTAGGAGGAAAAGAGGATGGCCTGAGATAAGGTGTATGTATGTGGTGACAGCGGACATGCAGGTGGTTCATGTGACAGAGCAAGATGCAGAGGGCTGGAGACATAGAGACAGATGATCTGCTTTGGCGACCACTAACAGTTACAGCCAAAAGAAAGAGAAGGTGATGTTGTAATGTCAGTGTTCACAGGTTTACAATTATTTGCCAGACATAACACAACTCTTGATGACATAACTATAAATATGAGGCACACGTATGGTCAGTGTGCATAACACTGGACAGTTGAATGGTATGGGCTGAGTATATCACATGCAGTTCAACACACACAGCTGCAACAGTATTTCAGTATGCAAATACCCTGTATAGGTCCATCACATGTCTGAGACAAACATGTATATCATATTTGTATTGACAATTAACATATGGATATCTGTGACATCCCAGTAGCTGGCCTTGCAGTGTCACAGTCAGTATTGTGCAACACACTCCAGTAGTGGTCATATGCGAGCCAGTCTTTCCTGGGGTGACGCAGGGCCCTGAGCTGTGTTCTATGTCACTGCAGACAGACACAGATGCTATGGCCATAGGTTCTGCAAAGCAATATATCAGTACAGCATGTTTTGTGGAGATATAATATTGTTTGACCTTCCTATTTTCCATGTTTGCATACCGTCTGCTACATTCGATTACATGCTTAATTGTTTGACATACCTGTGTTTTTTTTTTGGTTCAGTTGGTGTAATCTATCAGTTTCAGTGTGTCTGTCTGACTGTTTGTTTGTTTGCATCTCTCTCTCTCTCTCTCTCTGAGACAGATGTAGGATATACATCTGTTTTGTATAGGCATCAGCTTGCCTTTCGTAGGTAATGCTTATGAGCAGCTGATGGCCTGTACACCAATTGGAGTCCTACACTTGTTAATTGCATGTAGAACAGCTGTGGTATCATTACCATACTCAATAGCATGGAAACACACTCCTATAACTGAGTACTTCATGTGGGAGTTGCCCCTTCTCCTTGCCTGTGAGGAGGATTTCATGGAAGTGTGTGACAAACAGCATCACAGAGGGTAGTTGGAAATTCCTCTTACAACAAACCCTGTGGAGACAGCCCAACAAACTGGCAGAGAATGTTCCAGACATAGGGACAGAATGTAAGTATTGCTGTTAAACAGTAGAAGTATCCCAAAAAAAGCTGAAAAAATGCTGGTGGTAAAAAGGCAAGCGCAGCCAACAAATATATAAAAAATACTAAGATTTTAATGCAGAGATACGTAAGCGCTTTCATGGTATAACCTTACCGCTTCATCAGACAACCATAGCAACTCACATTACAACTCTCATACAGGTGACATCACTCCAATTAAATGCTTAGCTGGAGCACTGAAGTCATGCCCCTTCTTAATAGACTAGTGTTCTAGCTAAGCATGTCTTGTCTACTGGTCCTGTATGTATTTTTGTTTTTCAGATACTGCATGTCACTAGTCCCAATTTACGTGGGGGTGATATAGTAACCCGCACTGAAGTGGTTGAGCTAGAGTGGATCTTGAGGTTGGGGGCGCATCTGGCCATGGGGTTAAATTACAATATCCCACTGAAGCCATTGTTGAGAAACAAATGGCTCAAGTGAATGTTCATCTATTCACCTTTAGGATTGAGTGTTATTATGTATAAACAGTTTCTTTTGTGAGATGTTTATTTTTGCATTATAGTTCTACTGTTTAGACTATTAGACTCATATATTGTGGTTTTTGAATTTAGTTTTAAAATAGGGGATTTCATTTGAGGGTTTGTATTTTTCATTTATGTGATTGGGAGATGATTTTGTACTTATGTCTTCTACGTTGCTTGATTTTATTGGTGCAATGTTTAATTGGAGTGATGTCACCTGTATAAGAGTTGTAATATGAATTGCTATGGTTGTCTGATGAAGCAGTAAGGTTATACCGTTAAAGCGCTTACTTATCTCTGCATTAAAACCTTAGTATTTTTTATATATTTGTTGGCTGTGCTTGCCTTTTTACCACCAGCATTTTTTCTGTCTTTTTTTGGGATACTTCTACAGTTTGCTTTGGTGCCATTGGGGTTTGTTTGATTGCTGTTATACAGTTGAAGTCATGCTAGTTTGTCAGGGTTTGTGTGGATATTGCTGCTCTGCATGAATTTAAGTCTGATAGTGTTAAGTGGTTGACATAACTCTCAACTGTAGGGCTATCTGCAGACTGCCCAGAGTTTTGACTCTTATATTTGGTGTGTTACTCACACATTTTTTGGCATTGGAAATTCAGTAGCTTACTCTGAGGTTTACAGTCAGTAAATAGTAACATCCATGTGTGTTTCTGACTTCATATCCCACAGAACAGATATGTTACAACAACCCTGTTACACCAGCAACTTTCTCAGTTTATGATAGCAATATGTTAATAATGCCCCTGTGTTTGGGCCTCTGGCCCCAAGTATGTCAGGCTTTGTCCAGATGTCATGCTGTAAGAGGTGGATAGGTATAGTATATCATTATATAGTGACTTCATTCCTGATATCATCCCAGTGATGTATCAGACTGCCAGACATGTTATGTGTAGGAAGCCTTATATATGAGGACAAAGCCTGAACATTCTGTGGGACTCTACATTTGAGAGGACTGTGTATTTCTGGCAATTGCTGACAGACTGTCAGGATTGTGTAGCAATGTATTCTGAATGTGTTATTTGGCCTGTGTAGGGAGGGGGTAGATGTAAGTGTTATGGGTCCTTTTCTATCTGACTTTGCATGCTGCTCCAGTTTCTGGTACTCTATCAGCTGTATATGTTTGTAGGGGCAGACTGACACATGTCCCATACAACAGTCAGGCATCAGACTACACTGTGAATTGGGCCAGTATATGTAGGGGTAGTGTGTGAGTGGCAAACACGCTGATGATTTTGTTCACACAGTCCATATACTCTACTATCCATGTGGCTTACCAGTATGTCACTTTGAATGTGGTGAGATTGGTTATGGGTATGCACTTTCACACTGGTGTCTGTTTGTCAGTGCTGTTACATCCCTGTAGTGCCTGATATATTTGCAATTACATGTGTATTCCCCCATAGCAAAATTGTGTTAGTGTTGTGTCAGTCTGCCTGTAGTTTAGACAGTACTTGGTGACATGCCTAGCAGCTCAGTGTAGTTTCCCTACTGCAATGTTATGTCCAGATATTTATCATATGGGCTGTTGCCTGGCCCCCATGCGTGTTGTGTATGTCTGGCACATCAGTGGGATGATGTGAAGATTTATATCAGTAACTAACGGGGAGTAATTTGGTTTTGGACATGGCCTTTTCCAGTCAATATATGTTAGAACAGACAGAAGGGTGTTACTGCATCAACTGTGTCACCTTATCTACTACAGTATTTGGGATATGTTCCCAGTTTCATGGCTTTACCCCCCCCCCCTTTGTCAGGCTTGGTCCAGATTTGTTGCACTAAGGGGTTCTGAGCATACCTCTCGACTGGGCAGATTGTTTCAGATTGTCCAGGTTTATTGCTCATATTACTGTACTGTTCCACAGAATCATTATTTTCACTTATGTGGTAAATCAGTGTGATGATATGAGGATTTCTATCAGTAAATGATGACATACATTTCTGTTTGAGAACTCACATCCTTCTGAAGATGCATGCTGACACAAACCCTCTTACTGTGGCAACATTCTACATTTATAACTGCAGTACATACATTATGTCCCTGGTATTGGCCCATTTTCCCCCCATTTTGATGGCCTTTGTTCAGAATTCTTCATTGTTCAGAACAGGTAGAGAGAAGTATGGTGCTGGGTATGACTCCACTACAGTGTGTGTGTGTGTGTGTGTGTGTGTGTGTGTGTGTGTGTGTGTGTGTGTGTGTGTGTGTGTGTGTACATATATATATATATGTATATATATATATTTTTTTCTTCCTTTTTTGATTATATATATATATATATATATATATATATATATATATATATATATATATATTTATAACAATATATATGTATAGCTTTATATATCTGATGTATATACTTTTTCATATTTATCTATTACCATACACATCTACGTGTGTATTTATATATACTAAACATGACTGATTCCCCAGTGTTTGTTCCCTACTATTCTATACCTGTACTGAATGATATATTTGAAAAAGTCGCATCAGATAGTTCATAGGTTTATAGGTAGGTACTAGGCTATTGGCCCTAGGGCCTGTATAAGCCTAGCCAAAAGGTACCCTGGCTTTCGCCACCCAAGAAAATAATTTTCCTGTGCCACTGTCGAGCAGAGCCACAGAAGTGATCCCCGGGGTGAATTTCCTATCTCTCATCCAATCATCAAGAATTTTCTTGAAGAGTGCTAATGAGGAGCTTTGTTTGATATAGATAGGTAGTTTGTTCCAGAGTATGGGAAGTCTCTGGGACAGGAATCTATCCCTCCAGCATGTTCTGTTTATTGTGGTGACAAGGTTTAGGTCCCTAGAGCATGTAGCTCAGAGGGATTGGGATTTCTTTAAGTGGAGCATGTCCAAAAGCTCTGGGTTTGACATAACTTTGTGTGTTAGGCAGAGATCGCCTCTGAGTAGGGGATATGTGATGGAGTAAAGCTGCAGTGTTTTGAGATGGTCTGCATAGGGCATCTGTTTGAGGCCAGTAATCCTCTTTGTGAGGTATTTCTGCGGCCTTTCCAGTTGTTGTAGATGTCTTGTGAGGTACATACCAAAAGGGGCATTGTACTCTATAATGAGTCTAATGAGTGACGAGTAGAGGGGAACAATGGCCTCTATTTTCCTGGATGAGAAACCTTTTGTGATGAGGTGTGCCACATAGAAGGATTTCCTGACTACTGTGGTGATGTGATTATCAAAGGAGAGACTACTGTCCACCTGTGTCCCAAGGTCTCTTATCACACTTTCGGTGTTAATTAGACTACCGCCTATGTGGTAGTTCATGGGTACATAGTTTTTGCCAAAAGGGATGACAATGCACATTTTGGCATTGAGCTTGAGGCCATGGCTTTGACACCAAGCATCTGTCTCAGCGAGGCCCTTTTGTAGGATGTCTACATCTTTTGGAGTTTTGTTTATGGCTCCTAGTGTGCAATCATCTGCAAACTTCATTAGCCAAAGACCTTCTGTGTTAACCTGTACTTCAGAGAAGTAGATACCAAACAGAAGAGGACCCAGGATTGAACCCTATGGTACTCTACTTGTCAGTGGTCTGAAGTTGGATTTGGAGTCTGCTACTTTCACAGTGTGGGTTCTGTCAGTGAGACAGTTGGCAACCCATCTTGTGACATAGGGATTTATACCTAGTTTAGTGAGTTTGTCTATAATTCCAGAGTGGGGGATGATGTTGAAAGCCTTGGCGAGATCTAGATAGGCTGTGTGAACCACCTTACCCTCATCTTCAGCTTTGGTGACCGCTTTAAAAAAGTCTGTCAGGTTTAGGAGACATGATCTGCCTTTTACAAACCCGAACTGGGTGGGGTCCTGAGTTTGGAGATTATCAATGTCATTGTTTATAAGTTCCATGATGATACGTTCCATAGCCTTGCAGACCAGGCTCGTCAGGCTAATGGGGTTGTAGTTTCCGGGGTCCGTGGTGGCTCCCTCTTTGTGGAGTGGGATAACCATCACTGTGCACCATTCAGTGGGCACATAGCCTGAGTTGAGGCTATGACTGAACATGGTACTTAGGTGGGGTGCCAGTTTGTTCTGTAGTTCATGTAGAACACAGCCTGGAATGTTGTCAGGTCCCATGGATGCTGTGTTCTTGGCTTTGGAGAGTGTGTTTTTTACCTCTACAGCCGTGATTATAGGAAATTTGCATTATTCTGGTATAGAGATGGGCCCTTTAGGGGATGAGAGGGGGTTAAAGTTAGCACTGAACCTATCTGCCAGGATGTTGCCAATATCAGTTGGTTCTTTATATTTAGTGACATTGTGCTGTAACTCAGAGTAGCTCTGAGTGTTGCCATTGAGATTCTTGACATAGCTATAGAATGCTTTGTGGTTGTCTTTAGAGTCAGTGGGGACTTTGTTTTCGTAACTAGCTTTGGAGGATTTTATGAGGGATCTCAGCTTCTTACTGAGGCTGACCAGGGAGTTCCTCCAATCATGGGATTTTACTCTTTTTTGTAACAGTTTCTTTCTTCTGTTGTAGAGTTTGTTTATGGCAAGGGACCACCAGATTGGCTTCCTTTTTTTTGGAGGATAGCATCTTGGTTCTGTTAGGGATTGCATGATCCATGCACTCGTGTAAGTGCTTATAAAGTGCATTTGTGTAGGATTCAGCAGTCATACCTCTATTGATCATCAGCATGGGTGTCGTGAAGTTTGCCACTTCTGTCTTAAGAAGCGTGACATTGGCTTTGGAGAATTTTGTTATGGTGGTTTCCCTAATGGGGGGTGGGGGAAGGATGTGGATGCCTAGGGTGATTAGCTTGTGATCGGATCTGACCAACAAGGAATTGACCTCTGGAGTGGAGCAATGGTTGCCCATGTTGGTAATAACCAGGTCTAGGATATTGCTGCCCCTGGCGGGGATGTGGATAAGTTGATCCAAGGCATTGGAATTTATGAATTCCAGAAAACGTTGAACACAAGAGTTGGCACATGAGTAGTTTTCCCAGTTAATGGTGGGGTAGTTGAACTAGCCCATTATTGGTGTGTTCGGTTGTACCCTAATATTTTCCAGTGTATCAAGAAATGAGGAGTGGGAATCCTGGGGCATGGTAGGGGATCAGTAGCAAGCTAAGATTTGGATTGCAGTCTTGCCCAGAGTTAGTTGCACTTGGATAATCTCGGATGCATTATGCTGAGCAACTAGCCTGGAGGTGTTGATATCCTTAATGAATATGGACACGCCTCTGCCTTTAGGGTTTCAGTCCAGGTTAGGTGGCCGAAAGGTGTGGCATGAATTATAGCCTGGTAATGCAGGGGTACTCTCTGGAGCCTTGAACCAGATCTCTGTCATTGCACAGATATCGATGTTCTCCATTTTAAGGAGTGCCTTGAGTGAGTGCATTTTGAGGTTTAGACTTCTAGCATTGAGTAGCAATACCCTCAGATTCTGCTTGCTTGTACCTGTTACAGTGGTGAATTTGTTATTTGAACCTTGCCTAGAAAAGGCACTATAGGGGATGCTAGAGCCTTAGCCAGTATCCAGAATCTCAGGGGCGACAGGTGCACGCCATCTCTGGCAAAGCATTGTGGTTTGTTGATCATGTCATCCCAGGCAAACAGATACTGGATCCCCTTAGAATGACACCAGAAGCTTAGCCAATTGTTGAAGTCAATCATTTTATCCTTGTACTGTGGTATCATTCTGGGTGATGGCAGGATGCTACTCAGGGCTTGGATCATACCTGCCTGGGCTACAAGATCAGACAGCTCCTCCATGTCCCTTTTCATGTAGTCCAGGGAGGTACATCTCATGTCATTCACACCAACATGGACAATGACAGAGTCATATTTGTACTTGTTGTAGAGTGACCTGAGTGCATGCATTATGTGGTGGATCCTGGCACCCGACAGGCAGCTGACAGTAACTTTCTCCTTGTTTAGCCTGGAGAGTGGAACATCAGTGTGTCTGACTATAGAGTCAGCTATGACTAGAGTGTTGAGTACGTTGTTAGGCCTTATGGGCTGTGGTTGAGTAGCACACTGAGTCTGTGGGCTATGTGTCATTTGGGTTGTGTTGGGGAGGTGGAGGTTGCGTGTGTTTCTGCTTTGGAGGTCCCTGTTGCTTGGGCAGGTTTTTACTGAGAGTCTCTGTGAATGTAGGTGCGTGTTTTGTATTTCTATGTGTGTGTATTGGTGATGTAGGTTTTGAGGGACTATGTGATGAGTGTGGTGTGGTGCAAGTGTTTACCTTCTCCTCTTGACTGTCTAGTCCAGTCTTGGGTGAAGAGAGCTTTGCTTCCAGTTTGGCTATATAAGTGCACCTCTCACAGGTTGTAGTGTTGGGTGGTAGGAGGAGAGGGTTGTCTGTGTACATAATGCAATTGCTGCATTGCTCCAAAATGCCCAGATTCATCAGGTAGACAGGAGAAAAAAACAGGAGCTGACCCTTAGACATGCCTGGATAGGTGCTTATTTGTTAAGTACTAGAAACTGTTTTCCTCTAGACAAGTGAGGAAAGTTGAGTGCTGTAGTAATTTGTAGCTTATTTAGTGCTTACAATGGGTTCTGAACAAGTGTTGAGCTCAAAAACAGACTTTAGTGCTGAAACTAAAAAACTGGCTAGTTCTAAGAAACAAAATTAAGCTAGAAGGCATCCCTCCAACACAGAAAGGCTTGGGGGCTCAGAAGCTCACAAACAGTCCTGGACACAGCAAATCTGTATCCAGACCAGACTACCCACATGAAAGGCAGAAAACAACCTTAGAATTTTTTTTTTAAGTGGAAAGAGAGAAAGGAGGAACAGAAACTATGTGGATTGGCCTTCTCAAATGTTCTCCATGTATTAGGTAGAATGAAGTAATAAAACGAGACTGGGAGGAGTGTCCCAGATCAAATTTACAGTAGGGGCGGGCAACTGCAAAGCCACCAACTATAAGAACAGCATACAAATAGGGAGGGAGGGTGGTAAACAAACTGAAGAAATGTTTCTCACAGCAGAAAAGCAGCAGTGAGCCTTTAAATGAAAGTTTTAAACAGATAAAGGAGCCTCTAGAGAAAGCTGTTAACTGCAAACAAGTTATCAGAATCAAACAACCCAAACAGATGCTTAATAAAAGTAGACAATTTCCAGTTAATACCACACACACAGTGAAACTAGCTAGAAAAGTATGCAGTAGACAAAGTGCTATAAATAACTCGAAAAAATAAGCAAAAAAAAAACAGGATACTTAATGTTATATATTGTAGATCCGAGTTTGCTCAGTGTCCTTCCTTCGATTTGCTCAGTGTGAAATGGCATAAACACTCACAAACTTAACTTCTTAGGTAACAGAAAGTTGAAACCTGAGACAACTTTAAAAAAAAGCTCAAAAGAACCAATGAGGTGCTTACTCTAAGCTGTAGTCCAGGTGACCTAGTCAGCCAATGACCTTAAACAATCCTCTCTCACTGAAATGCCTAATGGCTTTGGCTAAACCAAAATGTTCCTGAACATGTGCTCAGACACTCATGCTCATGTGCTCATGATGTAGTGGTATATTGCTCTGACAATGGTGTACAGGGTTCAAGACTTGATAAGGTTAATTATTTTGTTGCTGGGCAGAGCAGAGGCTGATGGAGACTGGGTGATTAAGGCATTTTTCAGCAGTTGTAACTGGGTTTGCTCAGGTTTGCACAATGACAAGCAATGCCAACACACAGTTAAATGGGAAACTGCTTAATCTGTGTAGGCATGCTTTAGCATCACATAAACCCACTTACTGCCACTTACTGCTGCTTACTCCCACTTACATCCACACTAATTTCTTTAAAAGAAAAGAAAAAAGGAGTGATAGGAAAGTGGTGAAAAAGGGGCATGCAGAGGGAAAAACATTATGAAAGATAGCTAGGGATGTGCAGGACAGAAGTAGGGAAGGTCCATAGCTGTCCATTTCTGATACAGCAACAGCTGTACATTTCTACAGAATTTGGAAGTGAATTTGGGCACTCAAACCTCTGACAGAGGGGGTGAGGACAACCGTAATGTGTTGTTAAGCCAATTAGACCAGATTGCATGTGCCCAGTGGACATGTGTGTGAAATGGACAGCTATGTATGGGGTGACTTTTTTTCTGGGAACAGATTGTCCTTTTTTTTTTTTTTTATAAGGTGAGAGTGGGATGTTGTGGAAGGATAGTAGGTATACTTGAGGATGTAAGTTGTGTAGGAAGACAGAAAAGACAGCAGACAGGGGTGGTATATGACACATGGGGTAATCACCTTGGATGGGAAGGGTGGTTGGGAATTGGATGCCCATGAGTCCCCAAATGGATACAGTAGGATGGCCCCAAAGGTGGCTGTGCTGGGAGCTGAGCAGAAGGGGTAGGCTGACCCTCAAGATGCGCCATACGGCCCTCAAGTTGACATAGTTGATCTCTGAACTCCTTTCGAAGCTCACTATGCACCAATCCCCAGACCTGACTATAGGTGACGGTGTCCTGTCTGCGCCTGCTACCAGGGTGGGGACAGGCCCCATCCTCTGAGGGGGTTCCACCCAAAGGTGGTGCAGGACCAGCAGAAAAGGAGGTCCAGGGTTGGGTCCCAGCCATGCTAGGGCCCGGTGCCATGGCCAGTTGATGCGAGACAGGAGGATCCACTGGGATCGGCCTTTCCAGATGTGCTACGTTGTTGAGGTTTTACAACATATGTTGGTTAGTTATGAAAAACACATTCCAGGATTAGTTATAACAGCATGCATGGGTGTTTCCATTAACCCAAAACAGCAGATCTGAAACAGTTGCATAGCAAACAGAACACATGCATATATGGAACCACAGTGGGCATTATAACAGCATACAGGTTACATTGATAGCAACAGGCCACCAATGATAGTATTTGAACAGGGAATATTAATAATCAAACTTTTAAATATTTGTAGAACAATAGGACACATTTCCCAACAGTAGGTTTGGTGAAAAGCATACCCATTTATTTATGTGTTTAGATTATTGGTGCAGAGAGGGTGGGGGAAAGAGATGTCAATTAACAACTGTATAGGCTTTAATTGCTCACAACTTTAATGATCATTGCTCTAATCATTACTCTCTAAATATTACCTCACTTTACATCGACTTATGGCCTTGGGTTGGGCAGTGGTATGTTTGTACACAGTGTATAATTACAGCCTTCTTACACCTAATTTATACCTTTTCTTACCTGGTAGACCTGTGGAGGAAATTTCTGTTAACACTACCTGACTGTTTCTACCCATATTCACATAGTCAAGGTTACATATGTGCACTCATAGTGTGTGTGTGTGTGTGTGTGTGTGTGTGTGTGTGTGTGTGTGTGTGTGTGTGTCTGTGTGTATCTGTGTGTGTGTGTGTGTGTGTGTGTGTGTGTGTGTGTGTGTGTGTGTGTGTGTGCACACACTACTGCCATACTCCACCTTGATTTCTATCGGTCACCCTGGGTGTTGGCAGTAGTGACCACTAGCTGTGACAATGTGACACCTGAGGAATATTTCTTGAAGGAGGCTACTTGGTGTATGCACTTATCTTGCTGTAATTTGCAGCCTTGGGGTTGGACAGTGGGTGTTGTACACAGTGTATAATTACAGCCTTCTTACAGCTCTTTTATACTTTTTCTTACCTGGCAAACCTGTGGAGGAAATTTCTGTTAACACTTCCTGACTATTTCTACCCATATTCACACAGTCAAGGTTACATATGTGCACTCATACTGTGTGTGTGTGTGTGTGTGTGTGTGTGTGTGTGTGTGTGTGTGTGTGTGTGTGTGTGTGTGTGTGTGTGTGTGTGTGTGTGTGTGTGTGTGTGTGTGTCTGTGTGTGTGTGTGCTACTGCCATACTCCACCTTGATTTCTATCGGTCACCCTGGGTGTTGGCAGCAATGACCACTAGCTGTGACAGCGTGACACTTGAGGGACATTTCTTGGAGGAGACTACTTGGTGTATGTACTTATCTTGCTGTCATTTTCAGCCTTGGGATTGGACAGTTGGTGTATACACAGTCTATAATTACAGCCTTCGTATGGCTCATTTATACCTTTTCTAACCTGGTGGACCTGTGGAGGAAATTTCTGTTAACAATAACTGACTGTTTCTACGCATGTTCACATATTCTTGGATGAGATTATGCATACAGCTTAATACCACTCCTGGGATTCGAATAGTGTCTGTTTGTGCTAAAAGGTACAACAAGGTTGCCTTTCATCATAATGAGCTAGTGGGGAAATGCTGTTTTTTTCTTCACTGTTTTCTGCCTAATACTCTCTTGTTTGGACAATCTGCCTTGTAATTCTGACATTAATGCATGGCAGATAGTTTTTATACTGTGCATTCATACCTTCACATATTACAGTATGGAAAACAATGGTTAACACATTACTGCTCAGGGATTAGATCTTGGTGCATGGAACATTTCTTATAGTTAATCTGTTTTATTACTCCACAATCTTTGTCAAATGAGCCTCAATTAATTAATGCTGTCAGAGCCATAGTTACTGTGCAGAACCTGCACACATTTAGATTCATACTACCACATACCAAAGTAAAGACAATAGTCTTGGGTTCTGAGTTTTATTGACAGGTACTGACACTTTTATTGACATATATCCTGTAAATCACTATTATCTGCTGATGTCTCCATTATTCAGTACAGACAATACACATTTCTAACTACTGGCAGCCTTTCTATTTACTTCCCTGACTACTGCAAGCTAGATTTGTACTCACCAGCCTCGCGATGCAGCCTTAGCAGCCTGCTGGCATGGGTGTCCACATTCACAGCCCTCTCATCTGCAGCTGTACAGGAGAGAAACATTTATGCATACCTTTCCATCTCATACTTAGGCTGGACTTTGTTACACAATAATTGATACTGATACTTACACACTGCTGGGACATTATGTGCCCGAGTGTCTTGGATCCATTGGTCCAAGAGATCCCTCTTCCTACGCTTCAGGTCAGCATAACAGTGCCAGACCTGATCACCAGTCAGAGGGATACCAGTAGTACTGGTGAGGTCATGTGCGAGAGGGTCCCAGCCCTCCGCTTTGTATTGGGAGTCCTGCTACTGGTACTGGCAGCAGTCTCCCTTCAGATTCTGTTATGAGGAGTCCAACCATGACCCTGGACTCCTGAATGCCCCAACACTGCGCCTGAAAGCATACACCCTCACCAATGCCAGCCATAGTGCCTGCAGTGATCAGCTACAACTGGTTATGGTTGTATTCATGCCTGCAGGGTTTAAATAGGGATGGATTCCTGCCCTTTGCTGTGATTGGCTGATTTTGAATATGCTGAGCTAAGCTAAGTGATGGGCAAACCCACTTAGCTAAGATAAGCATTGCTTAAAGGGGCAGATGCTAAGCACTTTTTACCAGTGCGCAAATCTATGCTAATTATTGCTAGGCATTTAGATTTAAGCAAAGCTTACACTGGCTAAGCATAGCTGAGCAAAATTTAGCGTTGTTCAGCTTTCATTTTATGGACTATCAGGATTGTGGGGTTGATTCCTTATTAATGACATCTTATGATATGTATGTTTACCTTCCATAACATCCCCCCCATATGCTTTCATTACATTATATTCTTTTGTGGCTATACTGTATGGGACACTTGTGTTTATATGGGGGTTTCACATCTGTACTACATTGACACCTCACATTTGGACCTGCTACACTACCCTGGTTAACAAATATATATTATTCACTACCTATTTATAAAAAAAGATATTTTAGTGCTGTTTTACATATAAAAATGAACAGACTGTATTGGGGCTTGAACTGTGAATGACTGCATGCTAAGTGAAAGCTTTAACCACTACGTTATTGCACTTTGGGTATACTGGCTGTATATTTCTACTTAGCTCCTTCGGATGTTTAAGCTATGCTAAACACGGCTGCGTGATGGGCACACCCACTCAGCTACACTTAAACTTTAGTGGGGATGGGAAAAAAATATTTGTTTTATTTTTCTTAGTTTAGGGATATGCACATAGCTAACAGTCATACCTCTCCACTTCTTAGAGTATAAAATCTGGACAAAGCCTAACATGATGGGGGGACAAAGGGGGACAGATTTTAAATATTGCTTTTACAAACATAGAAAGTTGATAGAATAATAGGTTTTGCATTGCATGACTTATTTTAAGGATGTGAAGTCTTAGACTCAAAT
The DNA here is from genome assembly GCF_019279795.1 of Protopterus annectens. Taxonomy (NCBI): domain Eukaryota; kingdom Metazoa; phylum Chordata; order Ceratodontiformes; family Protopteridae; genus Protopterus; species Protopterus annectens. The sequence goes on along the minus strand of NC_056746.1, from coordinate 1,009,612,490 downwards.
GTTTGCCATTATTTAATTACTTTGAGTCTCAGCTCTTTGCCAGAACAGTAGCAAGAACACACCTAACATATGAGGCACAACTCTGGACATTCTGCAAATATCTGTTCAGTTGGGAGGTATGCTGACAGTGTCCAAGGACAGTGTTTTTGATTCCAAAGTGACACATGGCACTTCCTGAGTGCAGGGGGCGTGTTTACTGTGCGAGCACTGCTCAGACACACTCCCTGCACTCGTTCACAGATTGTGCCCGTGCAGGTTATACAGCAGCGAGCCTTCATGAATATGCAAGGCATGCTGGTGTGCTGAAGGGGCACGATCTGCTCCATGCAAGAATAGACTTATTCTTGCATGTAGCTTTCATGAATCCCAGGGTAGGTTTTGGAGAAACGCTTTAGGACCTGTTCATTGGCAATTGTAGGGAGAAGTACAGACTGATTTGTAGGGGGACAAAATAGGGAGGGGAGAGTGGGAAGAAGTTTGAACTAAATTTATCAGTAAGTATATTGGTGGTGTCCTTGAGTTCAGAGTAGATTGTATCATTTGAGCATTTGAGATCAGTCAAGTGAAGTGATGAGTATTAATTCTGAAAAAGCTGAAAAAGGCTTATACTTTTCCTTGGAAGAGCTGGCAATAGTCAGTAAACACCTAGCTTTGCAAGGGTCCCCATTACGAGAGTGAAAGTCCGTTTAAGCGAATCCGTGAACGTCGACACGTATTGCGTGAGCTGGCATTACAGCGAATGTCAAAAACCGCAAATTTGGAAATGTCGAATTACCATGGTTGGCCCGTCTGTGGTATAGTTCCATAAGGTAAGTGTGCGATAGTTACGGACCTTAGGGTTAGGATGCGGATTAAGGTAAGTGCATAGATAGGTAGTGTATGTAAGATTTAGTGTAGGGTTTTGTTAAATGTATGTATGTGGATTATTTATTTTCTTTGTGTATATTTTCATAGGGGAAGTATGTGGTAGTTACGGACCTTAGGGTTAGGGAGGGGTTAAGGATAGTGCATAGATAGTTGTGCATGTGGGGTTTAGTGTAGGGTTAGAAGTAGGGTTTTGGTGCTTTACTTTAGGGTTAGAAGTAGGGTTTGGTTAGTGTATGTATGTTGTTTATTCATTTTGTTTGGGTAGGTAGTATGTAGCGGGTAGTTGGGTTGGCCAACTATGACAGTTCGAGATTTAAAATTTTGTGGTTTAGTGCGTTCGGTATTCTCACGGTTCGCACAATACATGTCAGTGTTTAAGTATTCGCTCAAAAGGACTTTTGGTAATATAGACCCGCTTTGCAAGCTTAGATCTTATACCAGAGTTATTATTGGACCTTTTTGAAAAAACTTAGAGTGAGAGAATTTGAATTTATTACTTATTTACTGCCAGAAGTTTTTTTTTTCTTTTTCTTTTTCTATACAATTTTTTTCATATTGGGCTTCCATCATTGGGGTTTAGGCTTGACTTATAGGAGGAGATACTTCAGTACAGGAGCTAATGTGAGAATAAAAGTCATGATATAAGCAGCTTATTTTGTCACAAAGTCATTAGTGAAGACATGGAGAGCTTCTGAATCATCTTAGGTCATCACAGAGCACTAGAAGGTTAGAATTATAAAAACACATTGAGCACAGTGGGGGTCTGATGTAGTCATAGGTTGGATTCTTAGAAAAGATATGAAGGCCTGGTGGTCTAATTTGCTCATGGAAGGGGAAACTTTTGGTATGCGGCAGACAGGTATTATATTAGTTAGGAAAAGGGCAAGAAGATTAGAGCCCCTTGTGGTAGATGGCACTATTTATTCAAAGGGATTGTCATTAATAAATTAAGGAATGACTGTGGATATTTGTTGTTGTTGTTGTAGGTTTGCCAGTTAATTGATGTGTAGTTGAAATCATCTATGATGATTGTGTTTGGTTCAACATTTAAAGTCATGATCATGCTGGATTTGCTGTGAGGTAATGGTACTTCAGTATTTTAGAGGAAAATGGATACCATCTCACTGTTGCCAGGGGGTCTTTATGAATAATAAACACTAAAACCAGTTATAAAGGGAGTGTTGTTACTTCAGAGGAGCAACTTTGTAATTATACAAATATGTATGTGTTCAGGGATCAGGGAGGTCACCCAGCTGGGTATTTTCTTGTTTAGACTTCCGGTGTTGTCGGGTGTCATACTAATTATAGGGCCTGATTTTGAATTTTTAAGTTGAATGGTTTTAGCTCATACATGGAAGCCCTGAAGGAAGAGGTGCTGACCATCCCTTTAAAATCAGCTAGGACTGCCAACCACCTCTGCCCAATCTGCCACTCACTGGATCCCTCTGAATAACTCCAATTACTGAGGAACTTATTGAAGTCCGTAGTTCTCATTTGTATTTTGGCATAATTTGAAATCATGGCAAGATGCTGAAGACCAGCTGATTCTCAGTCTTGGTCAAATACATTCAGAGTTATACCATGTCTCACCTCATCTCTCTCTCCCAGGGTGGAGTCTTTAAGATCATTTGCTCACAAGTGTGACATGACCAGGTCATATGCGTATCTGGGATAAAGAGATCTAAGGGCTCTAGTGACATTACAAATTATACCACCTGAGAGGCAATGGAAACTCCATTTGTCTGTCATTTGACTCATCTATGACTAGGCTATTGCCATGTGTTGCAGCATGCTGAAATAGCCTTGAGGACTTACGTATGTAGGTCAGATGACTTGTCTCAGAGGAAGAAACAAAAAAATCTATGTGTGTGTGTGTGTGTGTGTGTGTGTGTGTGTGTGTGTGTGTGTGTGTGTGTGTGTGTGTGTGTTTGTGTGTGTGTTTGAAGAGGGTAAGGTGTGACTATGTGGCTGAGGCTTATCCCTATTGATATATTATCTAGGAGGCTTATGGAGGAATTTGCTTCAGTAAATCAGCATATCCAGCCTTAGCCTTTGCGCTGGATTGCAGTGGTGATATAGGAGTGTATTTGCTGACAACTGCAGTGGGTGAGATGGTAGTCTTCATTTTAAACAGGTACTTATTATCTCTCACAGTGTGGCGTAGTGATGCAGTGGATACCATTGCCCCCTCTTCTTTGCAGAGTCTGCATGTTTTCCCTATGTTCGTGTGGGTTTCCTCCCTCATTCCAAAGACATAAAGTAGAAGTATTGGACTCACTAATTTGGCCATAGTTGTGAGTATGCATGCAAGTGCAGGGTATGGAAGAGCAACAGTGGCAGGGCTAGCCACCGGGCAGGGTGAACCTTGGCGCTAGATGATCATCACTGTTAAAGTGTCACTCCATCCACATGTGTAAAAAATGGGAAAAGGGATTGTGGATGAATGGATGGATGGATATTTAGGCTCAGTTTTAATAACAATAAGGGGTTATTAGTGAACATGAGGCAGTTACTACACTACCTCAAGACACCTAGTACTAGGAGGCTGTTAGCAGTAGAAGTAAGGGCAGACTGTGGCCTCGTGGTAGCTGAAAACTGAATGTAGATGCCACAGCTGGTGCAAGGAAGGATATGTGCTTGCAGATATTATGAGGCTATGTTATGGTGGGCAGGAAATATATAGTGCTACTCAACAATAACTTCATAATTACAATACATATGACACAACATCAACGAGGAAATATAGCAATTAGTATCATATATGACACAGCAGCTAAAAGGAAATATGTTGGTGCAGTTGTTTACACAACAGATAACAAATAATGCAAGATACAGCTATGACAATGCCAGCAGATGCTTAGACCAATGTTTAGACAACAAGCACAGTATAGCTAATGATTAGAATAAGTATGCAACACTAAGATAATGAGTCTGTCCCATGAGCAGATGTCCAATATGTAGTATGACAGCAGAATAGATGTAATTCACAGATGTAATACAGCAGTTTAATTGATGTTCAGTGACCTAACAGTTGTTTTGCAATCAACACAGCTAGTTAACAACTTGCTGTATGAGTATGCAGTCTTTATTAGAGCAGCAAAACAGCAATGCTAGGTCAGTGATGTAATGTAGCAGATTAAGGATTGATCAGTAACCTAATGCTGCATATAGTACTGCCAAACCTAGTCCGCTATCAACTTTGCAATGTGAGAATGTCAGACCAATGGACAGATGCACTATCTAGTAATATGGGAGCAGAGTAACAGTGTTAAATTCAAAGATGCAGTAAAATAAGTGCATTCAGCAGATGAAGAGTGTTAATTCAATGAAGCAAGCAATAGAACTGCAGTCAGTAAGTTAATAAGCAGATAACATTAACTTATATGCAATAAGCTATTCAAAGTGAAAAAAAATCAGATGAACACTAAGCAGACTCTAGGTATATTTGAATGCAGCCAGTAAAAGAATAACTGTAAGCAATAGATTTCATTTAAATGTAGTAGCCAGCAATGTAGGCTTTTTTAACCAGAACACAGTAATTGACAGTGTAAATATTAGCAAAGACTCAGTAATACAGACTGTAAATGTAAAGGAGGATGTACTTACAAAGCTCTTGGCTATGGGAAATGGTACCTGACCAGATGGTGAAGGCCTTACAGGTGGTCTGACTGACACCTAAAGAGATTACTATTGAGACTTGTGCTACTGCCAAATCTAGAAGTGCCAGTAACATGGGCAAGCCATGTGTTAAGGCCCTCCCAAGTGCTGCTTACTGTGCAGCTCCTCCCCCACTACTTTGCAATGAGGGTAAAGCCATCAATCTTCAGGTCATGCCACCTCATTGTAAGGGTTTCCTATTACCAAGGATACACTTGGGATACAGTGAGGATATGAAAACATTGGTACATTGCAATGTCTCTTCATAACAGACCATCTGAGTGACAGATTTAAAAGCATACATTCGTGCTTGACACTAAGACGTTTCATCTGTGACAATATGTAATGCAAGATGCCAAGGTAACAGTGTATCATTGCCCTTTATTCCATACATATTTAAACTGCCTTACTCTCATCTGCATTGTCTAAATGTTGTTTTCATCCTAGCTTAGTATTTGCTGCTCTGATCTGTCTCGTTAGGCTTATATCAAACTTAATACATAATAACCACCAATGCTGAAGCAAAACCTGAGATTCATAGATGTCACCATTGATTAAGGCTCAAAAGTATCATTACTGCAACATACGTATTTTACACTGCATTGACAGTCTTTGTTGGATGTGACATCTATTCACAACTTTTTCTTAGTGTATGTTGTGCGTTTCCCTATATGCCTGCTGGATAAATGTTGTTAATACCTCAGTATGTCTGATTATCATGCAGCTGGTTGATAATATACAATTATATTTCTATTTCTATAAAGCAATGCAATATTCTGTGTATACTGACTAAATCACTGATGTGTGATATACACTTCAGAATGTACATAAGTACAGATATCTGAGTGTTTTATAGATACATGCTTTTTTGTTTTATAGTGATCACTGAAGCCAAAACATAAGGCATGAAGATTTCAGACTGAGGAGGAGATGTGCACCTCCTTGCCCTGGCCAACAGTAAGGCTGAGTGTTGTCATAACAGAAGGGAATGGACTGAAGGGGCTAAATTAGAAGCATGCACGTCTTCCACTGACACCTTACATACAATGAAACCTATATGATGGAATACCCGTGAGATAAAGTGGGAGTGTGCAGTAACCAATAGTGAGGGTCTCTTCTGGTGCCCTTCATTGAAAAGGAAAAGGTATTCCTGGCTGCCACAGATATTGAGGTAATTAAGTCTTACTGACAATGGAGAATTGAAGACTGGAGTATCAGTGGGCCAAAAGACTATGCGCTAATGCACACATCTCTGTAAGATAGCAGTTTTGGCTATTTTGGGGTTGCTTATACTTCATCTCTCTCAGCACACTGAACTACTGAAGAAACAGCCTCAGGAAGTACATAGACCGCAGATACTTCCAGTTGCAAATGCATAGGAGAGACACTACAGAATGCCATTTGTATGTGTGTGTGTGTGTGTGTGTGTGATTGTGTGTGTGTGTGTGTGTGTGTGTGTGTGTGTGTGTGTGTGTGTGTGTGTGTGTGTGTGTGTGTGTGTGTGTGTGTGTGTGAATGCAAGGGTTCTAATCTAAGTTTCTGCACCAGTAAGTACATCAGACATAAAGTCTACCTCTCCAGGTATGCCAACTTCTTTTTGTGTAACTTTTTTCTGGTTTCTGAGTCTGTCAACAATCTAATCCTTCAGCTCATTTGTTCCCTCTCACCAATGTAGAAACCAGTCCTGGTGTTGCTGAATTACAAGCAGTCATGAAGGTTTTTACATTTTGCCGGCTCCAACCTCTGACCACTGACATACCTGGAGATATAATGGCTTGCTCTGTCTTCCTCTGGTAATATATGCATTCTTACACAAACTCCATGATAAATACTATATGGATGAGGCTTGGCCTAGGTAAGCATGCTTGATGGCCCATTATGCTACATGACATGCAGATTTCTCTCTCTCTCTCTCTCTCTCTCTCTCTCTCCAGTAGGTGACAGCACTGTAGCAGATCAGACCTCTTCTCTACACTGTAATGGGTGAGCCAGTCTCACCTGCTAACTCTAACTTCAGAGCCCAGCTATTAGTCACTCCTGAGGTATTTGGGCCACATTTAGGTCTTTATCATTCTGTGTCACGCAACCAAAAGGTGCACTGTTCCCTTCCCAAGGCACTTGTACCTCTACCCTTGATTATATAACTGTACACTTCAAGAAGCTTCTGGATCTGCCTGATTGGGACCAGATTCAATAAAATATATTGGTGCTATTAAATATGATGAGTCTAGCTGTTGGCATGTTGCATGGGAGTGAGATACAGTTTGTTTCCCTTCAATTTAAAGACCACCATTTCAATATGAATTAGTACAACATTAAACAGATTAATTATTTCATGGCATAAGTGACAAAGGGGGATACTGCCAGCACAGCTATCTGGAATTTTGTAAATAATTATATGTTATTTTTGAATATCAACATGATTTATATAAGATACTTGTGCTACAAATGTATTAGAACTGTATGTCATGTGTATATCAAACTACTGGTACAGAAGTATGTGTTGAAAAGGTTTTTGTGAAGTGTTGTTTGAAATGTAACCACAGTGTGCCCTACTGGAATAGAACAGAAATGTACATGCATTATTGTAACTGTTTAAATGTATATATTTTAACAGTGGAAACTGGAATACAGGAAGTTAACTTCAGAAAAATAGCTGAAATGAAATTACTTTATGGCTAAGCAATAAAATATGGTATCTTTCAGTTTCAATGCAACAACAAACACAATGTCTGTATTAGGGAGCTTCCTGTATTGTCTTTAGGGTGAAATCATTGCTAGTCTTGAAATGTGAAGGAAGGTAATTGTTTTATGACTTCAAGCATATGCCAAAGATCTGAGGTCTATATATTTTCACAAGTAAAAGCTAAATACTGCCAAGCTTCCAGCAGTGGGGGGTTCACCTGGGATAGAATCAGATGACAAGAAATGATCTCATTCTGCAAGCTATCCCAGCAGTATTATTTGATTTATTAATTTAAGATGCCTCTTAGAGAGACAGTGCATTATGTATTCTGTCTTGGACCTGACAAGAACCATTCACTACAACATCTGCCTTGCTGTAATGAAGTAAGCTTCTAGGGAACAGTATAATTCTCTTAGATTCAGTCAGATATAGTGAAGCATAGCTTAGGTGTTTTTTCTTTATTTATCTGGGACTGTCCTACAATGTTGTTTTACGTATTTCCTGTGGTTTTGAACTCTGATGTCACTGTGAATATATACAGAGTATTTTCTTGTTCTTTTATTATTTATTATTAAATATATTTAAACCTTTCATTGTGGCTGATCTGTGTAGAGATACTTAAGTTTTGATAGTACTTGCATATTTATTTGGTGACACTGTGTTGGATACTCCTAATAGCCTTTCTCTTGGTCAAACTACCATTTATATTAATATTAATATTACACAGGAAGATTGGACACCCTTTGTTTGGGGCCATAAAGTAGCTGATATGGAGTTGGCTGGTGGCTGTGGCAACTACGTTATAGTCTGGGCAGAAGGGGGGCATAGCTAGTAAACCTGTGCCACCCACTCCCAGGTGTATGTGTGTAAATCAAACCTCAAAGATTGTATGTGTTAGCTACTTGGGCAGAAACACAAAGCACTGGTTGGACAGAGAGGGTGCTGGTAGGACTTGGCTTGGTCACTCAGCTGAGATCTCAACAATATAGCTGTGCCAGTGGGGAGTCTTATTGGGGATCTGGAGAAATAGGGAGAAACAAGCCCTGGGCTGACTGTGTTCTCTGTGCTGCATCTGGAAATACTGTATGTGTACCTGTTATCCTCCCAGTGTATGTCCCCCACTGGTGCCAGTGGTGAGGATTGAGGCTCCTTGATTTCTGGTCCAGTGGTGGGTCATTACAGCATACAAATTCAAAATTACTACTTTTGAATTATAGTATAACCTAATGTTATACATTTTCTAAAAGTAAAGTACAACATGCCACCTTTAAAAGTAGTTGACATTGAATTTAGTGTTACTTATTAGCAGGCAGAGGCTACTCCCTTTCAAATATTTGTGGAAATGTTAAGAAAATTGCCCTCGGCCTAACATGCTGTATTTTCAACAGGATATAGACTCACTTTTATATATTTATTTTTTAAGGTCAATTGCTAGTTTACTAGAGATGTGAGATGATCTCAAGGGACCATTTCAGCCAAAGCCCTTGGGCAAAAGTAGCATACAAATACAGTTATTTATTGATTATTTAACACTGGTTTACCAGGAAAGTCTGACTAGGACAGAGCCTATTTTTACATAGATAAATGTAAAAAAAAGATGCATGTATTACACAGCAAACTTGGTAAAACATGCATGCCGTAAAGTATAATCAGGTAATGTACACAGATTGAATGTACTGTACAGTAGAAACATAATGGAAACATCCTCATTAACAGATTCATCTCATTTTCCTGTCTTTTTTGAGATATAACTATAAGAATTGTTGTCATGAAGAGCTTTAAAGACAAGGAGAGGATCACATTATTTACACATTTGGAGCACCCCATCTCTTATTTAGTTATATCTGACTTTAAGAAATTTGGAAAGCAACATAAAAATTGATTTTGTATGGTTCCCTCAGAAACAACAAATGCAGATTTCAGTATTTTTTTTCTTTGTCATAGACTAGCTCCTCCTCAAAGGCTGTACCCATTTTCAGGTTCAGTCAGGGAAAAGGGAGAAGAAGCTACTAGTAGGTAAATAAATAGTTTACATTATAGATAAAGAGTGCAAAAACAACATTAAGCATGCAAAAACATTCTAACATCTTAGTCTGTCTAAGATAGTGGGAGTCTGTGTAATATACTATCCAGCAAAGAAAAAAAAAAACATAATCACATAGTAGAAACCTGTCTTACAAAGTGGGACTCTATCATATCTCAATGAATATACAGTTCTATTAACAGAGTTATTGCAGGTTAAATTAGGTTATAATAACAGACAGGATGATAAAGGTGGATGATGGAGCAAGAACAGACAGTGAAGTACAATATGGGGAAGTGAGTGCTGTGAGGGTGAGGAAGTGGTGGAGAGTGGAAATGAACCATAGTACTGAGGAGGGTATAGAACAGGGATAGGAGAGACTTAATCTAACATGGCTGTCTTAGCCTTAAGTAATCAGGTAAATTTACTGAGGGAGGAGAGAGTGAGCATAATAGAGAGTACTTGCAAGCAGTTCTTGTGTGTAAAAATTTCTTGAGCTGATGTCTAAAATTAGAGAAGAAAATACTGTCCCTTTGGGTTGTACACCTGTCATACCAGTTGATATTGTTGTTTTCATGGTGAGGGTTTAAGTCCCTAGAGTGACAGTTTGCTTTGCCACTGGTTCTGCTTAAGTGAAGGAGTTTAGTGAGTGCAGGGTAGTGCACAGCATGGAAAGTCAAACACATATTGCCATGCAGGAGCCTATGTAAGGCTGACTAGAGGGATATCAGAAAAGCTAAGCTATGAAGACCTGAAATCTTTTGTTAAGGAAACATGGATTTCTCTCAGGTTGGTTTAAGTGATTAGTGAGGTACATGCCCAAAGGAGTAGTCTATTCAACAATGTGTCTAATAATGGAGGAATAAAGCGAGATCTTAAGAAGATATCATAACGGATAACTTATGTAAAGTAGAAGGATTTTCTAACTACAACAGAGACATTGTGATCAAAGGAGAGTTTTACAACAACAGTGAAAGCATTTATATACATGAAATCATGGCTTTTTTATAAAGCAAAGCTAAAGTTAGAAATGACAACATAAATGGTTTAGAAAGACATGAAGTAAGACAAATGCAAATTGTGTGAAAGATGACTGTTGTACAAAGGTGTACAAAAGTATTATTTTTGTCATAATGGATACCAGCAAATATAAATGATGGAAATACTTATTTTTAATAAAAATTTTACTTCAGAAATGTCCATCTAACCTATAAGAATATTGAATTACAGCATTCAGACATTTTACACCAAGGCAACAATAACACTGATTTATACAATTTTTACTTAGACTTTCCACATTGATTTTTATGGGATTCCTAAACTCCACAAATCACTTGAGAATCCACCATTTAGACCAATAGTGGTTGTCAAGGGTTCCAAAATGGAACCTATTACAATACTTGTAGAAGAACAATTTAAATCCATTTGTTCAGTAGGTGACTTCATACTTCAAGGATACCTGGGATTTTATAAAGAGAGTGACAAATATTTTATTATGTGATGTTGATTTGTGTATTTGGGTGTTACTTCACTATATATCTCCATTCCACATAGGAAAGGTATAGATTTAACAATAATATTAATGTTAATATCATGAAATAGAACTTGGATGCAATTTTTTTCACAAAATCACATGGAAATTGTATAGGTTTGGTCCACTGTTTCCTAAATAATAACACTAATATTAAGATAAAAAAATATAACTTAGTTGTATTTTTTTGGATATTGTACTACACAGCAATGTTTTCTTTTCTGATGATAAATATAATCAGCTTGCTGCTGGGATGGTGATGGGGGTCATTATGTCCCCTTTGTAAGCTAAGTTCATCCTATTTCTTAACATAAATACTAGTTCTACAAACAACCCAACTAGGAATCTAAAGCTACACCAGTAAATATACAAGACTAGCTGGAGGAAGAGGTTCCTAACTTAAAAAATTCTGAGATAAGTTAACACTACAGGTGAAGCAAAGTACTGTGTTAGCAACATTTAAGATTAGTCTTGATGACTCGATGAGTGGGCACAAATTTACACTAGGGTTATCATTTACAATCCTGTTTGATTTGGGATGTGATCTCTATTAAGGACTTGAAAGGGTGGTAAGAACATTAAAGAGTGTCTATTTAAACATGTATATGGTTATACATCGTATGGTCCTCATGGCTTCTTGCTTAGTATTGTTCCTGTGTTCTTAACTTAGTGACAGTAGAATGGTAGAGGGCTTTTCAAAAAAAATATTTTTATTCTGCATAATAAATTTTATATAAAATTCACTGGCAATGCTTTGAGATGCTATTAATGGATCTATTGAAGCTTTACTTTTTGAAGTAAGATGTGATAATAACAAGCTGGTGTTTTTAAAAGAAGTAAGATGTGATAATAACAAACTGGTGTTTTTAAAAGTAGAATTGGAAAGAGATTATTTTATTAATTGTATCATATTGTATCATATCACATCATATCACTATATTTCAAAAACATACATCTATTAATAATCAATTGGCTATTAATACTTATTTGCACATCCAAAATGGACATCTCATATATATTAAGAACAAAATAATAAAAGGGCAAGTTAATGGCTCTCAATTGTTATTTCAATTGACAACATTTTTGATAACAAAGTTGGGCAATTTGGCCCTCATATTTGTACATAGGAGCTATGATAGGGCTATTGTCTTTATCAAATAAATCTATTAAAGGGAAAGCTTTGTTAAATATCAGCAGATTTTGAAATGTAGTTATGAAGTTAACAACTTTATGATAGTTCAGGACATAAACTCATGTAGGAATGGATTTGTGTTGCCATATAATGTGGATATGGTGGGGGATAAAAACAGTTGTGACATCTGGAAGATCATCCAAGGCCACTACCAGGTTATTAACACAAAAATGTAATAATATAAAGTATTTTAAAATCAGAACTAATACCCTTGTTAACTCAAAATGTACCAGTACACTTGTGAAGATTAGGTGAAGATAGGTGAAGGCTGCCAGCCTAGCCAGATAGAATTTTGTAAATAATTCTGTCATTAGTAAATATTAATGTAAACCACAGGCTTGTTGACTTAAATGGTAAAAATAGTGTTACATGTGGAACTGAAAAAAATGCAACAACAATGCACTCTACTGACCAAATAAAGCATGTTGTGACCCTTTGATGTAAACACGGCTCTGGACGGTCTAGATGAAGGAACTCTTGCTATTGTTTTAAGGCCAGAGTTAATGGCCAGAATTTGTATGCATAAATGTCTTTTATTGCTCTGGTTTCTGCCCAGAGGTGAGGAATGTAAATGTAGTTTCTGTTAGCCTGGGAACCCAGGGAAGTGTGAAGAATGATGTAACCCAGGGAAGTGCGAAGAATGATGTAATATGAACCAGGAATGTGATTTTAAAAACAGAGAGAATCAGAGAGCATTAAGCATTTTTGTCTTGACCATCCAGCTCTCCAGCACTGTCTTGCTATATATGTAAGTTTATCTTAGACTTGTGTTTTCTCTTAGAAATAGCTAGAAACCAGAAAGATTAGATTGTGTTTTTCTGTGATGTCAGAGCTGTGCTACTAAATTATTTTAAGTATTTCTCTGTGATCTCTGAACTCTTGACTAGCACTGTGTAGTAAAAGTATTGTCTTGTGTTTTAACTATTTGTTATTAAATATTTTAAATCCTTTCAACTATGGCTGTTTTTGTAGAGATAATTTAAGCTCTTTAGAGTACTTGCATGTCTTTGGTAAAATTGTACAAAGCCACTTCAATAGCTTTAGCCCTGGGCTATACTACCAATTGGATAATAATATTGCATAGTAATAATTGGGCACCCTTTTGAGGGCCTCTGAATAGCTGATAAATATTTGTGAGTGGTGGTAGCTGGTACTACCATATAGTCTGGGAAAAAGAGGCACAGCTGGAGAACCTGTGCCAGCCTTCCCCAGGAGTGCGTGTGTCAGCTACTTGGGCAGGAACACAAAGCATGGGTTGGACAGAGAGGGTGCCCAAGGTTTTAGCTTGCCCACTAGGCTGAGATCTGGACCCTATAGCTGTGCCATTGGGGAGTCTTATTGGGGACCTGGAGAGCAAGGGAGAGACCAGCCCTGGACTGACTGTGATCTCTGTGTGCTCTTAATGGAAATTGCACTTTAATGTGTGTATTTGTTATCCTTTCCTCCTATATGAGACTGGTGTTAGTGGTGAGGATTGAGGCTCCTTGATTGCTGGGCCAGGGCACAGGCATCACAACACTCATATATGGCTTTAGAAGAATTTATATTTTCATTTAAGAAGGAAAGTCTGTCACAGTGTCTCACACTAATTGCAGTACAGGTTCAAAGTGCTGCTTTGACAGTGATTCCACAGCAGTGGCATATTTATCTCTATGCTTCAGCTGTGAGGCCTCTTGGATGGGTAAAATCTTAGACTCCAAAGAGAATAATTTAGATTCTGTTTTAGATAAACAACAGCTAGAATGACAGTTACATTTAAATGTTTGTTCACACCCTCATATAAATGACAACAGTGAGGGTATTTTAAAATTAAGGGCATTAAAATGATGTAACCTATATATTTGTAAACATGTACTTTAAATGTATTATAAGTTTGGTAGATAGTTTTAATTGGTAATTTTTTGTTATGTGATTTTGCTAATAATGTCTGTGCATTTTATATTACTCTGATAAAATTCTTGTAAAATATGAGGCAAAAGAATTCAGTTGTTTATTAACTAAATAGTGTATTTTTGTATTTGGCAATATTTTTAAATTTTTTTATTATTTTGATCATTTTTGACTTCCTACTGCTGAGACAAAATAGTTTTGCATATTTTAGTTGTTTTAGATTGCCTGAAACTTAAATAAGTGGCTGTCATACTTCATAATGGAAGTTTGATCTAATTATCAGGCTGTTCCACCCAGCTTACAGCTTGATAAAGTACTTATTCATTTTCCCAAACCAGTAAATACAAAATGTACAGACAACTGTGCTCTTCGTTTTTACATGCTGAATCACTGCTGTGATGCTTTCAAACCAGCAGTTCTGCTGTTCTGCTTCTGCCTTGCCACAAGTGTGAGATGTTAGTAGGATATATTAACATATTAGTTCACATAAATCAGGTTCAAGAAATGAATACAACAAGCTACCTATGATAAGTATGAGCTTCATAATACACTTGTATCATATTAGAGCACCATAGAAATGCATAGCAAATGTTCTTTATCTGTTAATTTTATTTCTTTTTTACTGATACTTGTTTACTGGGATAGTGCACTGATCTCAGTGGGCTATTTGCAGGCACAGCCGGGGTGGATAGAATCACATAAGAACTAAACTAAAACTAAACATAATTATAGATACAAGAATATGCTACAAAACATATACATATTTACAGATGCAAATATTTACTGCAACATTTAGTTCAAGAAGCAGTTTACAAAGTCAAAATATGGATGGAAAAATGGAATTATGCTTAGCAGAATCACATGAAAGGACTAGGCAAAAACTTTCTGTCAGTTAAAACGCAAACATTCAAAACTTGTCTATCACAGATTGCATTTACCCAATTTTACTGTTGTTATGCAACAAGGACACGATAATTAAATATGGCTTGATTAGTAATGTGATATATCATAGTATCATAGTAGAATACTAGGCTAATAACCAAAGGGGCCATTTTTAACCCAGCCATGTTCCCCAAAATGAAATTTTATAGTAATTGTTCCCAAATCTTTTGTGGAGGGTGTATATTCTTAGGAAGACAATTACAGTTTTTCTGTCTCTAATAGAGATATGGTTGGCAGACCAAGAGTATATTTATGGCTCTACTTCCACTGGTCCAGCTTCTGCTTGAATAAATGCAGGGAAGAATTCTGTTTCCCATGGATGAGACACCTGTTCCAAAGAAATGGGAGACATGAGCCACATATCTGTCCCTCAAGGCCATTCTATTCATGTTGTTGATGAGGTTTAGGGTGCTTCTGATGCAAGTTGTTTTATAAATGTGTAACAGATCCATTAGTGCTGGATCTGAGGAAGCTTGCAATAGTTTGCAAACTGCCTATTACTTACCTATAGTCCTAAATGCAATTAATTTGGTAACTTGGTATATAAAGCATTTAAGTCATTAGTCCCTCCCAGTGTATGACCTAACCCATTACATCACTGCATTGTGCAGTGCACTCTTGCACTATCTTTAGCACATGAATTCTGCATTGTCTAAACATTTTTTAAACCTAATGCCATCATCTTTAAAATATTTTGTTTGTAATACAGTACTTTGTAAGACAAGGCCTAAGTCATGATTATTAAGGTTTCCTATGAGCAGTTTGCCATACACTGTAGCAAACAGGAAAAAAAAGAACACAAATGGACTAAAATTATTTTACTAAAAAGTCTGGCATATTGATAAGAGTGGCAAACTGTGAATGAGATAGTTGCACCAAACAGGCCAGGTAGAATTGAGTTTCAGACTCACATCATCGGCATAAGTGTGCTGTGTAGCTTGGAGTATATCATCTAGTCTACCAGCTGATCATTATAACTAAAAGTACAGCATAAGCCTAGTGGACATTACTCAGAGAACAAAGTGTTTAAAACAAATGTTACTGTTTGGCTGAAATGCAGCACTGCTTTAGCTACTAGTACAGTTCTCACCTGGGGTGCCTTCTGTGTGGAGTTTGCATATTGTACTATTCTTATGTGCATTTCTATCAGAGTCTCTGGTTTACTTCCACATTCAAAAGATATGCTGGTAGGTTGAGTAGTAAATTTTCCTATGAATGCAACTGATTATGAATATGTGAGTCTGTGTGTCCTGCAAATTACTGGTAGCTCAGATGGGGGGGGGTTTCTTTACTGTACCCCTTACTTGCCGGGGTTAGATCGAGCTTCCCATTGCTGGCCTGGATGCTGGATGGATAGATCATT